>NC_092158.1:65336391-65936391 GCF_045791955.1 Oncorhynchus clarkii lewisi | reverse complement strand
GCCAATGAAATCACGCATTTTATTCTGACTGCTTTATGCCAATGATCAAAAGGGACCGGGAGGAAAAAAGGATTCAGATCAAACCATTTTTGTTGTCTATAGACATATCTGGCAACAGAGGATTGGCTTTGTTTGACTTTGAAAAATAAACACAGCAGTTTGTTTTCTTTTGGTGTTTTAAATGTCAGTTAGCGCTTCAGGATGCATTTCACAGAAGTCACTTCAATGTCTAGTTTTAATATTCATTTGGTTGAGTTGTCAACTAACGTGAATTCAACGTGAAATCCACCAAAAATGACACCCTGTCATTTGATTGGGTGAGAAAAATACCAAAATCCCATCAATTTAAAAAATCCAATCATTTTCCCACGTTGATTAAACATCACATTGAATTTTTGGGTTGAAATGACGATTCAACCAGTTTAAAAACAAATACTGTACATAATTGTGTTCCAAATAAGCACAAAAGTCTGTATGAACAAATACAGCACTTTATGCCTTTCAAAGCCTAAAGAAAAACATCAAAACAATCCCTTTTTCTGGTCCCTGGTTGTGAACATTGGCCTGGGGGCGTGGACGCAGGAAGATGTTTTGGAGTGAGGGTGCTTTCACCGTTATACTTTTTAAATGTAGATTCATCAGGGGTGCTGCAGCAACCTCAATACCCCTACTTCATGCGGCTATGCCCGGGGGAACATTTTAAGTAAAATCCTAGCAAGTCCCAGTTCCTATCCCTGCCTCTATCTATACCACAAAAGCCCTTTTCATTTAATTCTCAGTTCTTCCATTCACTCGCTCATTCATAGAGATGTTGCACAGCAGGGAACTGTGTCAGGATACAGGCTTTGGTACTATTCTCTCTTTGCTGAATTGTCCCTTGCTCTCAGCTTTCAGTCAAACTAGCTGTGACTTCCCTGCAGATAGAGCTAATTAGCAGACCACGCTAATTAGCAGACCACGTGCACGAGAGAGAGACGCAGATGAGAATCCTTGTGGGTGAGGCCATTATAACTCTCACAGTCCTCTCACAGCTCTACCTACTGGGGTGAGCTATCTTAACAACACCAAGTAAAACTTTGGTCTTAATTGGTTTCATCCTATGCTGTGTGGGGTAGTGTGTGGAAGCCAACTGGTTCTCTGAGCCCAGAGATTCAAGCTTCAAGCTCACAAGCTTTTTGGGAGGGCTCCCACATTAGCCAATGTACAGAACAACAAAAATAAGGGAACTTTTGGGGAGCTGATGATTGTGAATTATTGTAGCTTTTGTACTCATAATTACAATATTTTTCAGGGAGAGAGAGAGCGAGAGAGAGGGAGAGGGGGGAATCCTACTGCAAAACATTTGAGACTGGTCCTGTCTAGACAACGTCTATCTGAAGATGCATAACTATATTCCCCTTTGTCAGAACAAACCACAAGAAGTCAGCATTCACTCAATCATCTGCCAGACAGTGTCAATCTTTTCCTAGTTACTTTGACTTATTCATGTGTCATTCAAAAATAAAAAGTTGTGCTATGTGCATGACAATATCTGATAAATGGTTTTATGTTCTGGAATTGGAATGATGATCAGATGTGTTATGGTCCTTCATAATGGGTGGTTCAATTTGAAAGGATTTGCAGAATTTCAGCAAAGTATTGTCAGTGCCCACTGGGTACAGGCGTCAATTCAATGTCTATTCCATGTTGGTTCAATGTAATTTTGTTGAAATGATGTGGAAACAATGTTGATTCAACCAGTGTGTGTGCCCATTGGGTACTTTCTATGACACAACAGCAATGTAACATATTACCTGTTTGATGGCAAGAAAGAGTTTGAAGAACAAAATGATTTAGTCTGAAGATTTAGTATAGATAAGTTTTGCAAGTTGCAGAGATGAAGCATCCAAAAACATCCACGTTCCTCTCAGACCTTAACATAGCTAGCCCCAAAAAAATGATATTAATAATTGGCATTTCTCCCAATCCAGCTTTCAACAACGATATACTAAAGTGGACGTTATCTTATTATTAAAGTCCTGGTAATTTTGGAATTTTAAATAAATAAAAGTGCTTTTTATAAAGGAGTGCTTATTCGGTTGAAAATTAACACCTTTTACAACCTTACACAACAGAAAAAATATATTCAGATATGTTTCATACTGTAGCCTATGATAAGTCCTCTCCATATGTGTGTGTTTGTATTTGCTTGAGCCTCAAAAAAACCTTATCAGGCGTGAAATGCCTTGATGTTAAACTGCTGCTCATCCTTCACCCCCCCCCCACCCCACCCCCCCTGGTCTGACTATATCTAAGCCAACTTTACGTTTGAGTCCCAGGAAAAGGCTAAGATGAAAGGGAGGAGAAGAAGTCCTCACAGTTTGAGGAGAGTTATGCTAAATACTTACTTCCTGAAAGAACTGGGCAACACAAACACAACTGTTTTGTCCTCTAGGTAGATTTGACAGTGTGTACCAATTTTCACAGTTCATTCCCATTAGTAACAGTGTTGGATGTCACATCACTTTTTTTCCGCTTGCACAATGTCTTGGTTGTTGTTGTAAGGATAATGGGGAAGGCATCCATCTTCAATTGTGGCCTAAGATTTCACATCAGAACATGGTCTCTATGAAGATAATAATTAATCAGAAGAACAGAAGGAAGGAATGGGAGAATGTTTACTAGAGACAGTAGTCTGGACAGACATGAAATGAATGGTCCATGGCGGTCATTCGCTTTATGATGCAGCGCCAGAAAGCATAGCCAGCTCAAAGTTCAAAAATTGCTCCACAGGAAATAAAAACATGCAAAGGAACAAGAATCAAATTGTTTGTGTCAATGATCTTGAACAGGTCAGTTAGTCCAACAGGGATAATGTATTTGACACGTGCCCCAGTACCATTTTCTTCCCACTTTCTGAGTATTCTTATGGACTCCAACGCCATCCATATGGACTCCAACTTCTGGATTTTGCAGAACAAAAAACAATAAGAGAACACTGGACTTACTGACAAACGTGATTTTCTTTAAAACTGACATCAAAAGTCACCTCTCAGCTGAATCTGCCAACGCCACAGGGATTGTACCAATTCCCTGTGCTGCCTTTTGGAAAAAAGTCAGCTCTTGACATTACTTAGCTTGGCCATTGTCATCCTGACCGTCTGTAGCTTCCAGAGGGAATGCACTGAGCGAACGTACCTCAATGTATTAGCAGGCGAGAGACTACAGAGGTCACCTCACCCTGGGAGGGGGTATGTGAGGTCTGTGTTTACAGACCAAGTGTACCCTGTGTGAACCATCACGGTAGCTGTTTCCCTCGGTTGGTTTGGAGAGAAGAGGGGAAAGCTGTGCTCTGTGGGGGACATGTTGGAGGGGTGGTTGGCGGTGAGAGGTTAGATGGGGGCGTTGAGCCAAAGCAGAGTGTTGCTAGTCCTCAAACAGCCGAGGACTGCTTGATGCTGTGGAAGCTGACCCGCGTGGGCGACGTGGGGATGGACATGGCACGCGCCACCCTAGCCCTGATTGAATGCTTGTCCTGCCAGCGGTGCCATCTCTTCCTAACTGCAGAACGCACCTGAGAGGATAGCAGAGAGAGAGAGACGGAGAAAAATAGGGAAAATTCAAATTTTGTTTGGTCTGACGGTGTAAATTGTTGACGAAAGTAACATAACAATTGTATTCACTTTCTTCACAGAAACTATATAAATCGGCAATGTCAGTTTGATTGAATACCACTTATACACTGCTCAAAGAAATTAAGGGAACACTAAATTAACACATCCTAGATCTGAATTAATGAAATATTTGTATTAAATACTTTTTTCTTTACATAGTTGAATGTGCTGACAACGAAATCACACAAAAATGATCAATGGAAATCAAATTTATCAACCCATGGAGGTCTGGATTTGGAGTGACACTCAAAATTAAAGTGGAAAACCACACTACAGGCTGATCCAACTTTGATGTAATGTCCTTAAAACGAGTCAAAATGAGGCTCGGTAGTGTGTGTGGCCTCCACGTGCCTGTGTGACCTCCCTACAACGCCTGGGCATGCTCCTGATGAGGTGGTGGATGGTCTCCTGAGGGATCTCCTCCCAGACCTGGACTAAAGCATCCGCCAACTCCTGGACAGTCTTTGGTGCAATCGTTGGTGGATGGGAGCGAGACATGATGTCCCAGATGTGCTCAATTGGATTCAGGTCTGGGGAACGGGCGGGCCAGTCCATAGCATCAATGCCTTCCTCTTGCAGGAACTGCTGACACACTCCAGCCACATGAGGTCTAGCATTGTCTTGCATTAGGAGGAACCCAGGGCCAACTGCACCAGCATATGGTCTCACAAGGGGTCTGAGGATCTCATCTCGGTACCTAATGGCAGTCAGGCTACCTCTGGCAAGCACATGGAGGGCTGTGTGGCCCCCCAAAGAAATGCCAACCCACACCATGACTGACCCACTGCCAAACCGGTCATGCTGGAGGATGTTGCAGGCAGCGGAACGTTCTCCACGGCGTCTCCAGACTGTCACGTCTTTCACATGTGCTCAGTGTGAACCTGCTTTCATCTGTGAAGAGCACAGGGCGCCAGTGGCAAATTTGCCAATCTTGGCAATCTCTGTTAATCTCTGGCAAATGCCAAACGTCCTGCACGGTGTTGGGCTGTAAGCTCAACCCCCACCTGTGGACGTCGGGCCCTCATACCACCCTCATGGAGTCTATTTCTGACCGTTTGAGCAGACACATGCACATTTGTGGCCTGCTGGAGGTCATTTTGCAGGGCTCTGGCAGTGCTCCTCCTGCTCCTCCTTGCACAAAGGCGGAGGTAGAGGTCCTGCTGCTTGGTTGTTGCCCTCCTACAGTCTCCTCCACGTCTCCTGATGTACTGGCCTGTCTCCTGGTAGGGCCTCCATGCTCTGGACACTACGCTGACAGACACAGCAAACCTTCTTGCCACAGCTTGCATTGATGTGCCATCCTGGATGAGCTGCACTACCTGAGCCACTTGTGTGGGTTGTAGACTCCGTCTCATGCTACCTCATGCTCATGCTACCACTAGAGTGAAAGCACCGCCAGCATTCAAAAGTGACCAAAACATCAGCCAGGAAGCATAGGAACTGAGAAGTGGTCTTGCTAATTGCCTATAATTTCCACCTGTTGTCTATATTCAATTTGCACAACAGCATGTGAAATGTATTGTCAATCAGTGTTGCTTTCTAAGTGTACAGTTTGATTTCACAGAAGTGTGATTGACTTGGAGTTACATTGTGTTGTTTAAGTGTTCCCTTTATTTTTTGGGGCAGTGTAGTTGACTGCCACGTTAAGTGAGTTTCCATTTAATTGTTTTCACCTAATTAAAATATGATCTCATTTATGCAATTTCCAAATTGTGGTAACCAAGGAGAAGTGGACAGTGTTGGGACAGTGCCATGGGATTAAAAATAAGAGGGAGGTAGAAGCTTTTAAGGCACTGAACTTCTGCCACACCATGAGAACCACCATGTTTTCTCTAATAACAAGTCAGTGACATGACTACTTTCCTTATTTGCTTTTGGATTGTATTAACCTCATTAGAAGCCCAAAGGATAAGTGTACAGGCCCCTTTCTCACTAATGAGTTAGTTTACAAAAGGAGAAGCGGCACTATGTTCTTTGGCTCCCTGGTTTAAGTGTGCTGAAAGATACAAAATCTAAGATATGGTTGTTCCCTTTCTAAACTTATATTCATGAAACGGTGTGCTCCATAGAGCTTCCACATCTTGAATAGCACTCTTTCTTCAGCAGGAAAGTGCTTATTTGATTTGTATCCATGATTCTACCAAAACACAGGCTTTACGTAAGACGCCGATCACAGTATATTTAATTAAAGCCAACCTGTTTGTTTTTTTCACCTGCTTCTAAAGAACTAGAGCAACAAGCAGCTCTATCTTTTCACTTTGTATTATGTCAAACCCTGCAGGCCCCTTTGGAACACTTCACACAGTTGGCTGCAGAATTGAAGGAAATATGTCACAGAGGATGAGGACTGTGTACAGTAGGGGTGTGAACGCAGTAAAGACACATTTGGTTATGTCTGCGAAAAGAGCCTTGAGTGTTTAATACAGCATTAGAATAACATACGGTATATTAATGATTATAGATAGAATAGCTGCCTGGGAGTGATTTCATGGATAAAAGGAAAAAGGAATCACTTTCCCGCTCTTTTCTCAGAGACTGGAAGCCTTTCACACAAGAGGTTTCCATCTAACCTTTTTATTAGAGTAAAGTACATCGGATAAAACATGTAAAGACAAGCCTGTTGGAAACAGCTAATTTGTCGACAAAACTAAATATGTGGGCAAATCTTTTGGTTTGTGAAACAGAATATGCGACAATTGCAGTAGAAAAGCTTTTATCTGCAAATATTGACACAATAACCATAATTTTGAAGTAAACTTGGATTCACACTATGCTACGTTGTGTGATCCTCCCACTGCGACTTGGCAAAGCATGCACAGATTTAAATAAGTTATGAACTTCACAGGGTGGTGAATGTGCATGGTGATGAGCTTGATGCTGCCACGTCTACTCCCGCTCCACCTCTCATTGTCGGCAATTTTCTCATTATTCCGCAAACCTGTCACCATTGTTACACGCACTGCGCCTCATGAGACACACCCGGACTCCATCACATTCCTGATTACCTCCCCTATATCAGTCACTCCCTTTGGTTCTTTCCCCAGGCTATATTGTTTTGTGTTTCATGTCTGTACGCTACTCGTGGTTCTTGTTATGTTCCATGATCGTTTATTCATTAAATTCACTCCCTGTACTTGCTTCCCAATTTATTAGCGTTGACGATCCAGAATAGCGCCTCACCAAAGGAAGAAAAAGGGATTTATTTTTGGCTTTTTTACTGGTGACGTCGGGTCCAAGGGAGGCTGATGACGCAACCAAGGATGTATCTTTAGGCTTCCAAGCCTCGGTTGGCTCGTCAGGCTTCAATTGCCGAAGCTACAGGGGAAGCCGCAGCTTGCTCGTCAGGCTTCCGTGACTCAGCCGGCTCGACAGGTTCCCATGCCTCAGCAGAAGCGATCCTGGTCCTCGCGACCGTCCCTCTGGTCGGCGTCCTGTCGCTGGAGCCACGCGTCAGGGAGGATGTACTGTCACGTCTACTCTCGCTCCCCCTCTCCGGCTCTTGTTGTCGCCAGTTTCCTCATTATTACGCACACTTGTGCCTCATGAGACTCACCTGGACTCCATCACCTTCCTGATTACCTCCCCTATATCTGTCACTCCCTTTGGTTCTTTCCCCAGGAGTCATTGTTTCATGTCTGTACGCTACTCGTGTTTATTGTTTTGTTCCATGTTCGTTTATGTATTAAATTCAATCCCTGTACTTGCTTCCCGATTTATTAGCGTAGCCAATACAGATGCTCCTTTCCAATAACTATCGATGGTCTTATTTCGTATGGTGGTGACATGACTAGCCATGATCGGCTGCCAGTTGACAAATAAAAATTATCATGGTCTTATCCATAACCTCCTAATCTACCTTTTGCACTGTATCTGCAAACTGTTGTCTAGCCAAAACGAGAATGGGCACATTTGCTGTTTGTGCCAAAACCAGCGTCAGAAATAAAACTAGGATGCAAACGCAGAACTTCTGTTTTATTCAGTAAATGAAAAGTTATGACTATGTCACGACACACTGCTTTTTATCTGCAACAAGTCAGTTTGATGGAACTACAGCTCTGGTGGGAAAATTTTCATTTTTTTTTATATGTGGATTTTAGAATATCCACATTAAAATCTGTCACAAATTGGATGTAAACCTAGCTTGTGATGCAATATGGATCTATTTAAAAGAAATGCCATCCAAGGCGGAGATTGTGGAATTAGTGAATGCGTATGTGAGGTGAGTGTGTGAGGTGAGTGAATGCGTATGACATAAAACCTTCGATTATTTCCTGTGCTTTTCATTCTAATCATGTCTTATATCAGAGTGAGCTCAAATTATTAGGACAGAGACTCTGTACTCCAGCACTTTGGATTTGAAATGATACAATACACAAATATCATTATTATTATCCGTAATCATGGTAGCATCCACATTAATGTAGAAGTGTTTATAAATATTTTCTGTTATTTACAATAAAAGTGACTCAAAGTTACACATTATTTACCATTCATTTCTATTGGGCACAAAATCATCTGAAACACTACCAAACAAACATAAAATGCATCAAACTAATTTGTAACGTCACAAGCTTGAAGTAGTCATTGTGTATGCAATGAATATGGGACCAAATTCGTAGATTTTTACTACTTTCATACACTTAAGTGAATTTATCCCTATACTTTTGGTCCCCTAAAATTGAGGGACTATGTACAAAAAGTGCTGTCATTTCTAAATGGTTAACCAGATATGAATGAAAATACCATAAAATTCAAGCAGACATTCTGCACTTTAATCTCATAGGCCTGAAGTACAGGCCAAAATAATAATAGATGTGTCACTGTCCAAATACTTCTGGAGCTCACTGTAAACTGAGTGTACAAAACATTACGAACGCTTTCCTAATATTGAGTTGCCCCCTGTTTTGGATAATAATAGCCTCAATTCATAGTGCTGAGGTAGTGCTGAGCGATTTGTGTTTCTTGAGGTCGGTTCGGTTTCGGTTCCTTTGTAAAAAAAATATATTAAAAAAATCACAGTTTTCGATTATATATTTTTTTACATTAATGGATCCAGTGGATTTACTGACTGGTAAAACTGAACTTACGTTCTGTGAACAGAAATGACAATTTTGCCTGTTCTGGGAATGTTTATTTTTAGGTTGCAGGGAGGTTCTGAGAACGTTTTACTCTGACCACCACTTGGTTTTCATGGGATTCAATACATGTTATGACACACTATGTTTATCACCTTGCGGGGTCCAGTGGCTTTGACACACACTACAAAAAGACTCTGCCCGGACTATGGAATATTGAACAAATACACTATAACTACCACCACAACCCAGGTATTGCTCAGTCTCTTCACACAGGAGTTTTTACTCAGGACTACACGCTTAGATACCCAACAGATCCAATTTAAAAAGCATTTTCTCCCTGCTTAGCACAAGGTGAAGGAGAGCTGTATTAGATAGGAATGCTAAAATACCAGTGATTGAAGTTGGCCGCAGCTGACTCTTTCCTACTGCTTGAGTAACGGCACTTCTTCTAGAATATCAGAGTAGAGAAGGCTAGTTAATAACATTTACCTGTGTGTCTGAGGTTAGTACTACTCTGGTTCTCCTTATGTTGTAAATGGTGAAAAAAAGCAGAAAAAAACAAATCGGTCCTCTATGGCTTTACTTCACAGATCGCTGATGGTTCATGATAACATATGAACAACCGCCGAACTCCACCATTTGCCCTTTGGATGTAGTCCCATGATACCATCAAGAGCAACGAATTAGCTGCTGCTCGACATTAGCAAGCCGACAGGAGAAACAGAGGTTGATTAGCTAAGCAAACTGCCAGCACACATCTATTGAGTGGCCACTTTTGCCCTAAGTAACTGCGCCTCAATGGGAGATATCTGCCACACTAAGTGGCGTCATGCTAACATATTGTACATTGACCTCTACTCAGCATTAGTGGGTAGGCTTCATTTCATTTCGATTATATTTTTTTCACATTGATGCACTATGAATTATCTGGGTTGAATCCTGTGATAACACTGAATAAAACAATAAAAAGTCCCATGATGGTAGTGACTGCCCATTAATGCTTAAACATGATTTATTCACTTCGCTTTAATCAAATATTTCAGTTGTTGTGAATAAAACTTTTTATTTGATGACTTTATTATTTAATTCCAAGTCATTTTCTCATCTCTATAGAGCTGCTGCCTATGCTGTCTGACAAAATCACTTTTTCCTTTCAATTAAGACCTAGAAATCCAGGTGAGGGGTGTTCCCTTCTAATTAGTGACCTTAATTCACCAATCAAGCATTAGGGAGGAGCAAAATCCCAGACACTCAGCCCTCCACTTGATGTAGCTTATTGGCCTGTTGGAAACTATATCTCCCTACTACCCTCATACTCAACTCTGGACCTCGAAGCCAGTTCCACTGCATTTCTTTTATTGTTCCCCTCTAATCAGGGACCGATTTAGACCTGGGACACCAGGTGTGTGCATCTCATTATCCGATAGAACAGAAAACCAGCAGGTGCCGGACCTCGTATGGTAAGAGTTGAGTACCCCTGTCCTACTCAATGGCACAGTTCAGGCTGGATCTGAATTATCTCTAGATAAACTGTGCAATGTGCGCACAGAAAAAAAACCGGAACAAAATGCAATTCAAATAAGTCAATTGGTTGTTTTAAAAAACGAAAAAGAACCAACATTTCGGTAATCACTCAACACTATCATCAGGGCAAGGACTCTACAAGATTTTGAAAGCGTTCCACAGGGATTCTGGCCTATGTTGACTCCAATGCTTCCCACAGTTGTCAAGTTAGCTGGATGTCCTTTGGGTGGAGGACCATTCTTCATACACACGGGAAACTGCTGAGCGTGAAAAACCCAGCTGTGTTGCAGTACTTGACACAAACCTGTGTGCCTGGCACCTATTACCATACCCCTTTCAAAGGCACTTAAATCTTTTGTCTTGCCTATTCACCCTTTGAATGGCACATATACACAATCCATGTCTCATTTGTCTCAATGTTTAACAATCCTTCTTTAACCTGTCTCCTCCCCTTCATCTATGCAGATTGAGGTGGATTTAACAAGTGACATCAATACTGGATCATAGCTTTAACCTGGTCAGTCTGTCATGGAAAGAGCAGGTGTTCATAATATTTTGTACACTCAATGTTTGTGATAACCTACAGTATTGTACTGAATGAAAATGATTCATGATGTGTTAGTCCAGCCTTAAAGTATGGGTCGCAGCATCTGTGTGATGCCTCAAAAAGCATCTGGTTTCAAAAATGTAAATGATTTCTTGTATTTTAACAGCAACAGTTCCACCCTAGAAAGATATATATGTAAGAGTGTTTTTAATGGAGAAAAATAAACATGAATAGCTATTTGTTTATATTGCAATTGTTCTAGGCATAAGGGCAATGAAATGTACTGATATCTACAGTTGAAGTCAGAGGTTTGCATACACCTTAGCCAAATACATTTAAACTCTTTTTTATTTTATTTTTACAATTCCTAACATTTAATCCTAGTAAAAATTCCCTGTTTTAGGTCAGTTAGGATCTCCACTTTATTTGAAGAATGTGAACTGTCAGAATAATAGTAGAGATAATGATTTATTATAGCTTTCATTTCTTTCAGCACATTCCCAGTGGGCCAGAAGTTTACAAACACTGAATTAGTATTTGGTAGCATTGCCTTTAAATTGTTTAGCTGGGGTCAAACATTTCAGGTAGCCTTCCACAAGCTTCCCACAATAAGTTGGGTAAATTTTGGCCCATTCCTCCTGACAGAGCTGGTGTAACTGAGTCAGGATTGTAGGCATCCTTGCTCGCACGCACTTTTTCAGTTCTGCCCACAAATGTTCTATAGGATTGTGGTCAGGGATTTGTGATGGCCACTCCAATACCTTGACTTTGTTGTCCTTAAGCCATTTTGCCACAGCTTTGGAAGTATGCTTGGAATGTGCTTCCATTTGGAAGACCCATTTGCGACCAAGATTTAACTTCCTGACTGATGTCTTGAGACGTTGCTTCAATATATCCACATAATTTTCCCGCCTCATGATGCCATCTATTTTGTGAAGTGCACCAGTCCCTCCTGCAGCAAAGTACCCCCACAACATGATGCTGCCACCCCCGTGCTTCACGGTTGGGATGTTGTTCTTCAGCTTGGAAGCCTCCCCCTTTTCCTCCAAACATAACAATGGTCATTATGGCCAAACAGCTCTATTTTTGTTTCATCAGACCAGAGGACATTTCTCCAAAAAGTACAATCTTTGTCCCAAAGTGCAGTTGCAAACCGTAGTCTGTTTTTTTTATGGAAGCAGTGGCTTCTTCCTTGCTGAGCAGCCTTTCAGGTTATGTTGATATAGGACTTGTTTTACTGTACCTGACATAATTTTCTGGAATTTTCCAAGCTGTTTAAAGACAGTCAACTTAGTGTATGTAAACTTCTGACACACTGGAATAGTGATACAGTGAAATAATCTGTCTGTAAACAGTTGTTGAAAACATTACTTGTGTAATGTACAAAGTAGATGTCCTAACCGACTTCCAAAACTATAGTTTGTTAAGAAATTTGTGGAGTGGTTGAAAAACGAGTTTTAATGACTCCAACCTAAGTGTATGTAAACTTCCGACTTCAACTGTAGGTATAGTTGCATGTTTTTATATGCTTGGGTTCCAGGAAAACAGAATTTCTCATTTGGGTCCCAGGCTGAAAAGGTTTAAGAACCCTGTGTTAGTCTAATAACAATATGCAGCTTTGATGTAGCGATTTGCACTACACTATAAATTATTCACAGGTTATTGTAGGTGAATGTCAGATCTACTCAAATGTGAGTTTCACATGTATTTCCATAAGTTTGGAGGTGATTACTGTAGTATAGGCTAGGCTGGGAGTTTGGCCTGCTCTTTTTCTTGTGCGTGGGTGTGAAAATGTAACTGGCCTATTGTCCTGACAGGTTTGACAATCTTATACACAGCCTGCCATGAGTGTGAAATCATTAACATTTCAAAATAGCGAAGGCAATTGTGTAAGGCTAAAGAGTCGCCAGAGAAATTAAGGTTTGAAAAACCACAATTTCACAGGATTTCAAATGTGACATTTCCATTTAGTTTTGGAACACTTCACGTGGATTTTCACAAGTGATCACGTGAAATTATGTAAACAATATGGTTTTGGAACACTTGATGACATTTCCCGTGGATTTTCACGTGTGATCTCGTAACCTTTCACATGTGGAATCATGTGTTGTAGGAACATTTGTTATTAGTTTCACACTGGTTGTGGGAACAAAGCCATATGCTTACTGAACGTTTATTAAGAACGTTTTGCCTGTTCTGGGGACGTTTATTTATAGGTTGTAGGGAGGTTCTGAGAACGTTTTACTCTGACCACCACTTGGTTTTCATGGGATTCAATACATGACATTCAATTCAATAGGTTTATCAGCTTGTGGAGCCCAGTGGCTTTGAAACACACTACAAAAAGATATCCGTCCGGACTCTGGAATATTGAACAAATACACCATAGCTATCACCACAATTCAGGTATTGCTGTCTTTTCACACAGGAGTTTTTAACTCAGGACTACATGTGTAGATACCCAGCAGATACAATTTAAAGAGAATTTTCTCCCTGCTAGTGAGGTTAGCACAAGGTGAGTGAATCTTTGTTTTGGCTAGGTTTTCCCCTTGCAGCATGCTTTAAGTCTGTCATTAGAGTCAGAGTTGTGTGTATTGCTTCAAGGGGTCTCCCAGCAGCATAGGAGTGATTAAAAGAAGATTCTGGAGAGGAGAGAAGGTTGCTGTTCATCATGATTTCAGTGCAGTTGGTTAGTGTTAATATCAGTTAGGTCATTAACCGAGCTTGTGAAGGAGAGCTGTATTAGATTGAAGTTGGCCGCGGCTGACTGGTACGGAAAAAGCGGCACCTCTTTCTACTCTCTTTCCTACTGCTTGAGTAACGGCACTTCTTCTAGAATATCAGAGTAGAGGAGGCTAGTTAATAACATTTACCTGTGTGTCTGAGGTTAGTACTACTCTGGTTCTCCTTTTGTGGTAAATGGTGAAAAAAAGCAGAAAAAAAAACAATGGGTCCTCTCTGGCTTTGCTTCACATATCACTGATGGTTCATGATAACATATGAACAACCGCCGAACTCCACCATTTGCCCTTTGGATGTAGTCCCATGATACCATCAAGAGCAACGAATTAGCTGCTGCTCGACATTAGCAAGCCGACAGGAGAAACGGAGGTTGATTAGCTAAGCAAACTGCCAGCACACGTCTATTGAGTGGCCAGTTTTGCCCTAAGTAACTGCACCTCAGTGGGAGATATCTGCCACACTAAGTGGCGTCATGCTAACATACTGTACATTGATGTCTTTTCAGCGTTAGTGTGGAGGCTTCACTTCATCCTTTAGGACTCTCCTTGTAATGAGGTAAAATAAATGCATTTATAAACCAAAATACACGGATGAGTTATCCAAGAGACATGACCCGGATAGTCTCCTGTTGAGACAGAATGCTCCAGGGAGAATGGGATACCTGAGGAGGTAACTGCAATGTTTACATCAAGCTGTGTAGCAAGAGTACTTTCACAGCTCTCCCAAGGGTTTTTCAGGTTTTAGGGCAAGCAATTCTTTGTAACTCCAGACAGATTTAGGTTTCTCACCGGTTAATATTTTATGACGAATCCATTTAGGCATCCTATTCCTTATATAGTGCACTACCTCTTACCATGGTACCATGTAGCCTCTGACATGGGGTGTGTATACAGTGGGGCAAAAAAGTAGTTAGTCAGCCACCAATTGTGCAAGTTCTCCCACTTAAAAAGATGAGAGGCCTGTCATTTTCATCATAGGTACACTTCAACTATGACAGACAAAATGAAAAAAAAAAAAAAATCACATTGAACGATTTTTTATGAATTTATTTATTTGCAAATTATGGTGGAAAATCAAATCAAATTTATTTATATAGCCCTTCGTACATCAGCTGATATCTCAAAGTGCTGTACAGAAACCCAGCCTAAAACCCCAAACAGCAAGCAATGCAGGTGTAGAAGCACCAAAATAAGTATTTGGTCACCTACAAACAAGCAAGATTTCTGTCTCTCCCTGTTTGAACTTGTTATCAATATAAAAAGACACCTGTCCACAACCGCAAACAGTCACACTCCAAACTCTACTATGGCCAAGACCAAAGAGCTGTCAAAGGACACCAGAAACAAAATTGTAGACCTGCACCAGGCTGGGAAGACTGAATCTGCAATAGGTAAGCAGCTTGGTTTGAAGAAATCAACTGTGGGAGCAATTATTAGGAAATGGAAGACATACAAGACCACTGATAATCTCCCTCGATCTGAGGCTTCACACAAGATCTCACCCCGTGGGGTCAAAATGATTACAAGAACGGTGAGCAAAAAATCCCAGAACCACACGGGGGGACCTGCAGAGAGCTGGGACCAAAGTAACAAAGCCTACCATCAGCAACACACTATGCCGCCAGGGACTCAAATCCTGCAGTGCCAGACGTGTCCCCCTGCTTAAGCCAGTACATGTCCAGGCCCGTCTGAAGTTTGCTAGAGAGCATTTGGATGATCCAGAAGAAGATTGGGAGAATGTCATATGGTCAGATGAAACCAAAATATAACTTTTTGGTAAAAACTCAACTCGTCGTGTTTGGAGGACAAAGAATGCTGAGTTGCATCCAAAGAACACCATACCTACTGTGAAGCATGGGGGTGGAAACATCATGCTTTGGGGCTGTTTTTCTGCAATGGGACCAGGACGACTGATCAGTGTAAAGGAAAGAATGAATGGGGCCATGTATCGTGAGATTTTGAGTGAAAACCTCCATCCATCAGCAAGGGCATTGAAGATGAAACATGGCTGGGTCTTTCAGCATGACAATGATCCCAAACACACCGCCCGGACAATGAAGGAGTGGCTTTGTAAGAAGCATTTCAAGGTCCTGGAGTGGCCTAGCCAGTCTCCAGATCTCAACCCCATAGAAAATCTTTGGAGGGAGTTGAAAGTCTGTGTTGCCCAGCAACAGCCCCAAAACATCACTGCTCTAGAGGAGATCTGCATGGAGGAATGGGCCAAAATACCAGCAACAGTGTGTGAAAACCTTGTGAAGACTTACAGAAAACGTTTGACCTCTGTCATTGCCAACAAAGGGTATATAACAAAGTATTGAGATAAACATTTGTTATTGACCAAATACTTACTTTCCACCAAAATTTCAAATAAATTCATAACAAATCCTACAATGTGATTTTCTGTATTTTTTTCCATAATTTTGTCTGTCATAGTTGAAGTGTACCTATGATGAAAATTACAGGCCTCTCATCTTTTTAAGTGGGAGAACTTGCACAATTGGTGGCTGACTAAATACTTTTTTGCCCCACTGTATATGTGTTGGGCCAGGGTGAAGCTCATTGTGATCCTATTAATTCTGCTGTCCAGTGGTGGAAATCTGCATGTCCAAGGTAACCCTGCTGCTTGCCTTGCATTTTAGACGACACAATACATCTTTAGGACATTTTTAGCTCTGCATGAAATGGTGCCAAGTGGACATGTTTCTAATAGTCCTGGGAGGAATGAGAGCAGGGTTGGAGGGAGGGATAGTGGGAGGGAGGGATTGGAAAGGAAAACGCATTAAGGGTACAGTGTGAGTGGTGGGGGATCATGGGACGAACATGAATCTGCTTACCTCGCTGTTCAGGAAGCAATAAAACACTGACACGAAAAAGCCCTGGAGAACAGAGACAAAGGGAAAGATGGCGAGAGGAGAGAGAGAGTGTCAAACATTGAAGATAGGATGAGCAGTGCGAGCAGCACTACATTGTACTGTAGCCTACATCTATTTTTTTGTGACACGTTATATGCTTCAGAATGTTTACATCGTCAAAGAAGTTCTCAAACCCTCTATAACACTTTTCATTGGGCCTGGGCATACCTGAAAAGACTCCAGGATGGAGTTGAAGTAGATGAAGACTATTTGGGCGACCTCATCCTCCCCTCCCGGGTTGACGAAAAATAGCATGTAGGTGATGCCCAGGAGAGGCAGCAGCACCAGAGTGGCCTTCACTGCTTTCCTGATGGACACACAGTAACACAAGAGTCATATTATTAAATAAAGACCTGGCCGCCAACTAGAGAGTCAATTAGACAGACACAGAGCCATACTAACGACACAAATAGATACCTAAAATAGACCTGTCAGACAACTAGTGGGCCAATACTAATTTGCTAACGGCTGCCAAGTTTTTTTTTCTCCTGTTCTGTGATTTTATGGTTCATGAGAGCACTCACAATAGTGTAGTTTGGATTTATGGTGTCGACATATCTTTAAGGGTAGTGATAATGTTTGTCAAGTTCTTACAATACTTTGATTCCACACTGGGTCTGGGGTTACATATTCAAACCATGGCAGCAGTTTCCAGTTCACATGCATACTGAATTACCTCATAGTCCTTACAGCACTATAACAGGTAGACGAATAAACTCCCAATTTGAATTGCTCTGTTAATATATTTATGTTCTTAAACTTGCTGAGTCAGTGGCTGTGTGTTTGTTTCTGTGTGTGTGTATATGTCTGTTTCTGTGTGTATGTGTGTGTGCGCGTGCGTGCGTGGCATTTATGCCATGTGAATGCCTGTGCGCGTGCGTATGTGTCATCCTCGGCCGCCCCATGGCGCTCTCACACCTGTGAATGAGTGAGTGGCAGCTGTGCCCATCACTTCCATGCAGAGACCCCCGATGTCAGCTGCTGAAACTGTTACCCAGCGCTGTCAGAGCTAGCATGTTGCCGTACTGCCCTCTCGTCTACACTGGCACAAATTGAGCACAAAATGAATGTACAATTTCTGACATGGCCTAAAGTAATGTGACACGGACACATTCTTTCAATTCATCCATTTCCCAGTGGAAGTGCATTGCTGTGGTGCATACCAGCTATACGGCCCACCAAGGGGTTAATGTATGAGGACAAGGTCATGTTCTAGGTCATACTGGCCTCTCATCCATCAGCATATTATTAATCATACGTGAAGTGCTGACCAGCAGAGTCCAATAGAGGAGCACTAGCTGAGGCTCAATGGCGCGAGACCCACAAAATGGCACCCTATTCCCTACATAGTGCACTACTTTTGACCAGGGCCGGCACTGGTTAAAAGTAGTGCACTGTATAGGTAATAAGGTGCCATTTGGGACGCAGGCTAAAAGCTGGCTGTAGGGTAACGAACATAGCCTTTATAATCACATTAGTGAAGCCAAATTGAATTTGCTCAATAAGAAGTTTGATTGACAAATGACTCCATTAGAATAACAATAATGAGATATTTGCTTGGCTACTTTCCAGTCAGATGACCCCATGCAGCGTCTGCCACTCTGGTTTCATTATCCAAGGAATCAGTCAAACTGTCTGATTTTACTGTTCCAAAAAAAGGTGTGAAAATGATTATGGCTTGTGAATAGTCAGCATGGTGTGTTGTGCTAGCTGGTTACAGTAGCTGTGAAGGGTGTGAGGGTTTCTGAAGATACAGCTACACACAGGCACGGGCATGCACACACTCTCCCACCCCACCTGGTTCCATACAAAAATAAATTATTACAATTCAACCAGACAGGTATCGATCATTAGGTTTCTTCCAACGAGGCCATTGATGTTTCCTGGGCGTGTATTAATTAACAGCATATTGATGTCTACTTTACAGCTGGGGCTGGCTCAGCTGACCCTGGATGCATCCAAAATGGCACCCTAATCCCTACAGTGCCTATAGAAAGTCTACACCCCCTTGGACTTTTTTTCACATTTTGTTGTGCATTCAGACCCTTTTTTTAGGCAAGCCTAAATAAGTTCAGAATTAAAATGTTGCTTAACAAATAATATAATAAGTTCTATGGACTAATAGGGGTTGATATGATTTTTTATGACCACCCCTTCCTCTGTCCCCCATACATTCAGCATCTGTAATGTCCCTCAGTCAAGTATTACATTTCAAGCACCTATTCAACTACAAAGACCAGAGAGCTTTTCAAAAGCCTCATAAATAAGGGCAGTGATTGGTAAATGGGTAACAATAACAAATTACATATTCAATATCCTTAAGCATGGTCAAGTTAATAATTATGCTGTGGATGATGTATTAAACCTCACAGACACATCAAAGATGCAGTCATCCTTCTGCACTGAGCTGCAGGACAGGAAGGAAACTGCTAAGGGATGTCACCATGAGGCCATTGGTGATGTTAAAACAGCTGCAAAATTCAATGGCTGTGATGGGAGAAAACGGAGGATGGATCAACAACATTGTAGCGACTCCACAATAATGACCTAAATGACAGAGTGAAAAGAAGAATTCAAATACACAAAACATGCATACAGTATGTATGCAACAAAGCATCAAAGTCATACCAACAACAAAAAACATGGCAAAGGAATACACTTTTGGCCTCATTGCAAAGCCTTATGTTTGCAGAAAATCCAATACAACACATCACTGAATAACTTCCTCCTTATTTCTAAGCATGGCTGCATCATGGTATGGGTATGCTTGACATCGGCAAAGACTGGGATGGAGCTAAGCAAAACATCCTAGAGGAACACCTGCTTCAGTCTGCTTTCCACCAGACACTGGGAGAGGAGTTCACCTTTCAGCAGGACAATAACCTACAACACAAAGCCAAATCTACACGAGTTGCTTACCAAGAAGACAGTGAATGTTCCTTAGTGGTCAAGTTACAGTTTAGACTTAAATCTGCTTAAAAATCTATGCCAATACCTTAAAATAGCTGTCTAGCCATGATCCCCAACAAATAAAGTAAAATCAAATTTATTTGTCACATACACATGGTTAGCAGATGTTAACGCGAGTGTAGCGAAATGCTTGTGCTTCTAGTTCCGACAGTGCAGTAATATAACAATACCCCACCAACTACCTAATACACACAAATCTAAAGGGGCGAATGAGAATATGTACATGTAAATATATGTATGAGTATATCAAACTTTTTTTTATATACTCAGAGGACCATTATTAGCATGTTTTAGCCACTCAAATAATAAACATTATCAGATTATCAGAACATGCAACAAGGAGGTCTGATTTCATTATTACTGAAACAGGATCCAAGTGGTGTGTAATATTATATATATATATATATATATATATATAAAGATCGAGGCCTCTTACACTTTAGTGTTGTGATGCAAAAATTTGAGCTAAATGCTTGGCGCATACAATTCAAAAGGTATTGTCAGACATTATTCATCCTAATCAGACAGGTATTTTACAGGGACGATACATTAGAGATAATATAAGACAAGTACTGGAAACAATAGAATACTATGGAATTTCGGAGAAACCAGTCTTGGTTTTCATAGCTGATTTTGAAAAGGTTTTTGATAAAGTACGACTGGAGTTTATATATAAATGCCAAGAATACTTACATTTTGGAGAAACTCATCAATGGGTTGAAGTTATGTATAGTATCCCTAGGCGTAAAATAGTAAATAATGGCTACATCTCAAACTTTTTAACTGTCAAGACGGGGTTAAACAAGGTTGTCCACAACTGACACGTCTATTTATTATTGCCATCGAAATGTTCTGTTAAAATTAGATCCAACAATAAATTAAGTGATGAGAAATCCGTGGCTTAAAAACAAAGGTGTCATTGTACGCTGATGATTCACGATTTCTTTTAAAACCACAATTAGAATCCCTCCACAGTCTCATAGATGATCTAGATATTTTTTCTAACCTCTCTGGATTAAAACCAAATTATGATGTGTATGGTATTACGTATTGGATCACTCAAAAAGTCAACTTTTACATGTAGTTTACCAATAATATGGTCTGACGGGGATGTGAATATACTCGGTATACAAATCCTGAAAGAAAGAAATGATCTCACTCCAATAAATTTTTTATAGAAATTAAGCCAAAATAGAGAAGCTCTTGCTACCATGTAAAGGAAAAAACCTGTTTATTTGTGGAAAAATCACCCTGATTAACTCTTAAGTCATATCACAGTTGACCTATTTGCTTATGGTTTTGCCTATACCTAGTGACCTGCTTTTTAAATTATAAACTCAGCAAAAAAAGAAACGTCAACTGCGTTTATTTTCAGCAAACTTAACGTGTAAATGGGGGGAGGTCAAAGTAACAGTCAGTATCTGGTGTGGCCACCAGCAGCATTAAATACTGCAGTGCATCTCCTCCTATTGGACTGCACCAGATTTGCCAGTTCTTGCTGTGAGATGTTGCCCCACTCTTCCACCAAGACACCTGCAAGTTCCCGAACATTTCTGGGGGAATGGCATTAGCCCTCACCCTCCAATCCAACAGGTCCCAGATGTGCTCAATGGGACTGAGATCCATGCTCATTGCTGGCCATGCAGAACACTGACATTCCTGTCTTGCAGGAAATCCCGCACAGAACGAGCAGTATGGCTGGTGGCATTGTCATGCTGGAGGGTCATGTCAGGATGAGCACCACATGAGGGAGGAGAATGTCTTCCCTGTAATCCACAGTGGACTGAACAAGCTCAGTCCGATGATGCTGTGACACACCACCCCCAAATCGATCCCACTCCAGAGTACAGGGCTCGGTGTAACGCTCATTCCTTCGATGATAAAAGCGATCCTGACCATCACCCGTTCTGAGACAAAACCACACTTTTTCCAGTCCTGTCCAGCGATGGTGGGTTTGTGCCCATAGGCAACATTGTTGCCGGTGATGTCTGCCTTACAACAGGCCTACAAGCCCCCAGTCAATTCTCTCTCAGCCTATTGCGGACAGTCTGAGCACTGATGGAGAGATTGTGCGTTCCTGGTGTAACTCGGGCAGTTGTTGTTGCCATCCTGTAGCTGTCCCGCAGGTGTGATGTTTCGGATGTACTGATGCTGAGGACAATCAGCTGTCAATCCTGTCTCCCTGTAGTGCTGTTTTAGGCGTTTCAGTACGGACATTGCAATTTATTGCCCTGGTCACATCTGCAGACCTCATGCCTCCTTGCAGCATGTCTAAGGCATGTTCATGCAAATGAGAAGGGACCATGGGCATCTTTCTTTTGGTGTTTTGCAGAGTCAGTAGAAAGGCCTCTTTAGTGTCCTAAGTTTTCATAACTGTGACCTTAATTGCCTACTGTCTGTAAGCTGCCTGCATGCTGCTTGTGTCTTAACGACCGCTCCACAGGTGCATGTTCATTAATTGTTTATGGCTCATTGAACAAGCATGGGAAACAGTGTTTAAACCCTTTACAATGAAGATCTGTGAAGTTATCGGGATTTTTACGAATTATCTTTGAATGACAGGGTCCTGAAAAAGGGACGTTTCTTTTTTTGCTGAGATTATGAACAAAATCATTTTCAATTTTATTTGGAATGGCAAGCCAGACAAAATTAAAAGGGCCTATTTATATAACGAATATGAATTCGGAGGGCAGAAATAATTAAATAGTACAGCATTAGACCTCTCACTAAAGGCATCAGTCACACAAAAGTTATACTTAAAACCTAAATGGTTCTCTAGTAAATTAGTAAGAATACCTCACCCCATGTTCAAGAATGGCCTTTTTCCTTTTTTTCAGATTATAACTGCTCACTTTCGGTTATTTGACAATGAAATCATTGTTACGGTTTTCTTCGGGTGAAGTAGAGTCGGACCAAAATGCAGCGTGGTAATTTAGGTTCATCTTTAATAATGATGAAAAAACAAACAATACAAAAACAAGAAACCTAACAGCCTATACTGGTGCAAACCAAACACAGAGACAGGAACAAATCACCCACGACACACTCAAAGAATATGGCTGCCTAAATATGGTTCCCAATCAGAGACAACGATAAACACCTGCCTCTGATTGAGAACCACTCCAGACAGCCATAGACTTTGCTAGAGAACCCCACTAAGCCACAATCCCAATACCTACGAAAACCCCAAGACAAAACACACCACATAAATAAACCCATGTCACACCCTGGCCTGACCAAAATAATAAAGAAAACACAAAATACTAAGACCAGGGCGTGACAATCATCTCCAAATAGCATTTTTGATAGTTTAGAAAGTTTATAGCAATTTCAGTTTAATCCACCTGAAAAGACAGAACAAATAATACAACACATTGTGGTTAAACTCAAATATACTAATTGAATAAAAAAAATATTTATTGATATTTTTTTTAAAAAAGGTATCATTTTTGTAAATGATATCATAAATAGGACTGGTGTAGTTATGTCACACATGCAGCTAACACAGGCATATGGAAATGTCTGCTCTACCCAAAATTACAACCAACTAATTGCAAAAATACCACAAAAATGGAAGAGGAAAGTAAAATGGGGAAAAGTAAGGAACTTGTCTGTCGGCCCTGCATTAAAGACCATAAATGGTTTTAAAAAATGGTGATAAATAAAACCATATACCAATTTCATTTAAGGACCAACAAATTGACAGCTGTGCCATATAAAATGGCAAAATATTTGGGAAGAGATTTTCAATGTACTGATTCCATGGCACATGGTTTATGAATTGACATGCAAAACAACGCCGGATTCAAAACTTCACATTTTTCAATTGAAATTATTATACAAAATTCTTGCAAACAATAGAATGTTATATTTATATGGGGGATACAATCTTCCCAGCTCTGCAGATTTTGTTGCGAGGAGGCAGTCATTAGATCATATATTCCTGTTGTACGCGGAACGAGGAAGAGCTCGGTTTTGTTTGTTTGGAAAGTTTGTTGGAAAGTTCTTGGTAGCTACCTAGCTTCTTATGATGGATCCCGGGACTGTTTATCTTTCCAGTGATCCTACCGACCAAGGACGAGTCTGAGGAGCTATTTGGCATCGCAGCTAGCCTAACAAGCTGGATATCAAGCTAGGTGTTCTTAAACGCAGCCCGCGACGCAGTTAGCCATTGTGCCTGGGACTGCGGATTGTCCCGGGTTTGAGGCTGGCTAGATCTCTGCTGTTTGTTGTTTTCAATTTTCCCCATGACCTGCCCTGTCTGGAACTGCGAGGAGTAACAGCCTAACATATGTTGCTAGCTACCATGACAAATACCAAAGCCGGCGGGAGTACCGTTGAGGACAGTGCCAGTGTTGTCTCTCTATCACATGTGAAGGATCTTTTAAACCTATAACCTATAAGCAGTTGTTACAACAACAATAAAATAGTTTCAAGTGTTTTGTCCAACTACTTGTGGATTCTACTAACAAAAGAATGGACGACCTGACCAGAGAGGTCCAGAACCGGAAGAACAGTTTGCAGTTCTCCCAGGGTCAGCTCGACGAGTTGAAACAGGAGAACGGCAAGATGACAGCAATCTGTAAGTCATTGAGAGAGGACATTTGTGTGAATCCATGATAACAATTACAGATAAATCAGACTATCTCGAGGGACAATCAAGGTGAAACAACATGGTTGTTGACGGAATTGCAGAACTCCACATGAGACCTGGATGGAGTCTGAGGACAAAGTGAGGGAAATGAGAAATCTCTGAGAAAATGAAGATGGACCACTGCAAGGTCGATGTGGAGCACTCCCACAGGACTGGAAAACCCACCACCGACCCAGGTGATAGGTCCAGGCCGATAGTGGTCAAGTTCCTGAGGTTCAAGGACAAGGTAGCTGTTCTGGAAAGAGCCAAGAACTTGAGAGGAACGTATATCTTCCTCAACGAGGACTATCCTGAAGCTGTGCGCCAGAAGAGAAAATAACTGATCCCAACAATGAAAGCTGCCAGAGCGCATGGGTGCATTGCGTACATCTGCTACATTGTCCACCCTCCCTCCCAGAAGCCTGCAAGGGATGAGAGAGCCAAGCCTATGGGTTCGTGGCCTTGCGCACACACAAACCAATTGATTCACGGACTGCTGAATGTATATATTTTTTTATCTTGCTTTGTCTGCTCTTTTCAATATTATGTCTATCTCCGATAAGCTTCCCAGGAAAGGGCTGAAAATAGCCCATATTAATATATGTAGCCTTAGAAAAAAGGTTCATGAAATGAATAACTTGCAAACATCAGATAACAATCATATATTGGCCATTTCTGAGACTCACCTAGATCATTTATTTGATGATACAGCAGTAGCAATACAAGGATATAACATCTATAGAAGAGACAGAAATGCTTATGGGGGAGGAGTTGCTGTATATATTCAGAGCCATATCCCTGTAATGCTTAGAGAAGACCTTAAGTCAAGGTTTATTGAAGTGTTGTGGTTGCAGATTCACTTGGCACATCTGAAGCCTTTTTCTTTCGGGGTGTTGCTATAGGCCACCAAGTGCTAACAGTCAGTATCTAAATAATATGTGTGAAATGCTCGATAGTGTATGTGATGTAAACAGAGAAGTCTACTTTCTTGGGGACCTGAATATTGACTGGTTTTCATCAAGCTGTATTCTCAAGAAGAAGCTTCTTACTGTAACCAGTCCCTGTAATCTGGAAATAAATTCATAAAAAATCCTACAATGCGATTTTCTGGATTTGTTTCTAATTTTGTTTGTCATAGTTGAAGTGTACCTATGATGAAAATTACAGGCCTCTCATCTTTTTAAGTGGGAGAACTTGCACAATAGGCTGACTAAATACTTTTTTGCCCCACTGTATCACACCAGACATGTAACCAAGGGTCTTTTCATAGTCCCCAAATCCAAAACAAATTCAAGAAAAAGTACCGTATTATATAGAGCCCTTATTTCATGGAACTTCCTTCCATCTCATATTGTTTCAAAAAACAGATAAAGCAACACCTCGTGGCACAACGCCTCTCCCCTATTTTGACCTAGATAGTTTGTGTGTATGCATTGATATGTAGGCTACGTGTGCCTTTTTAAAAATGCTTGGAGTTCTATCCTTGAGCTGTTATTGTCTAATGATGTTCTGTATTATGTCATTCTGTATTATGTTTCATGTTTTGTGTGGACCCCAGGAAGAGTAGCTGCTGCTTTTGCAACAGCTAATGGGGATCCTAAGAAAATACAACATTTTGGTACTGTCCATATGTAGCTCGTTTTTGGTCACGGGTCCAGGAAGGGCTGAAGAATTGCAACATTTACCTAGAACTAACGCTGCAGATAGCAATAATGGGTGATTTGAAAAGTAATAGTCAATCAATCAATAATATAATAATTATTTTAGCAAAAATAGTTATTTAATTTACAATCTGTAGAAGCTATGAGAAAAGAAAGGTTCAGTACTTTTGTGAAGCATCACAGCACAGTTGAAAAATATATGGCAAATAGAAATCCAAAATGGATGGTGTTAAGAGATAGATGGGAGGGGTTGAATGGAGCTGAAGGGGGGGACTGATAACAACAAGAACCAATGTAAAACATATGGGGTGTGAAATGTATATAGGTTCAGAAATTTTGTGAAATAGCACAGTTACAAATAGAATGAAAGTTTGTGTGTGTGTATGTATATATATAAATGTATGTACAGTTGAACTCAAGTTTACATACACCTTAGCCGAATACATTTAAACTCAGTTTTTCACATTTCCTGACATTTAATCCTAGTAAAAATTCCCTGTCTGAGGTCAGTTAGGATCGGCACTTTATTTAAGAATGTGAAATGTCAGAATAATAGTAGAGATTTATTTATTTCAGCTTTTATTTCTTTCATCACATTCCCAGTGGGTCAGAAGTTTACATTCACTCAATTAGTATTTGGTAGCATTGCCGTTAAAACGTTTTGGGTAGCTTTCCACAAGCTTACCACAAAAAGATGGGTGAATTTTGGCCCATTGGTCCTGGCAGTTCTGCCCACATATTTCATATAGGATTCAGGTCAGGGCTTTGTGATGGCCACTCCAAAACCTTTCCTTTGTTGTCTTTAAGCCATTTTGCCACAACTTTGGAAGTATGCTTTGGGTCATTGTCCATTTGGAAGACCCGTTTGTGACAACGCTATAACTTCCTGACTGATGTCTTGAGATGTTGCTTCAATATATCCACATAATTTTCCTCCCTCATGATGCCATCTATTTGTGAGGTGCACCAGTCCCTCCTGCAGCAATGCACCCCCACAACATGATGCTGCCACTCCCATGCTTCACAGTTGGGATGGTGTTCTTCGGCTTGCAAGCCTCCCCCTTTTTCCTCAAAACATAATGATGGCCAAAATGTTCTATTTTTGTTACATCAGACCAGAGGACATTTCTCCAAAAGTACAATCTTTGTCCCCATGTGCAGTTGCAAACCGTAGTCTGCCTTTTGTTATGGCGGTTTTGGAGCAGTGGCTTCTTCCTTGCTGAACGGCCTTTCAGGTTATGTCGATATAGGGCTCATTTTTACTGTGGATATAGATACTTTTGTACCTGTTTCTACCAGCATCTTCACAAGGTCCTTTGCTGTTGTTCTGGGATTGATTTGCACTTTTCACACCAAAGTACGTTCATCTCTAGGAGACTGCGTGGTCCCATGGTGTTTATACTTGTGTACTATTGTTTATACAGATGAACGTGATACCTTCAGGAGTTTGGAAATTGCTCCCAAGGATGAGCCAGACTTGTGGAGGTCTACAATTTTGTTTCTGAGGTTTTGGCTGATTTCTTTTGATTTTCCCATGATGTCAAGCAAAGAGGCACTGAGTTTGAAGGTAGGCCTTGAAATACATCTACAGGTACACCTCCAATTGACTCAAATTACGTCAATTAGCCCATCAGAAGCTTCTAAAGTCATGACATAATTTTCTGGAATTTAGAGGAACTTAACTTTCCACCTTCTCCACTGCTGTCCCTTCGATGTGGATAGGGGGATGCTCCCTCTTCTGTTTCCCGAAGTCCACAATCATCTCCTTTGTTTTGTTGACATTGAGTGAGAGGTTGTTTTTTTGACACCACACTCCGAGGGCCCTCACCTCCTCCCTGTAGGCTGTCTCGTCGATGTTGGTAATCAAGCCTACTACTGTAGTGTCGTCTGCAAACTTGATGATTAAGTTGGAGGCGTGCATGGCAACATAGTCGTGGGTGAACAGGGAGCACAGCAGGGGGCTGAGCACGCACCCTTGTGACACCCCAGTGTTGAGGGTCAGCGAAGTGGAGATGTTGTTTCCTACCTTCACCACCTTGACAGCGCTTGAAGAATGTTGGAAATAACAATGGGCAAATATTGTACAATACATGTGTACAAAGCGCTTACCCAAGAAGACTCACTGCTATAACCGCTGCCCAAGGTGTTTGTAACATATATTGACTCAGGGGCATAAATACTTATCTAATCAAGTTATATTAGTATTTTATTTTACATTATTCTTTAAATATACTTTTTCTTCTACTTTGACGAGTAGATAATAATTACATTTATTTTAATCCCACTTTGCAACACAATAAAATGTGAAGAAATCCAAGGAGGTAGAGCACTACCTATGGGGGCCTGGTTAAAAGTAATGCACTGTAAAAGGTATAGGGGGACATTTGGGGCCCTGGTCCTGGCTCACCTGTACTGTATTGTCTCTGAGGTTGTGGAGGCTCTCAGCTTGGTCATTAGGATTCTCACAATGTTGAAGAGGAATATAAAGTTGATCTGAAAACAGAGAGAAAATAAGAATGTAGGAAGATTTACATTGGTAAGTTATGAGAAAGAAACATTTAATAAAACAATCTTTGTCTGTGCTGGAAATAACTGTCACATGGTTGACATTTTTCTCAACACATTTAAGGAAATTAGAAAAGATGTGTCACAGGCTTGACCTTTCTCTCAGTACATTGCAGTCAATGGGAAAAGATGAGTGTAACAGGTTAGACATTTTTCTCAATACATTGCAGTCAGTGCGAAAATATGATAGTCACAGGGTTTCAAGTTTTCAGGCGGATATTGGGCTGATGCAGTATCTTGACTGTATGTCAAACAAGGAGTAAAAAAAAAGCCAATTTAATGCTTCAGAGCAAGGTTTTAGGATTATTGACTACTGAGGAAAATCAATAAAAATCTATTGTTTACATTAAAATGTAGCGTGCTGGGAGTTACCTCTGTTGCAGAGGATTGGTTCATTAGAGTTACCAGCCCAAAAAATTGCTTCGAAGGGTTCAAGCAAGACACATCTCAACATCAAGGAGACATCAGGCCTTCATGGTCAAATTGATGCAAAGAAACCACTACTAAAGGACAGCAATAATAAGAAGACTTGGTTGGGCAAAAAAACATGGGCAATGGACATTAGAACAGTGGAAATATGTCCTTTGGTCTGATGAGTCCAAATTTGAGATTTGTGGTTCCAACTGCCGTGTATTTCTGAGAGGCAGAGTAAGTGAACGGATTATCTCTGCATGTGTGGTTCACACCATGGAGCATGGAGGAGTTGGTGTGAGGGTGCTTTGCTGGTAACACTGTCAGTGATTTATTTAGAATTCAAGGCACACTTAACCAGCATGGCTACCACAGCATTCTGGAGTGATACGCCATCCCATCTGGTTTACGCTTAGTGGGACTAACATTTGTTATTGAACAGGACAATGACCTAACACACCTCCAGGCTGTGTAAAGTCTATTTGACCAAGAAGTAGAGTGATGGAGTGCTCCATCAGATGACCTGGTCTCCACAATCTCCCGACCTCAACCCAATTGAGATGGTTTGGGATGAGTTGGACCACAGAGTGAAGGAAAAGCAGCCAACAAGTACTCAGCATATGTGGGAACTCATTCAAGACTGTTGGAAAAGCATTTCAGGTGAAGCTGGTTGAGAGAATGCCAAGAGTGTGCAAATCTGACAAAATGTGGCTACTTTGAAGAATCTCAAATATAAAATATGTTTTGATTTGTTTAAAACTTTTTTTGTTTAGTACATGATTCCAAACAGTGTGTTATTTCATAGTTTTGATGTCTTCACTATTATTCTACAATGTAGAAAATAGTAAAAATTAAGAAAAAACGTTGAATGAGTAGTTGTCCAAACCTTTGACAGGTAGTGTATTTTCAATCATGTTCCAACGTTATGTGTGAGTATCTGATTTGTTATGTAGGGAGAAGGCACGAGATAAACAGTCACCTATTTAAACTTTCTGATAATCAAAGGTTAGTGATTCATTTTATCTATATTTATGCATTTGTGACTGTGAAAAATCGCTGTGTGCGTTTTTGAATTTGATGGTCATCTAACATAAATATATGTTGTGTTTTCGCTGTAAAACATTTTTTTTTTAAATCGGACATGATGCGTAGATTAACAAGATGTTTATCTTTCATTTGCTGTATTGGACTTGTTAATGTGTGAAAGTTAAATATTTCTAAAGAATGTTTTTTTCAGCTGAATGGGAGGGGGTGTTCCCTTTAGGGAACTCCTTGTGCCCCCTAGTCCCAACATTAAGGAGGAAATGAGAGTGTAAAGAGAGTCAAAGTGAGCTAAAACGCTCACAGTTTAGCGTGCTGCCAATCATTTACGATTCATACATATTCCTCATATCATATTCATTCCAACTGACCCAGTCAGTTCTGCATATGTGTAGTAGGTGTCACGCCGTTCAAATAGCTTCACACGATGGTATTACTGCATGGGCGTGAGTGTGTGCGTTGGAAGGCTGCGGTATAAAGTTCACACACCATTGAATGTCAATGACCTTTCTACTGTTTGTCTTGAAGCAATTACTTGCCCTCGAAAAACAATTTCTGCTTGAGTGCACAATAATGTTATTTTGTCATTGTTCCTAACTGTGCGGTGCTGTAAATACAAACACACTTAGAGGGAAGGTGTAAAGGGGAAGAGCTTGGTCATGGATGTAAGAAAACCTAGCAAGGACAAGGCTAGAACACTATGTCTATACTAGGAGGAAAAATATGGAGAAATGTGAAAAGGATTGTGTAACACTGTCTTACCAGCAACACCAGGATCATTGGGCCCTGGTAGATGTAATCTGTGTACACTCCTGCCTTCTTCCCAAACCAGCACCTGCAATTTAGAACACAGAGAGTTGAGCCAATCATACTGGCAGATGCAGAAGGTCCACCAGTCACATTTTTTCAATGAAAAAGCAGACTGCGGGACCTTTGCCAAGATTTTTTTTTATAGTTGACTAAAATGAGCATCGGCCTCGGCCAATCACAATTGACATCATAGGTAGGTGAGAGGGCTTAGCCTATCAAAGCCAGTACTGGCAGAGAACAAGAGGCCTTTGTATAGTCCAGCACTCATCTCTAGCAACAGAAAACACCTAAAACAAAGAATTATGTGGAATTACATCCACTTTGCAGTGGGATGAAAAAAGGAGAAGACGCTCTCCGAGGGGATGAGATGCCTCAGATTCCCTCATTCTACAGACTCAGTTCAGTGGAGTGAATCGTTCATTTCTTCTGTATTCACCTTGTTGGTATCAGAGCGAGAGAGCAAAACGGCTCAGGGTAAAAAAAGCAGAGGGATTGGGGGAACTGTGTCTGGATAGAAAAGCCAAGTGCACTACTTTTATGATTAAAAAAAAAATATATATTATTATAAACTCAGCAAAAAAGAAACATCCTCTCACTGTCAACTGTTGATTTTCAGCAAATTTAACATGTGAATATATTTGTATGAACAAAACAAGATTCAACAACTGAGACAAACTGAACAAGTTCCACAGACATGTGACTAACAGAAATGGAATAATGTGTCCCTGATCAGTGGGGGGGTCAAGGTAACAGTCAGTATCTGGTGTGACCACCAGCTGCATTAAGTACTGCAGTGCATCTCCTCCTCATGGACAGCATCAGATTTGCCATTTCTTGCTGTGAGATGTTACCCCACTCTTCCACCAAGGCACCTGCAAGTCGCCGGACATTTCTGGAGGGAATAGCGCTAGCCGTCACCCTCGGATCCAACAGGTCCCAGACGTGCTCAATGGAATTGAGATCCGGGCTCTTTGCTGGTCATGATAGAACACTGACATTCCTGTCTTGCAGGAAATCACGCACAGAACGAGCAGTATGCCTGGTGGCATTGTCATGCTGGAGGGTCATGTCAGGATGAGCACCACATGACGGAGGAGGATGTCTTCCCTGTAACGCACAGTGTTGAGATTGCCTGAAATGATAACAAGCTCAGTCCGATGATAATGTGACACACCACCCCAGACCATGACGGACCCTCCACCTCCAAATCGATCCCACTCCAGAGTACAGGCCTCGGTGTAACGCTCATTCCTTCGATGATAAAAGCGAATCCGACCATCACCCCATGTGAGACAAAACTGCGATTCATCAGTGAAGAGCCCTTTTTGCCAGTCCTGTCTGGTCCAGCGATGGTGGGTTAGTGCCCATAGGCAACGTTGTTGCAAGTGATGTCTGGTGAGGACCTGCCTTACAACAGGCCTACAAGCCCCCCACCCAGCCTCTCTCAGCCTATTGTGGACAGTCTGAGCACTGATGGAGGGATTGTGCGTTCCTGGTGTAACTCGGGCAGTAGTTGCCATCCAGTACCTGTCCCGCAGGTGTGATATTCGGATGTAACGATCTCGTGCGGATGTTCTTACAAGTGGTCTGCAATTGCAAGGACGATCAATTGTCCTCCCTGTAGTGCTGTCTTAGGCGTCTCACAGTACGGACATTGCAATTTATTGCCCTGGCCACATCTGCAGTCCACATGCCTCCTTGCAGCATGCCTAAGGCACGTTCACGCAAATGAGCAGGGACCCTGGGCGTCTTTCTTTTGGAGACAGCTCTGCACTAACTGGCACAGCCACAAAGTCCAAAAATCTGATTTTAAACCTTAATCCTAACCTTAACTATACTGCTAGCCCTAATGCCTAACCTTAAATTAAAACCAAAAAGGCAATCTCTGTTTTCATGATTTTTTGCAATATAGCCAATTTTGACTTTGCAGCTGACCTATCCAAGGGGACATCGCTCAGTTCTGCCACCAGGGCAAGACTCATGAGAATAAATGTCAACCTGCTATTCTGTATGCAGGGAAATGGTCGGTTACAGGTTCACTAAGACTCCCTTAAAATGAGGATGAATTGGTTAATGACTTGGCGACATCCATCTCTCATCCACTACAATGATCACTCTGATGGGTCTGAGGAGCTAGACACGGACAAGATTGTTGCCTGATTCCAAAGACAAATCGATACCACAGGGACATGAATAGAGATAGAGAGAGAACCCAGGAGAGAATAAGAAGAAAAAAAAAGTGCTTACTTTTCGTTGTCGTAGTAAAGCTTGCCAATTGCCCATGCGATGATGATTGGAAGAGGGATACCTGTAAAACATCACACATCGTCTCTGTTACAGTTGACTTACATTCATGTCACTCATCACAAAGAATCAATCAACCCACATCCGTCTTTCCTTTGATGAACTAAGTGTTAACTCACACCACCCGATGCAGATGAACATCCACTTGCGTAGCTTGTCCGTAGAGTAGGTGAGCACGATGGCTGTATGCAGGTAGCAGCCCTCCCCAAACATCCAGAAGAAGTTTGTCACGTGGAAATAGTTATAGGCTGCCGTGACAAGCCGGCACCACAACTTTTATAGAGAGGAAGGAAAGAATAACAAAAAAATATTAAGGCTAGTAAAAATGAAAAAAAAAAAGTGAGAGCTGTCAAGCCACCACTGGTTCCTTTCCTCACTCCTTAGGGGGTTGTTGCCGATCCAGGCTGCATCTGAAATGGTGCCCTGTAGGCCCTTGTCAAAAGTAGTGCTCTATATAGGGAATAGGGTGCCATTTCGGATGCAGCCCTGGTTCTCTGAAAAACACTCAATTTGCGAGTGACACTCCACCGTGGAATCCTTATTTAACATATGCAGCTTGTTGAGTTTCTCTGTCATGCTCTGAGTAGTGTCAAAAGGTCTCTCTGAATGTTTCCAATTTGGGACTGGTATATAGGCAGATGTCTGGCAAACAAAGGTCACCGCGGCAGTATAAGAATGGCAGATTTGACCTCCTGCATAACTTGTTAAACTGCATCATAGCTCTCACTTCCCATGGCCTATGATAGTCTGAGTCATCCAACACTGACAATACCTCTCAACAAGTCCAAAGTCTATATAGATCTGCTATCTTAACCTCTCTTGGGTAGGGGGCAGTATTTTCACGCCCGGATGAAAAGAGTGCCCAAAGTAAACTGCCTGTTACTCAGGCCCAGAACCTATGATATGCGTGTAATTGGTAGATTTGGATAGAAAACTGTTAAAATAATGTCTGTGACTATAACAGAACTGATATGGCAGGTGAAACCCTGAGGACAAACCATCCCCCCCAAGAGAAATTCAGCCTACCACTATTTTCAATGGCTGTCACCTTTATTATAAGGCAAAGTCCTCCCAGATTGCAGTTCCTAGGGCTTCCACTAGATGTCAACTAGATGTCAACAGTATTTAGAAAGAGTTTTTTGGAAAAATTAGCCAGAAATTGTTTTTCTAGGTGGCTCCCATTTTGGCTGTAGAATTTCCAAGCGTGTGAATGAGAACGCGTTCTTTGGTATTTTTCTCTGGAAAAGACAATAACGATTCTCCGTCTTAAATTTTATAGTTTATTTACGTATTAGGGTACCCAAGGTTTGATTATAAATGTTGTTTGACTTGTTTGCAAAAGTTTATTAGTAAGGTTTGGGATTCATTTTGTATGCATTTTGATGGAGGGAAACTGGGTGGATGATTGACTGAAGCGTGCCAGTTAAACTGAGTTTTTATGGATATAAAGAAGGACATTATCAAACAAATGGACCATTTGTGATGTAACTGGTACCTTTTGGAGTGCCAACAGAAGAAGATCATCAAAAGTAAGGCATTAATTATATCGCTATTACTGACTTTTGTGCGCCCCTGCCTGGTTGAAATATGTTTTTCATGGTTATGTATGCGAGGCGCTGTCCTCAGATAATCGCATGGTGTGCTTTTGCCGCGAAGACTTTTTGAAATCTGACACAGCTGCTGGATTAACTTCTCGGGGATATGTGGGACGGTAGCGTCCCACCTCGCCAACAGCAAGTGAAATTGCAGGGCGCCAAATTCAAAACAGAAATCCCATAATTAAAATTCCTCAAACATACAAGTATTCTACACCATTTTAAATAATAACATTTACTTGTTTTGAAGAAATCGAAAAGTGTCTCCTTTTGATTACAATATTTACAGCTGGGAGATGAGACAGGAGATCTGTCAACAAACAATAAGAAAAAATATTTTAATTTGGCATTTGTTCAGGTAGTTATTCATATGTTACCTAGTGAAAAGAAAAGAGTAATGTACTGAGTGGGAAATATCTATTTTCAATATGAAAGTGTTATTGACTCCTTGTCTAGCATCACAGTCTCACCCCACTTACTTCAAGGACATACCAAAAGACTCCCTGACCCTGTACTACCCATCAAATCATCAAAGTCGCACAGAAAATGGGACTCTACAGCCAGCAATCTCAGTGTATTTGGGCTAAGATCCCAAGTTACCCTTTCCAATTCCCTCCACTCTACCCCTTGTGTAGTCTAAAGGCATTTCAGGGCAGCTGTCAAATCAGGATCGCAGTTCATTCACAACTCTCCATTTTCTCTAGCCTCTACTCTAATCGACCCATTGAGGGTGAGAGACTCCCAGTCCGATCAGTGAAGTGGGGCCGTGGTTGAGTGTGATAGCGTGATATCGCTACCATCCTGACATCCCCGCCACTGACGCACGACAGTCCCCTCTATTTTTGCAGGGGGAACCCAGTGTACCAAGGGCAAGAAAAAACACAAAAATGACAGCTTTCAAAAGTGAAAAACAACTCTCCTGAGGTTCGAGAGTTGCTTTTGACCGAGCCAACTCCCGTTTTGAAAATAGAGAATCATATTTTGAGGCAACAGCTGATAAACAGGTGAGGGGATGTGCTGTACAAAAATTATTGAATGGCAAGAATCAACGCAATTGCGCATTAGCGGACGTGTTCTCAGTTAGGATAAGCCTAGTATGCTGATATTTGTCTTTAACTGCATTCGTTTTTTATAAACAGTACGCTGTAAATAGTATGTAGTACGATTGCAACACAGTTACAGTGCCACAAAATAGTATTCTTGCATACAGAACTGCATTAACTCAGTTGCATTTAAGGGTTTGAAGCGTGAACTGCTCATTTAAAGTCCTGCCACATCTCAATTCGGATTAGGTCTGGACTTTGACTAGGCCATTCCAAAACTTCCAATTTGTTGCTTTTTAAACATTTTCATGACTTGATTGTGTGTTTTGGATCATTGTCTTGCTGCATTGTCTTGCTTCAGCTCACAGACGGATGGCCTGACATTCAGCATTATCTGATACAGTGCAGAATTCATTGTTCCTTTTATTAAGGAAAGTAGTCTAGGTCCTGATGCAGCAAAGCATCCCCAAACCATCAGACTACCACTGCCATGCTTGACCGTTGGCATTCGGTTCTTACTGTGGAATGTAATGTTTGGGTTTTAACCAGACATAATGGGACCCATCTCGTTGGACAAGGGACATCTCAGCCGGCCAAACCCTCTCCTAACCCAGACAACGCTGAGCTAATTGTGTGTCGCCTCATGGGTCTCCCGGTTGCGGCCAGGATCAAACCAGGATCTGTAGTCACGCCTCTAGCACTACGACGCAGTGCCTTTTTAACATTTTATTTTATCTTTATTTAACTAGGCAAGTCAGTTAAGAACAAATTCTTATTTTCAATGAAGGCCTAGGAACAGTGGGTTAACTGTCTTGTTCAAGGGCAGAACGACAGATGTTTTACCTTGTCAGCTCGGAGTTTCGATCTTGAAACCTTTTGGGTTACTAATCCAACGCTCTAACCACTAGGCTACCTGCCGCCTTAAATCACTGTGCCACTCTGGAGGCCTCTGGGTTGCTTTGAGCACGCCCAGTCTGTCTTCTTAGGTCAGATATTGACAGTGGGGGTTGGATTCATTCATTTCTGAGGGCTGGGGGGCCGGAGGGGGTGATGAGCTAATTAGTAAAGTAGTAGTAAAGTCTAATTGAAAGAGCTGGGAAGGAAAAGAAGCATGTTCTCTTTTCTCTGAGATGAGGGATGTTTGCAGAAGCAATAACATCAAGAGGCAGGCCAGCTGAGGGGCAATTAACAGTGAACCAGGACGACATGATGGTACTCCAAAGTCTGTTAGGTAGTTAGGAATATGTGTGCGTGCGCCCGGACCCTGGAGATGTTTTTGAAATGATAGCTGTGACATTGCAATCCAATTTGATCGGAGAGAGGAAAAAGGAGGATGAGTGAAAGTGAAAGTTTGAGTGTGTGTGTGTGTGTTCATTAGTGAGCCTGGAGAGAGGGGCAAGTAATAGAATGAAAGAGTGGGGATTTTTGTGTGTGTGTGTGTGTGTGTGTGTTTCCTTATCTGCATGAATGTATTGCCCTTCTGTGTTTGTGTTGTCTCCAGTGTATCACAGCAAACTATATACAGGTAACTGCCAAAATAAAGGAAACACTTGAGTTGTTTGAGCTGTTATGGTGTGGGGTCCATTTTCATGGAATGGTTTAGGTCCACTCAAACCCTTAGAGGGCAAGGCAAGTTAAACGGCAATAAATACACAGCCATTCTGAGTGATCACCTTCAGTCTACGGTGAGTAATTTATATCCTGATGACATTGCCCCCATCCACAGGGCACAAGTGGTCACTGAATGGTTTGATGAGCATGAAAACTATGTTTACCATATGTCTTGCCCATCTCAGTCACCAGATTTGAACACTTGTCAAGGCACATTGAAGCGGTTCTAACAGCTTTTGATGGCGCCCTATTAAGACACTTTATGATTGTGTTTCCTTTATTTTGGCAGTTACCTGTATGTATATTGCATATAAAGCGGCCTGAAATTGATGTACAATTAACTTCCCTGTACTCACCACATTGCTCTCGTGCACCTCAGGGTTCATGGTAAGCTGTACGACGAACCAAGTGGCGTTCCTCAGGATGAAAGCTGTGATCAGGTTCCAGTGGATGATGTTCCTCAAGCAGCGGATACTCCTGGGGGGAGAGAGGAGAATAGAGGAAAAGGTAAGCACGGGTACCTACCTATTCATTATACTGTACAGTGCAACATGGTATCAATGCATCACATTGTGAATATTTTGAAAAAATATGTGTATCAAGGTTCTTGATGCCTAAGTCAGTACATTGCACTGTAATACTCCTGGTGGTAGAGGAGAGAACAGAAGACAGGTTAAGGGCTGGTGGTATATAGTATAATTATTGCAGTGTTTGCAGTGAGTGCAGTTTTTCCTTCTTCTGTATAATTATGACATTTTGAGTCGAGCACGCCAATTCCTCATGCTATGCAGTATAATGTTGGTAATACATATGACGGGATGATGGATAATGGGACCATAATAAAAATAGGAAAAGTTAAGAGACAGTGGGGAAGTTTGTGTGAGTGTGTTTTGTTTGGATGTGTGTTTTGCATAATTAGTACAGCATGTGCATGGACTATGGCCGTGTGTGTGTGTGTGTGTGTGTGTGTGTGTGTGTGTGTGTGCCACAATTGACATATTCCCTACAGTAAGTCTAAAGAGCTAGACAAGGCCCGTTCCCTCAAGCAGGGGGTGTATCACTTTCTCTGTTCTGTTCTAACCACTTTATCCCACCTCCAGTGGCAAAGCAAACCACCTCACAATAATCTCCTAAAACCCTATAGCAGTAGAGTTGGGCAGGCTGATCAATCTTTTCCCCAGGCCTCAGTAGGACCAGCAGGTTCTTCAACCCACAGGAATGACTGATCGAATTGGACCAGCTAATGCAAGGTTTATTAGATCAGTCAAGGTTGTAATTCACACAATTGGTGTACAAACGTGGAGGTAATAAGACACCAGGAAAGGAAAGCATCCAGGACCAACCTTCTTAAAGAATACATTTCTTTGTAAGTGCCATTTTCTTCCTCAAGCTTAGACTTAAACTACGAAAAGTTGCTAGTCCTCAGTAATGTTATTTTAAATGTTCTTAAGCTTCTACCTATGTTTCTTCCCATTAAAAAAGTCATGAAGAAATTAGATTCTCGAAAATAATGTTGGATTGGATTTCGTCTTGGAAATGTACTTAATTCCAAGATAGCTATACCCTTGTCTTAAACTCACGGCAGTGAGAGGAAAAAGCTAATGAAAGCAGTTGAACATGTTTAAACCCCCCAGAGTCAATTGTCAGCCCCCCACAGAAATGTATTTAGCATAATAAAGAAATCCCCATAAAGAACAATCAGTTTAACCTACAGATATCTGTGAAAGGTGACAGAGCTAGAATGTTCGTCAGACCGTTTTCCTCTCCGATCCCCCCCCAAGCGTCTTGGGACTCGTATGAAGTCGGTAAAACCGATCTGCCAACTTCTGTCTGTAGTGTCTGAACGTTTTGGGCTACACACTAATATCCCTCTGTGGAAAGGAGAGACCATCACAAACACGTTTTGCTCTAGGAGGCCCACATGCCTTACAAGACTCGTCTGAATGTTAATTTTAAAATTCGTCAAGCTCTTTCAAATTGGTCATTGATCATTTCTAGACAACCATTTTCAAGTATTGCAGTAGATTCTTCAAGCACATTTAAGTCAAACCTGTAGCTCGATAACTCAGGAACATTCACTGTGTTCTTGTTAAACAACTCCAGTGTATATTTTTGCCCTTGTGCTTTAAGTCATTGCCCTGCTGAAAGGTGAATTCATCTCTATGTCTGAACCAGGTTTTTATTTTGGATTTTGCCTGTACTTAGCTCCATTCCATTCCTATTTTATCCTGAAAAACTCCCCAATCTGTAAAGATTACAAGCATACCCATAACATGATGCAGCCACCACGTGCTTGAAAATATGCAGAGTGGTACTAAGTAATGTGTTGTACTGGATGTGCCACAAATATAACACTTTGTATTCAGGACAAAAAGTGAAATGCTTTGCCATATTTTTTGCAATATTACTTTAGTGTCTTGTTGCAAACAGGATGCACGTTTTGAGATATGTTCTGTTCTGTACATGCTTCTTTATTTTCATTCAGTCATTTAGGTTAGTATTGTGGAGTAATTACAATGCTGTTGATTCATTCTCAGTTTCCTCTGTGATAACAGGCATTAAGCTCTTAAGCTGATCTAAATTGGAGTGATTGTGAAATCATTGAGCGGTTTCCTTCCTCTCCGGCAACTGAGCTAGGAAGGACACCTGTATTTTTGAAGTGACTAGGTGTATTGATACACCCTCCAAAGTATAATTAAATGAAAATTCCACCCCAAAACTAGTTTTTGCTATTTGTGTAATTTGTCATTGTTGATATGGTCCAAAAATGTTCTGCAAGTAACAATCAAGTTTTTAAGATATACAACTTTTAAAATATAGAAATACAGCTGGTATGACGCATTTTGCATAAACAATGGTTTAATGAAACAAATACCAAAATGTAGTTTTTGGGTGGTTTTCCTTTTAATAACTACACCATGCACAAAGGAATATTCAAATCAAATCAAATTTGATTTGTCACGTGTTACCTTACCGTGAAATGCTTACTTACAAGCCCTTAACCAACAATGCTTTAAGATTGTTTTTAAACAAGTGTAAAGTAAAATATTGAAAATAGAAAATAAAAGTAACAAATAATTAAACAGCAGAAGTAAAATAACAAGCGAGGCTATACACAGGGGGTACCCGTACAGAGTCAATGTACGGGGCACCAGTTAGTTGAGGTAATTGAGGTAATATGTACACGTAGATAGAGTAAAAGGGACAATGCATAGATTATAAATAGAGAGTAGCAGCGTAGAAGAGGGGTCTGGGTGGCCCTTTGATTAGCTGTTCAAGAGTATTATGGCTTGGTGGTAGAAGCTGTTAAGGAGCCTTTTGGACCTTGACTTGGTGCTCCGGTACCGTTTGCCGTGCGGTAGCAGAGAGAACAGTCTATGACTAGGGTGGCAGGAGACTTTGACAATTTCTACGGCCTTCCTCTGACACCGCCTGATATAGATGTCCTGGATGGCAGGAAACTTGGTCCCCGTGATGTACTGGGTTGTACACACTCTGTAGTGCCTTGCGGTCGGAGAACAAGCAGTTGCCATACCATTCTGTGATGCAACCAGTCTGGATGCTCTTGATGGTGCAGCTGTAGAACCTTTTGAGGAACTGAAAACCCATGACAAATCTTTATAGTCTCCTGAGGGGGAATAGGCTTTGTCGTGCCCTCTTCACAACTGTCTTAGTGGGTTTGGACCATGAAACTTTATTGTTGATGTGGACACCAAGGAACTTGAAGATCTCAACCTGTTCCACACCAGCCCTGTCGAAGAGAATGGGGACATGCTTGTTCCTCCTTTTCCTGTAGTCCACAATCATCACCTCTGTCTTGATCACATTGAGGGAGAGGTTGTTGTCCTGGCACCACACGGCCAGGTCTCTGACCTCCTCCCTATAGGCTGTCTCATCGTTGTCGGTGATCACTGTTGTGTCATCTGAAAACTTGGTGTTGGAGTTGTGCCTGGTCATGCAGTCATGGGTGAACAGGGAATACAGGAGGGGTCTGAGCACACACCCCTGAGGGTCCCCCGTGTTGAGGATCAGCGTGGTGGATGTGTTGTTCCCTATTCTTACCACCTGGGGGCGGCCTGTCAGGAAGTCCAGGATTCAGTTGTAGATGGAGGTGTTAAGTCCCAGGGTCCTTAGCTTAGTGATGAGCTTTGAGGGCACTATGGTGTTGAACACTGAGCTGTAGTCAATGAATAGCATTCTCACGTAGGTGTTCCTTTTGTCCAGGTGAGAAAGGGCAGTGTTGAGTACAATAGAGATTACATCATCTGGGGAGGTATTCAAATTGGAGTGGGTCTAGGGTTTCTGGGATAATGGTGTTGATGTGAGCCATGAGTGCTACGGGTCGGTCGTCATTTAGGCAGGTTACCTTAGTGTTCTTGGGCACAGTGACTATGGTGGTCTGCTTGAAACGTGTTGGTAATTTAGACTCAGTAAAAATTGTCAAAGACCCCCAACCATCCCAGTCACAGAATGTTCTCTCTACTTCCGCATGGCAAGCAGTACCTGAGCGCCAAGTCTAGGACCAAAAGGCTTCTCAACAGTTTTTACCCACAAGCCATAAGACTCCTGAACAGGTAATCAAATGGCTACCCGAACTATTTGCATTGCCCCCCCCAACCCAACCCATTTGCTACTCTCTGTTTATCATATATATAGTCACTTTAACTATACATTCATGTTCATACTATCTCAATTAGCCCGACTACCCGGTGCCCCCGCACATTGGCTACTCGGACTATCTGCATTGTGTCCCGCCACCCACCACCCGCCCGCCAACCCCTCTTTTACGCTACTGCTACTCTCTGTTTATCATATATGCATAGTCACTTTAACCATACCTACATGTACATACTACCGCAATTAGCCTGACTAACTGGTGCCTGTATATAGCCTCGCTACTGTTATTATTCACTGTCTTTTTACTGTTGGTTAGGGCCTGTTACTACTTATCTATTGTTCACCTAATACCTATTTTTTTACATAAAAATCGCACTGTTGGTTAGGGCATGTAAGTATTTCACTGTAAGGTCTACACCGGTTGTATTTGGCACACATGACGAATCAACTTTGATTTGATTTGAACTCCTGTACGGGAGACGACCCCGAGGACTGCTGGACGTGGCTAAAGTAGCCTGGGAACAGCAACTGTCGCCCCACCGAACCATGGTGGAACACGTGAGAGACCGGATGGTAACCTTGTGGCCCCTGGTACGGGAACACGTGCTGGAAGCACAGGAGGCCCAAGCACGGGTGTACAACAGAGGGGCAAAACGAAGAGACTTCCAGCCAAGAGACAAAGGGTTGGTGTTGGTCCACACCTCAGAATGTACGTTTTTGGACCAATGGAAGTCCTTGAAGGTGGGTGAAGTTAACTATAGGGCCAGACAGCCGGGACACAGGCATCTGACCCAGATTTACCATGTGAATTTGCTGAAGAAATGGAATGCACATGATGTACTCGACTCAGACGGCAGGGAGAGGTGAGGGGAGTGGTAATTGAAGGGAGACATCTTTCAGCCCGCTGGCTCCACCCCCGAGCCTTATATGGACTTTCTGCCCCAACGAGGCAAGTCTGTGGGTCATTAAGCCATGGAGTGCTTGGGGATGAAAGAGGAAGCGGGCTGCACAAACAGAGAAAGGACTGAGAAGGAAGCCTGTGTTATGGCGTGTGAGACAAGAGAGAATGATCTGTGTGATTACTCATTGTGACCTGGACTGTCTGATTACCCCCACTGTGTACCGAACCAATTTGGCTGAGGACCCGAGTTTTAGGATTACCCCTGGAGAACGGAACGGACAAAGAGAACGAATTGTGGGCTGTGAACTGGTTGCTGAATTCCACCCTTTCCCAAGGTCTGCTCCCTAATAAATTCCCCATTCGTATTATTGTTGTGCTTTATGTGCGTGTTTGGTTATTGAACTTGTTGACGCGGAAACCCCACCCCCTTAAGCCTGCTACAATACACAATAGCACAAATCAAATCAAATTTTAGTTGTCACATACACATGGTTAGCAGATGTTAATGCGAGTGTAGCGAAATGCTTGTGCTTGTAGTTTCGACAATGCAGTAATAACCAACGAGTAATCTAACCTAACAATTTCACAACAACTACCTTATACACACACAAGTGTTAGGAACGAAGAATATGTACATATTGATGGTACAGAACGGCATAGGCAAGATGCAGTAGATGGTATCTAGTACAGTTATACATATGAGATGAGTAATGTAGGGTATGTAAACATATAAAAGTGGCATTGTTTAAAGTGGCTAGTGATACATGTATTACATCAAGATGGCAAGGTGCAGTAGATGGTATAGAGTACAGTATATACATATGCAATGAGTAATGTAGGGTATGTAAACATATAAAAGTGGCCTTGTTTAAAGTGGCTAGTGATACATGTATTACATCAAGATGGCAAGGTGCAGTAGATGGTATAGAGTACAGTATATACATATGAGATGAGTAATGTAGGGTATGTAAACATTATATGAAGTGGCATTGTTTAACGTGGCTAGTGATACATTTGATCAATTTTTACATTATTAAAGTGGCTGGAGTTGAGTCAGTATGTTGGCAGCAGCCACTCAATGTTAGTGGTGGCTGTTTAACAGTCTGATGGCCTTGAGATAGAAGCTGTTTTTCAGTCTCTCGGTCCCTGCTTTGATGCACCTGTACTGACCTCGCCATCTGGATGATAACGGGGTGAACAGGCAGTGGATCGGGTGGTTGTTGTCCTTGATGATCGTTATGGCCTTCCTGTGACATCAGGTGGTGTTGGTGTCCTGGAGGGCAGGTAGTTTGCCCCCGGTGATTCGTTGTGCAGACCTCACTACCCTCTGGAGAGCCTTGCGGTTGTGGGCGGAGCAGTTGCCGTACCAGGCGGTGATACAGCCCGACAGGATGCTCTTGATTGTACATCTGTAAAGGTTTGTGAGTGCTTTTGGTGACAAGCCAAATTTCTTCAGCCTCCTGAGGTTGAAGAGGTGCTGCTGCGCCTTCTTCACCACGCTGTCTGTGTGGGTGGACCAATTCAGTTTGTCCGTGATGTGTACGCCGAGGAACTTAATTTACTACCCTCTCAACTACTGTCCCGTCGATGTGGATAGGGGGGTGCTCCCTCTGCTGTTTCCTCAAGTCCACGATCATTGTTCGTTTTGTTGACGTTGAGTGTGAGGTTATTTTCCTGACACCACACTCCGAGGGCCCTCACCTCCTCCCTGTAGGCCGTCTCGTCGTTGTTGGTAATCAAACCTACCACTGTAGTGTCGTCTGCACACTTGATGATTGAGTTGGAGGCGTGCATGGCCACGCAGTCGTGGCTGAACAGGGAGTACAGGAGAGGGCTCAGAATGCACCCTTGTGGGGCCCCAGTGTTGAGAATCAGCGGGTTGGGGATGTTGTTACCTACCCTCACCACCTGGGGGCGGCCCGTCCAGTACCCAGTCGAGCTTGATGACGTGTTTGGAGGGTACTATGGTGTTAAATGCTGAGCTGTAGTCGATGAACAGCATTCTTACATAGGTATGCCTCTTGTAAAGATGGGTTAGGGCAGTGTGCAGTGTGGTTGCGATTGGGTCGTCTGTGAACCTATTAGGGCGGTAAGCAAATTGGAGTGGGTCTAGGGTGGAAGGTAGGGTGGAGGTGAAATGGTCCTTGACTAGTCTCTCAAAGCACTTTGACGGAAGTGAGTGCTACGGGGCGGAAGTCGTTTAGCTTCGTTACCTTGGATTTCTTGGGAATTGGTTTTGGGATCGTGAAATGGCGGCCATCTCCTTCTGTACCATTGAAACAATGTTTGCTTTTTATTTTTACTCAGCTACCAATAGGTGCTCTTCTTTGCAAGGCATTGGAAGAACTCCCTGGTCCTTCTGGTTGAATCTGTGTTTGAACTTCAGTGCTTGACTTAAAGACCTTACAGTATGCGTGGGGTACAGAGATGAGGTAGTTGTTCAAAAATCATATTTGACACTACTATTGAACACAGAGTGAGTCCATGTAACTTATTATGTGATTTCTTAAGCAAATGTTTTCTCCTGAACTTATTTAGTCTTGCCCTAAAAGTGATTGAACGCTTATCGACTCAAGACTTTTCAGCTTTTCATTTTTTATTAATTTGTAGAAATGTCGAAAAACACAGTTCCACTTTGACACTATTGGGTATTGTGAGTAGGCCAGTGACAAAATCTAAATTTAGTCCATTTTAAATTCTGTTACACAACAAAATGTGAAAAATTAAAGGGATGTGAATACTTTCTGAAACAAGTATTGACAACATTCCTCCCACTTTATACTAAATGTTTAACGGCTCATTACATCATGTTTATTAAAAAAAACTTTCCTACCAATGTTAAAATGTGACAAAATGCACACTGTGGTAGATTACCTGTTTCAGCCATGGTACAGCAAGTGCTTTGTGGTTGTACAAGAGACAGGCACATGCACACATGTACGCACACACACACGCATGGCTGACATGGCTATACCTAGAGGTTCTGACAAAAACAAAGCCCTTTAAGCTTTGAAAAAAACATTTGAATTCTTAAATGATTAATGGCTAATCCACCAGAGACTGTTTGGAGTACAGCCAATGTAGACGTTGTCCTCTACCTTTCCCTCTGTTTATTTTACTCTCACAAGCAATTTCACTAATTCCTCTGACTCTCTCTCTCTCTCTCTCTCGTCTCTCCCCCCGCTGTGCGTCATCTTTCATTTTAACCCTCACCTTCGTTCTCCCTCACCTCGTTCCTTCTCCCTCTTTCAAAATGACCACTGTAATTATCTCCAAATTTTTTCCTAATTTCTCTCTGTCCTCAACCTTTATCTCTTCTTCACTCTCTCTCTTTGTCATCCCCCCCTCGTTCTGTTTTTCTCTCTTTCCCCCACTCTTCTTTTCTCTTCATCAGGCCGGACTAAATTACCGGAGGCAGAGGAGACTGGACCAATATTTCCTTATCCTCCTACTTATCCCTGAGATCGTATTGCTGGACAAAACCATTTGTTAGGATGGAGTACAACAATTCACAAAAAAAGTAAAGGGTTACTGGCTCAGTTCCCTCCAGACATAACCTTACATGTCTTACTCTTCATTTGTCAGCCAAAGAAAGTATGAAGCTCTAGAAATCTACCTCATTTCTATTTACAGATGCAGCTCATGGAGATCTCAAAGCCTGAACGAGGAGGCCAAATTGCACTCTATTCCCTTTGTCGTGCACTAATTCTGAACATGGGCCCTGGTCAAAAGTGTTGGGCTAAAGAGGGAATAGGGTCCCATTTGGGATACAGCCAAGGACTGCGATGGTCTTCTTCAGTAGAAAATATTTTGGAGTATGGTTAACTCTAGCTAGTGGGTATGCCGAGTTATACACGTGTGTTATGTTTCCAATTAAGTAGACATTTGAGCAGTCCGGGGGCTGACCAATCAAATCCTATTAAATTAAAGGGACTTAAAAGCAGTCTAGAAGACAAATATTTGAAGTACAGACACATAAACCAAAAATATCTGGTGTGTGTCATACAGGAAATGTCACTTTTAATCTGAAATCAAAACACTAAGGAGGTTGAGGTTTCAGAATGTTTCTTTTTGTGGAGTGTATGTAGACAGTCTCTTGTTGACAGAGTATCTAGGAATGGACCGAGACACACACATACTTTCAAAAGGATTATCTTATATAAAACGCACCTTGAAAGGCACACACACACATGCATACTGTACGCAGCGCCCCTGGTCGTCACAGCTCTCCACAGACTAGTGCCTTAGGGAATGTGTTAGAGTGTGCACATTCATTTATTTTAAAGTGCAGGCTTCAGAGGAACAAATGGGGATATTAGAGGCATCAAACGATTCTTTGATTTATTTGCCTCTGCATATCAATGTATGTAAAAAAGGGAAACAGAATGGCCCTGAAGAGGAATGCAATACAGGGCTTGGATGGAGCTCCGTGCTGTGTAAGAGCAAAAGACTGGCCTGAAAATGAACTTCATCATTATTCCTTTCATTTTAATTTGATTAATAATAAGACAAATCATGGAATTTCAACTTTTGTTATTAGAAATGTGATAGAGAGGAGGACAAAGTGAAGCGACATTATGAAAAGAACAATAAACACAAACTAAAATTGCGATTCTCTTCTCCGGACCCTAAACCTATTTGCAGTGTTTCTTGAATGTGCCAGACTGCCCAGCGCACAGTTTATTCATTGGGGAGTATTGACTATAAGCACACGACCAATTTACAGTGTTTACAACAATACGAGGGAGAACAGGATATGATGCTTCAGTAACTTCATGCTACTTCACAACAGGCCGTGAATGGGAGTCCCATAGGGCGGCACACAATTGGTCCAGCGTCGTCCGGGTTTGGCCGGTGTAGGCCGCCACTGTAAATAAGAATTTGTTCTTAACTGACTTGCCTAGTTAAACAAAATGTTTGCCTAAACTGACACACCCAAATCTAACTGCCTGTAGCAAGGATATGCATATTCTTCATACAATTTGAAAGGAAACATTTTGAAGTTTGTGTAAATGTGAAATGAATGTAGGGGAATATAACACATTAGATCTGGTAAAGATTGCCCAAATGTGCCTAATTGGTGTATTAATACATTTTCAAGTTCATAACTGTGCACTCTCCTCAAACAATAACATGGTATTCTTTCACTGTAACAGCTACTGTATATTGGACAGTGCAGTTAGATTAACAAGAATTTAAGCTTTCAGCCAATATCAGATATGTCTATGTCCTGGAAAATGTTCTTGTTACTTACAACCTCATGCTAATCGCATTAGCCTACGTTAGCGCAACCGTCCCGAGTTCTGGACACCGATCCTGTAGAGGTTTAAATAAAGGTTTTAAAAAATGTATTTAAAAAAAATTCAGTTCACAGCGATTCTGTGTGACTCAGTCAGTAGAGCATGGCACCAAGGGTTGAGGGTTCAATATATGCCAAATATATGCACGCTCGACTGGTTAAAAGCATCTGCTAAATGGGGTATATTATATTTTCAGTAAGTCCCCTTTTTGCCTCCAAGAGGATAAAACACTCTCAAATCCTAACAAACCTCTTTCACAAGAGTTTTATAGCGGTAGACATGAACTAGAATGAAAACAGGCACCTCAGTTGTTTCGGGTCTCTAAAACAGGATTTGGTTTTAAAAATGGTCAGAACAGAACATCTCCAGTTGGTTTACCCAAAGGCAGTTTCTAAGAACCAATGCCCTCCAACCTCACTATAGGAGGCAGTCTCTCTCTCTGTCTGTGGGTTGATGTCATCACGCATCAATAGAGGTGACATGACATGACCGCCAAAGATGGACACTGGCGAGATGTCTTCAGGGGAGGGACTGAGGTTCCAAGGTTCTGCTTGCGTCCTAATTGGCACCCTATTCCCTTTATAGTGCACTACTTTTGACTAGGGGTCTGGTCAAAAGTAGTGCACTATATAGGGAATACAGGGCCATTTGGGACACACGCTCTATCTATCTCTATTGAGAACATGCCAAGACTGTCAAGCTGTTGCCTAGCTCCATGAATGACAAGAGAAACTCTACGTACTAAATTATCAAACACACCCACACCACCAGCAGTGAAGTAGCCCTTATCTAAATGAAGAGAAACAAGCTTCTCTGTATGGGGTCCCAGGCTATATGTGGAGGTTCGGAATGAGGAATTGATACGCACACACACACACCAGCCTGGCCTCAGAGCCATATGAAACATACTTTACATATTTCTGAGCACCTGCAAGACTTATGATACCTACTAGTAGTCTAGCTACTTCAGACAGAAACAAAAGTAGGGAGGTTGGTCAAGGAGGATGGGTAAGTGTGATGCGCAACTGTCTAGCAATCCAAAGGTTGCGTGTTGGAATTGTGTCAGGAAAAACTGTAGTATTTTAGCTAACCCTTCCACTAACCCTTATTCTAAACTTAACCCAATTCAACTATCCTTCTATGTAAATTCACCTAACCTTTGTCGCTTTAGTTCCCCCAACCTTTAATGTAAACGATCCGAACCTTTGTAGTTAGTTCACCTAACCACCAACGTAAATTCTCCCCGGAATTCTCCTTTGTTGTTAAGACGCAACAAGCAACCTGGTTTTAGAGAAATGCGTATAATACTACATGACTTCCAAGACTCTTCCAAGACCTATGACATCATCCAATTGAGCAGACTTGCTGGTGTTTTTACAGTCTTTTATGTCCAACAATGCAAATTCTAATATATATATATATTTTTATATATACTTGGGGGGCCATAATAAAAAACCCAGCAGGGCAACAGTGGGGAACCCTGCTATATGTCCTCTAATTCATATGATATTGTATGACTGCTATTCCATTCATAATGTAATTTAACACAATGTAACATATATTACTAAATGGAGTGTCACAGAATAAAACAAATTGCCCTGAGACCAAGTTACGCACACACACACACTTGCTTTCTGTTCTCTGGGCTCAGTCGTAGTTCAAATCTCTGGCAACAGAACCTTGTCAAAATCGGACACACTTCTCGTTCTTATTTCCAACTCCAGCATCCAGACTCTAACCACCAAGCATAGCTGAGCAGCAGGGATCTGCAGAATAACAGATTACTCCACAAGAAGTTAAATGAGACTGTGGTGCAGTGCAGTGTTTAAAGCCACACTGGGCTGGGTAAATATGGGGGCATGGCCACAAGTGTGGTAAAACCAAGACCATTCAATCCCAGAGCAGTCCTACCAGAAAATGAGGTTCAAACCACACCAATGAGGCTGCAGCTGAGCTAAGTACCATGTACAGTATATCTAAAGCGGTTTACCTGAACAGGATATTATGTATATCAACATCCACAACATGCAGTGGCTACATAAGTATTCCCATCTAGAACTCATTAGAGACGTTCTGTTCTACACTGTGTTCTATTTTTGACATGTTCTATGGGATGTTATATTCTCGTTCATTCTATTCTGTATCGTCTACTACCCTAATACAATACTAGGAACAAGCGCCAAATGCATAATACATCATAGCTACTTGAATAATAAATTGTCATCGATGTACCCTCTTGGTTAAAGTTCTGATTTTGAAATGGTTAAAATAGATTTCTGGGTGCACTGGAATCCCCTAATAATTTCCTGTTTGTTGTGGTAATAGTAATCAATAGGGAACCAACTTCGTGTGTGTGTGTGTGTGTATATATGTAACTTTGCATTGGTAGAAAAGGTACCCAATTGTCATTCTTAAGTAAAAGTAAAGATACCTTAATAGAAAATGACTCAAGTAATAGTGAAGTAAAACCAAGTAAAACACTACTTGAGTAAAAGTCTACAAGTATTTCATTTTAAATATAATTAAGTATCAATTGTAAATGTAATTGCTAAAATATACGTAAGTATCAAAAGTAAAAGCAGAAAACATTTCAAAATCCTTATACTAAGCAAACCAGACGGCATGCACACTCCAACACTTAGACAAAAATTTACAACAAAGCATTTGTGTTTGGTGAGTTCGCCAGATCAGAGACAGTAGGGCTGACCAGGGATGTTCTCTTGATAAGTGTGTGAATTTGACCATTTTCCAAGCATTCAAAATGTAACGAATACTTTTGGGTGTCAGGGAAAATGTATGGAGTAAAAAGGACATTATTTACTTTAGGAATGTCGTGAAGTAAAAGTAAAATTTGTCACAAATAAAAATAGTAAAGTAACTACTTAAGAAGTACTTTATAGTATTTTTTACTTAAGTTTACTGTAAGTTTGCATGTGAGGCGTAACTTAGTACTTTGTAAAGCTCAAGGACATTTTCATTTTGAGTAGCAGTCACCTGCTGTTGAACTATGAAGAGGCTTCCACTGCAACAAGCCGTTTGAAGACACCACCAGGTCAAGCTGAAGCCTCCCATGACCCCTCACCCCAGAGTCCTGCCTCCCAGAGCAGGCACACACGGGTAAACAACACCACCACACATGTGCAGGTCTCATGGGCAGTCGAAAATGTCAACCGAGGCCCCAGCTTGGGTTTGTATTATTAATATATAAAAATATCATATCTGGGCTAACTATTCCCTTGTGTGTTGTCTGGCAGAAATCCAATAATTAAAGGTCAGAGATTCTCTGAATCACTAACTTCTAGCAGAATGAGATGAACATGTGAGTTCAGTTTACTCAGCAGAGAGACGCAGGGAGTCATCCCTTCCTTGTTTTTTTTATTTAGGCTTACAGCAAGTTCCAGCCTTGGTAAAAAAAAAAGAAGAAGAATTATGTCCTTTTTGATATACCACACTTCTGCCATTGTGCATTACCAGATAAAGTGATTCTGAATCAGTATAAACGAGAATTGACTGGTTCTTTCAGTCAATTTCTATTCATGTATATTACATTATACACCATTAACCCAGATCGCAGAAATGGGGTCTGTTGAGCCATTAATAAGTATTATTTCATCCCCCAACGTCAAATACGTTGATGAACAAACATCACGTGTTTACACTAGAGTCAAGTCAGCTATCTGTGTGACTGGTTAGTGCATCTGCTTGCTCAACTGCAGGCTATTTGACTTGACCTTTCAGGAGGATGTAACGCTGGAGTGTGTGTGGGGAATGGAAATTGCATCTGTGAGTTGTGTGTGTGAGTTGTGTGTATGTGTGTGTGAGTACAGGTTACCCATTAAGATAATGCCTTGCCTTAGATGGGTCACCGGGTCTCTCTATAATGACTCGATGACTAAAACTACCTCGTCGTCAAGGTTAGAGAGTACCTGGGTATTGAAGCAAAGTAGCATAAATCAATGGTCCCATGTTGTTCCAGAATGCCTTGAAGGTTGTCATAAATTACTCGCATCACCCCAATCATCAAGAAGTCTCTTTATGGAGTTGTAAGGATTAAGGGCATGAGTTCAATCTCCTCAGCCACTGGCCATCAGATTTGTCCTTGACGTAGTTGGTACGCAACATTCATTACACTTTTGGAAGGTGCTACAGTTTGAAGTCCTAAACTATGTAATTAGTACTTTGGTCAGGGTAGAATTAGTTTAAAAAGTCGTTAGTGAAGCGAAGTGAAATTAGACAGACACGTGGCTAAGATCCATTAAACCAAATAAAGACTGAACATAGTGCCATTGGCTACCTCAGGAAGCCCTTTGCAGCAGTGGGCTGAAGGCTCTGTTTCATATTTCTGAGCTCTGGGCTCTTGTAAAAAAGGTGGACCCCACTACAGGAAAAAAACATGCCACATCGCTGTTAAAACAAGCCTGTAATCGTCCCCTTTCAGTAATCGGAAAAGTGCCTTGGTTTACAATGAGGACATCTCTAAGTTGGGTAGAAGTGTTGTGGTACAGTATCTGCAGCTTTTTGCTTTACTTTTCCTTTTTGGTAGCAGAATGTCCCTTTCTTTTTGTATCCAAATCCGGCTTTAAACTTCTTCACAACAGTATCTCGGACCTGCCTGGTGTGTTCCTTGTTCTTCATGATGCTCTCTGCGCTTTTAACGGACCTCTGAGACTATCACAGTGCAGGTGCATTTATACGGAGACTTGATTACACACAGGTGGATTGTATTTATCATCATTAGTCATTTAGGTCAACATTGGATCATTCAGAGATCCTCACTGAACTTCTGGAGAGAGTTTGCTGCACTGAAAGTAAAGGGGCTGAATAATTTTGAATGCCCAATTTTTCAGTTTTTGATTTGTTAAAAAGGTTTGAAATATCCAATAAATGTTGTTCCACTTCATGATTGTGTCCCACTTGTTGTTGATTTTTCACAAAAAAATACAGTTTTATATCTTTATGTTTGAAGCCTGAAATGTGGCAAAAGGTCGCAAAGTTCAAGGGGGCCGAATACTTTCGCAAGGCACTGTATGTCAATGATTTGCAGCTTGATTCAATGCTGATGTTAAGTTCATGTTCGGTACCTTGGCAACAAAGGTCTTTAACAACATGTTTGAATGGGAACTCTGCAAAACGGACTCTAATGAAGTGGGCTCAAGCAAAGTTAATAACAAATAAGGCCAAGGTGAAACATTGACTGGCACTAGGCTAGACAGCTTTTCGTCTGATGCGTCGATGCCAGCCAGTGCCAGGTGAGCTGTGACAATCACTGACAGGCACCACTCCAGCCGTCACGCTAGAATGGGTGCTCTGAAAGTGGACGAGCAGCTGCTTTGGGATCCAAAGTTCCGCAACGTTTGTTCCAAGTGAGAACACTGGCTTATGTCTTACACTTTATTATATGAATAGTATCACAGTTTTGAGGGAGTTTGTGCTGCTGTACAGCCCAGGGCACTGTGCGGAGTGGATCTTTACTACATGTGATCTCAAGGGCCTAGTGGTACAGTAGGGTTGACAGCAAACCCCTTCCCACATCACCACAGTTCCTCTCATCTTACTGGCTTATCTCTTGGTTAATATCCATCTCCCCAGGGAGTCCTGTATCTTCACTATGCACATTCTTGAAAGCATCAGCATTTCCCGTTTCATGCTTTAAACCCCTTCCCCACTGTGAACGAACTTGGACAGCGTCATGGGTATTGTGCTGCAAACCAACCTGGTCTCAGAGCATTTCGTATTATTCTGTACATAAATCTGAGACACTCCATTTGGTATGATATGTTACGTTTTGTTACATAAGACAGATGTTTACCTTAGGCAAAAACAAAAGGAAGGTGGCTGATCGGGGTGGATGGGTAGGCATATAACGGGAATGTCTAGCTACTCAAAGGTTGCGAGTTCAGAAATTATCACAGATAACTTGAGCATTTTGGCTAATTAGAAGCTTTTTGCTACTTTGCAACTACTTAGCATGTTAGCGAACCCTTCCCCTAACCCTTCCCTTAACCCTAGTTTAACTCTTTAACTTAACCCTAACCCTATCTATCATGGGTCCTCAGATCCTCAAAAGGTTCTACAGCTGCACCATTGAGAGCATGGTTGCATCACTGCCTGGTATGGCAACTGCTTGGCCTAAGCAGCAGGATGAAGAGGCACTCCAGAGGGTAGTGCCAATGGCCCAGCATATCACTGGGGCAATGCTTCCTGCCATCCAGGACCTCTATACCAGGTGGTGTCAGAGGAGGCCCTAACAATTGTCAAAGACTCCAGCCTTGTCATAGAACGTTCTCTCTGCTACCGTATGGCAAGCAGTACCGGAACGCCAAGTCTAGGTCCAAGAGACTTCTAAACAGCTTCTACCCCCAAACCATAAGACTCCTGAATATCTAATCAATTGGCTACCCAGACTATTTGCATTGCCTCCCCACCCCACCTCACCCTCTTTACACCACTGCTACTTTCTGTTGTTGTCATCCCATGCATAGCCACTTCAATAACTCTACCTACATGTACATACTACCTCAACTAACCGGTGCCCCCTCACATTGACCCTGTACTGGTACCCTCCTGTATATAGTCTCATTATTGTTGTTTTACTGCTGCTCTTTAATCTCTTATTCTTGTCCATATTTTTTGAAACAGCATTGTTGGTTGGGGGCTCATAAGTAGGCATTTCACTGTTGTATTCGGAACATGTGACTAATACATTTGATTTGATTTGAACCCCTAGCCTAGCTAATGTTAGTGAGCTAGCTAACATTAGCCACCTAGCTAGAATTGTTAACATATCATGCAGTTAGCTTATTCATAACATATAATACGAATTGTAATTCATAACATATCATACGAAATATGCGATGGACATCCACAAATTAATACATACTATACGAAACTTAGAAAATCATAAGCATGTGACTAATAAAATTTGATTTGAAAAATAGAGTCTCGGATTTACATACAAAATAATACGAAATGCTCTGAGACCCGGTTGTATAAGCGCCTGCTCCTTTACCTGTTAACAAAATGAGGGGGGATAGATCAGGCAAAGATACTGGTTAGCTACGTGAATAATGCCTCTGTCGTTTTCACAACAGGGGGTTTTCCATTAGTGGATAACAGCAGTGCTGCTCTGCTTGTCCTTTTCCACTGACGCAGATTCCCCCTGGTGTGTTTCACAGTCCAAATGGCATATCACTGCGTTGGTAACACCCTGCCAGTTCAGTGCTGGGGTCCTGGGTATGTTCGCTGTCGGTGCGTTTCTCAGTTCACTGGGGAGCTGAGGAAAGCTGGCCAGGGGCCATCACTTCACACTGAGACCATGTGTCTCTGAGGTCTGTAGCCTCCTATCCTCTACATCCCCTGTCTCTTCCTCCTGCTGCTACGTCAGTATGGACGGGAATAGAATCCGCCAGGTCCTCCTAGTTCAGGGATCAGTGGAAAGTCAATGATCATCTAAAGTCGTTGTTTCCCTGATAATCTTTGCCTCTTTCGTAATCACTTAAGTGTTAAAATAATTGACGAATCATGAAGTTGTGTACAAAGTTTCCAAGTGGTGGCAATTACAAAACTTGTGCACGAGAAATATCCACATGGGTATAACGCGAAAGTAATTTAGGTCCGCCCAATTCAACACAATTCGATACGTCAGCTGAAGTTCCCACACAAACAACTAAGCCCTCGTCCCATACAAAAGCACCTTTACCTCTTTTACACTTATGCGTCTGTACGTTTCAGTGCTCGGCAGTATCTTACCAGATGTCATGTCAGCAAGTGTGAATGAAAGGAAGGGTGAAGCAGAAGTGTTCTTCCATGAATGCTTTGTCTACAACTCAAACTCGGCAATACCGTTCACAGTGCATTGGGTGCCTTAACTCAGTGTGGCTTGAACAAATAGGCACAGCAATGTGTTTACCCTCTTCTTACCGTTGTGTTCCCGGACTGAAAATAACCTCAAGTCATTCAATCTAAACTTGTCCGCACACTAAACCAGGCCTGGGGTCTTCACTGAGTTTGAATAGGAGGTTTAGGACTACCCAAACAAAGTGTTACCGAAGCTTATGTGCAGACACTAAACCTCTTAAAAGTGGTTTCCTTGGCCGAGCTACCCAAACAATCCGCATGCATTGAATGCACTGATACTGTACAGCAAAGCATTACACGATCAAAGAAGATCGTATACACTCAGGAGTGACAGTGCATTGTTTTTCAACTGTACAATGCATTCAGGCAGTGAAGCTATTTTGATTCATCTCCGTAATCTGATAATCCTTCAAATTGTATTATCGATTTTGTAATCAGTCCTGAAGAGCAGATTAGAGGGGATATAAAAGGAGGATATATAAAAGAATTTTATGCCAAAAGACATTGAAGGCCTATAATCTCTCAAAACGAGGCATGTGAATGAGAAAGTACTCCTTTCAGGGACTTTTCTTCTGCCGTTACAGTACGTACAATGTATGACTCACACAGCTACCATTCTCCTGTGAGAACCCGTGAAGTAGCCAGAGGGGCTTTAGAGCCAACCTTTTGTGTTGTTGTGTGTGTGTATGAAATATTAAAAAGGACAGCTTTATCACAGCCAGATCAAATGAAAAGATAAAACAGGCCGTGATTTCAGAGAGTTCAGCCCATGTGCGGAGAAGGAGTAATGAAGTCTCAGGGTGTGTGTGTGTGTGTGTGTATGTGTGTGTCCATCCCAGACATCTGTTCCTGCTAGCTGTTTCATTTCAGTTTAGGAAGTAAACATTAGACCAGCGCTGGCCGGCCTGTCTGCTACTTTACAACCTTAGCTTTTCCTGTCCTCTATTCTCTACATACATACAGTACGACCAATCCCAATAGCTTTATCACACACCACTCTCCATATTAGCTGAGATGGTCAGAGGTTAATAAACAGGGCACTGATGTCGAAGATGTAACTATGTTAACCAGATTGAGTGAGCCTAAACAATCTTTCTCTGTTGTCTCAACTCAAATGAGACTTCTTGATGATTGGAGCAATTGAAGCAGTGAGACAGTATCTTGCTGACATTAATCGGACCAGATTAATCCAGGATAATCTGTTCTAAACATTCTCTTACACTATATGTTTAATCTCAGAGTCCAGATAATCTGTGTTGGTGTGGCCTTTGAGAAAACACAGACATGCATGGTTTTTGGCTGACTGACATGTTGGGTTGTTAGTGACATGCTGTTTGTCACGTATCACTGCCTTCACCACGGCACAGCGCCTTCACCACCGCACAGCGCCTTCACTGGTCAACACCTTCCCAAACAGACATAATTTCAGCATCTAGTTTTGGTTTACATTTGGTTGAGTTGTCAACTAACATGAAATCAATGTGAAATAAAAAATCACCATGTCATTGTCATTGGATTGAGGTAAAACAATTTCCTTACGTTGATGACTTTTTTCAAATCCAATCACTTCCCCACGTTGATTCAAAGTCATCACATTTTTTGGGTTGAAATGACGTGGAAACAACGTTGACTCAACCAGTTTTTGCCCAGCGGGTGAGCCCTGGGAGTCCAGAACGAAACTCACAAAACAAGACTGCGCTTGTGTGAACATGTGTTTGAGTCTCAGAGTGGATTTGTCCGTGTGTGTGTGTGTGTGTGTGTGTGTGTGTGTGTTTGTTCGTGCGTGCCTGTGTGTGTGAATGTATTTGAATAATACACGCCACTCCAGCAGGACACACTTCACTAATATGCTGGACAAAACCGAACAAGGCTGCATTACACCTAGGTCAAACCAGCGCTGCATTACATTCACCACCTCATTCATCCAACCTTGTCATGAGTCAGAAAATCAATTTAGACATTGATGGGTCATGACAGAGCATGCACTGCAGGGTTGAGGGCCAGGCTGGTGGTACACATAATGACATATCTCCCCCCAACCCCCGGGGGGGGAGAAGTATCGAGCACAAGAACGTGGATCCTGTCTACTGAGCCATTAAATAACATGAATCTTGGCAGGATTATTATAGAGTATTATGAACTATGGAATAATGGTATTTTCTTCTCGGTTTCATACTGTATTGTTTCATGTTGTATTGGATTGAGTATGAAACACTTAGCCGTAACCAAGGCTATGGGGTTGTGTGGGTGTGACATCAGAACACAGGATGTGTTGAGTTACGTGAAGGAACGTGACAGGCGGGTGTCGTGTTAATATCTGTTTCTGTTATGTGATGTGTTTGATATGATGGAGGAATGACAGTAGGAGGAGGACAGTGTTACTCACCTCAGCCTCATAAAGAGGATGAAGGCCACCAGCAGGGCTGCCAGAGAGATACAATGTCCCATGTAGTTTATGATCACCGCTATGTGGTAGTGCAGCTTGCTCTTTTTCTGCAGAAAGGAGGGGGGAAAAAAGCCAGATAATACGCCAAAAAATACAGTAATATGCAAACAATAGTGTGGACACACAAATCTATACTTGGCAGTGTACATCATTGTCAAAATTAATATAAAAGATAGCTAATAACTTCATGAGAGAGAGAGTGCACTTTCGTATTGCCTACTGTTAGAAACAGTGCAGAATGTATCATCTATGAATCGTATTATGGCAATTGCTTGGCATCCAACTATAAGGCGCTGCAGAGGGTAGCGCGTATGTCCCGAGTACATCATGGGGCCGAGCTTCCTGCCATTCAGGACCTCTATGCCAGGCAGTGTCAGAGGAAGACCCTAAAAATGTTAGAAGAGTCCAGCCACCCAAGTCATAAACTGTTCTTTCTGCTACCGCACAGCAAGTGGTACCGGAGCGCCAAGTCTAGGACCAAAAGGCTCCTGAACAGCTTTTACCCCCAAGCCATAAGACTGCTAAACAATTAATCAAATGGCTACCCGGACTATTTGCATTGATCCCCTTCTTTTTGCACAGACTCTCTTGCACTGGCTCTATGCACCCTCACTGGACTCTACCCACACATACTGCACTGACATTCCAACACACACACACACACACACTACGCTGCTGCTACTCTGTTATCTATCCCGATTGCCTAGTCACTTTTACTCCTACCTACATGTAAATATAACCTAAAATACCTCAACTAGCTCATACCTCTGCACGTAACCCTAATTCGGTACCTGTATTCCTTGTATATAGCCTTGTTGTAATTATTCAAGTTAATATTTCCTTTTTGCTATTTAGCAAATGTTTCTTATTTTAAATATCTGCATTGGGAAAGGGTTCGTAAGCTTTTCACAGAAAAGTCTACACCTCTTGTACTCGGCGCATGTGACAAATACAATTATATTTGATTATGTGGTCTTTACATATGTCAATAGTTCATGCATTACAGCCTGCGCTCATGAGGTCATCATGTACAGCAGACTTTGCAAAGGATCTATAAAAGTCACATAAATCAATTTCATCTCTAAAACCAGTTTACATTTGCTAACATGCGTTTACCTATACTTAAGAGTTTAGAAAAAGTATCTTAACACAGCAACACACCTACATCACACAATTTGCCAAATAGTTCATTTTCTGCTCAGAACCACATTTTTTTCATTAAATACAAACTCTACATTTCAAAATGCAAAAAAGCGTTCTTTACATAAACTAACTCAATCAAAACACGACAAACCCGACTCATTATCTAATAATTCTGTCAAAACACTAGCACACGTTGAGGAACATACAGTTGAAGTCGGAAGTTTACATAGACTTAGGTTGGAGTCAATAACTAGTTTTTCAACCACTCCACAAATTACTTGTTAACAATCTATAGTTTTAGCAAGTTGGTTAGGACATCTACTTTGTGCATGATACAATACATTTTTCCAACAATTGTTTACAGACAGATTATTTCACTTATAATTCACTGTATCACAATTCCAGTGGGTCAGAAGTTTACATACACTAAATTGACTGTGCCTTTACACAGCTTGGAATATTCCAAAAAATGATGTCATGTCTTTAGAAGCTTCTGATAGGCTAATTGGCATAATTGTAGTCAATTGGAGGTGTACCTGTGGATGTATTTCAAGGCCTACCTTCAAACTCAGTGCCTCTTTGCTTGACATCATGGGAAAATCAAAAGAAATCAGCCAAGACCTCAGAAAAAGAATTGTGGACCTCCACAAGTCTGGTTCACCCTTGGGAGCAATTTCCGAACACCTGAAGGTACCACGGTAGTCTGTACAAACAATAGTACACAAGTATAAACACCATGGGAACACGCAGCCACCATACCGCCCAGGAAGAAGATGCGTTCTGTCTCCTAGAGATGAATGTACTTTAGTGAGAAAAGTGCAAATCAATCCCAGAACAACAGCAAAGGACCTTGAAGATGCTGGAGGAAACAGGTACAAAAGTATCTATATCCACAGTAAAACAAGTCCAATATCGACATTACCTGAAAGGTCGGTCAGCAAGTAAGTAGCCACTGCTCCAAAACCACCATAAAAAAGCCAGACCACGGTTTCCATGGACAAAGATCATACTTTTTGGAGAAATGTCCTCTGGTCTGATGAAACAAAAATAGAACTGTTTGGCCATAATGACCATGATGATATTTGGAGGAAAAAGGGGGAGGCTTGCAAGCTGAAGAACACCATCCCAACCATGAAGCACAGGGGTGGCAGCATCATGTTTTGGGGGTGCTTTGCTGCAGGAGGGACTGGTGCACTTCACAAAATAGATGGCATCATGAGGCAGGAAAATTATGTGGATATATTGAAGCAACATCTCAAGACACCAGTTAAAGCTTGGTCACAAATGGGTCTTCCAAATGGATAATGACCAGAAGCGTACTTCCAAAGTTGTGGCATAATGGCTTAAGGACAACAAAGTCAAGGTATTGGAGTGGCCATCACAAAGCCCTGACCTCAATCCTATAGACAATTTGTGGGCAGAACTGAAAAAGCATGTGCAAGCCAGGAGGCCTACTAACCAGTTACACCAGCTCTGTCAGGAGGAATGGGTTAAATTCACCCAACTTATTGTGGGAAGCTTGTGGAAGGCTACCCAAAACGTTTAACCCAAGTTAAACAATTTAAAGGAAATGCTACCAAACACTAATTGAGTGTATGTCAACTTCTTTTTTTTTTCTTTTTTGGGGGGAATTTTACCCCCTTTTTTCTCCCTAATTTCATGGTATCCAATTGTTAGTAGCTACTATCTTGTCTCATCACTACAACTCCCGTACGGGCTCAGGAGAGACGAAGGTTGAAAGTCATGCGTCCTCCGATACACAATCCAACCAAGCTGCACTGCTTCTTAACACAGCGCGCATCCAACCCGGAGGAAACACCATGCACCTGGCAACCTTGGTTAGCGCGCACTGCGCCCAGCCCGCCGACGTGTTTCTTCCCCGCAGATGTGTTTTTGCCAGGATAAACCCTGCCTCATCTACATAAATTATTTATTGTGGGGCTTGATTAGCCTCCAACTCTGTAACTCTCTGAAAAAAAGAACACAGTATGTGTAAATGCTTTTCAGTGTGTCCTACTGTATGTACTGTAACCCATGTTTGCATGTAGAGTAGCATAGTGTAAACCTCACTATAGAAAAAGACATTGGATAGACACCATACCCGGGCGTGCCGGAGTTCCTTGACCTCCCAAAAGGAACTGTGTACAACTCTGAGTTTGGTCAGAGTCAGAGCAATGGTAGTCAGGCTGATGCTTTCCACATTGTGAATTACCAGGTTGTCCTCTACAATTCTGGTATGAATTTCTCTCAATTTTATTACATTGTCAGCAATGAACAATCCTACAATGGCATGCTCTTGGTCTTCACTGAGGAGCATTCCTCCCTCCCCAGAGGGAGGAAGACGTCCTTTGGAGGAACAAAAATACAACATATATCTTTGCATTGAGACTGGTGGCCTACAGTTACAGTGAGACATAGCAACAGTAATGATAGAAGAAGCCCTTGTGAAATGCATTACTTACCTGTTGGTTTGTTGAAAATTCCGGCTAATGGAAGCCACGGTTAACTGTCTGAGACTAGGCTGGACTCTTTCGCTGGACTCTTTCACCAGCCTCAGTGATAAAACATGGTCTATGATGGTGGCTCTTATTTCATCAGTGACAACAGATCTTACTCTCCTTTGAACACCACCACACATTCTTACTCCTCACCCCCTACCTCTCCTTCTTCATTGTCCTGGTCCAGCTACTCCTCTCCCTGGTCAAGCTACTCCTCTCCCTGGTCCAGCTACTCCTCTCCCTGGTCCAGCTACTCCTCTGCCTGGTCCAGCTACTCCTCTGCCTGGTCCAGCTACTCCTCTGCCTGGTCCAGCTACTCCTCTGCCTGGTCCAGCTACTCCTCTGCCTGGTCCAGCTAATCCTCTGCCTGGTCCAGCTAATCCTCTGCCTGGTCCAGCTAATCCTCTGCCTGGTTCAACTATTCCTCTGCCTTGTCCAGACAGTTTTTTCTCTCTCTGCTCCTCTGTGTTCTTCTGTCTCCACATTGGTCAAAATCAATCCAAAGAGTCCACTTTTTACTGTGTATGTCCATGTAATTGAAAGAACTTCAACACCTGGCTAAGTCTCCGATTGAGATTAGAGTCAGCTGTGGTTGGTCTATTTTACACAACTTAAAGTAAATCAGCTATTTCTCAATGTTTCAATGATCTGTTCATTCAAAAAATCTTATCAGCTATTTCAATATAGCTTTTGAGCTGCTGTTATTTTAGAAGTAGAGGCTTTAAACATTAGGTCTTCATTTCTGGCACACTGTGTGCAATCATTTGTGAATAGGGCAAGAAAGATCCATATTTTTGGTATTGGGTAAGCTTGTATGTAAAGAAAATGTAAGCATTTTAGAAACGTGTTAATTGACTACATATTCTGTGAAAACAACATGAATTGTGTTAATGGTATGGTCCACAACAGATGGATGTTGTGCTAATTTTGTTTAGAGTTTTGAAAATGTGACTACAGATTGGACAAAAGGATATTGGCGATTGTAATATGTAATATGTCTGTTTGTATTATGTACTGTTAGAACAGTCTGGTATTGAATAGATATAGTCAAAGTGCAGAGGTTTGAGTTGACACTGGATTATATGACTTGCCATCATTATCTGTGAAAAAGTCCCCTGTATAACTCAACCAGATGGCATTTTATAAGGGACAAGACGATCACTGTTGTCATTAATATCAACGTGCAATGAGTGATATCAAATGTCACATACTGGTCATTTAGTCAATTTCATTGACATCAAACAGGGAAATGATATGTCATTCGTACTTTAAATCACATCTTTACTTTACACCATTTCAACATTCACATTCTCATACAGTTAACACCTCTGGGGCAACTGTCTCCTTCTCTACAAACAACAGCCTCCCTGTCTTCTTTCTGGACATGTTGTTCTGTACCTGTTGTCATTACCTCATCACAGAGCACACCTTCTAGTTCTCTCCTTTAACATGTTTCTCTGTCTCTCTGTGTGTGTGTGTGTGTGATTTAGCTCGGCCCCACAGTGTTGTTTCCCTCCGTATTCTATCCACCACACTATTGTAATTTTGGCAAACTGGATAGCGGGGAGGTGGGGGGTGGCGGTGGGGACTAAGATCTACTAAGAGACAAAGAAATAAAAACAAACTCCCCCCAGAGACAAATGTGAATCTTTATCCATCCAGATCATCCTGATGGGATTATCTCCTCGGTAATCCCACAATCTAATCTGTCACTTTGATGGATTACCAACAGGCAGCCACTGGCAGATTACAAACGTACGCCTTGATGAGTCATGAGAAAAAAATTCTAACTGGAAGCATCCCATTCCCCTACCATCTCACTCACTCACCCCCCCCCCCCACACACACACACATATGCATATGCAAATACACACTTATCCTAGCAGCTGTTTCACGCAGGGCTATCTTGATCTTGCAGGTAGGGGAGTCTGTTTTACCTCAGGCTACAACACTGCCAAGAGTCTCCTAGAGATTCTTAATCTACACTCTATCCTGTCTGCTATCTCTGTCTGTGTCTCTGTGTCTCTTTCTGTGCTGTGCAATAACTGGGGGGGCCCAGCTTTGTCATTCCCATACGAACCAACGACTCCCTTGTATTCTGCATAAAACAGGAACTCTGGGATCTAAGGCAGACAAAATTATTAAACTTTTATAGCGCTATTCATTACATAAAGAATCTCAAAGCGCTTTATAGCAACACAAAAAAGAAAATCATTATAAATGAGACAATGTCAAGAGCGGGTTGGAAAGTTCACGGCTTGAATGGTCATCGGAGGGAAGTTGTCTATGGGGGAAAGCAAGCAAAGGTGGTCTCTGGAAATGGTCTCTAACATGGTGATAGTACTCAAGCCTGAGGCATCTCTTTCTCCTTCCTGGCTGAGCAGTAGAGGCATTCAGAGCAGCCCCCAAACAAACACAGCGAAGGCAAGCTGTAACTCATCCCATCATACCAATCCATAGTGAAAACAACTGCCAGGTTTATAAGGATCACTTTACATAGGGTCTCACATATGGTAACGATGATCCTAATGCTCCGACTGGCAACAGTTTCTTAGAAATATTCATATTCTTGCTGGGTCTGAGGGAAACAGATGTCAGGGAGGGACCCAGAGTGCTTCTGTGGACATCCTTCCTGGCCCCTATCTCTTTAATTAGGCAATTGGGACAGACCGGATAGTCCTAGCATATGATGTGGTACACAGGCCTGCATCTATCTATCTATCTATCTATCTATCTATCTATCTATCTATCTATCCACCCACCCTACCCATCTATACACATCAGCAGGACATGCATGTGTATTGTGTATGTGCCGGTGTGTAAGGACAGACTGTTTTTGTATTTGTTCAAGAGTTAACATGTTTATTGAAACATCGGAGGCTGTGAGCCTTGTGTTGTGTGCCTGACCTCCCTGAAACCTGATAAGAACAAGGCTCATATGTTTTGTCACGTAACGCTGGTCCGCGGAGGGGGAGGATAGGGGGAGGCTTTTTGATGGCGGTGCCCAGCCGCCTCCCACTCTTAGAGGCCAGCCTTCCCGCTGGCCAAATCTGTCACCAATTTCCTCCTGCCCTCTTAAAGGAGGCCAGTGAAAGCTCTCCGAGCCAATAAAATAGGACGGGGAGAATGGAGGAGCAACATGCCATGCAGAGCCAAACAGAGGGAGCAGGCTGCATCGCCAGCCTATGAACAGTAGGGATGGCTGGGCCCTCGTCTCATTTCTCCTGACTCCCCTGCCTCTCCTTCTGCTTCAGTGCTGGTTTAGAGAAACAATTATTTTAGTTTGATGTTTAAATGAATGACTCCTGATGATGACTAAGATCTGTGATTATAGAAAACATTTGTGCCATTGGTACACAATGGCATGTGTTAAGACTGAGTCAGAGATTTGAGCTGGTACATTCAGTTGGTATTTAGCCATTTGGTCAAATGACTTTTGGCTTTGTACTTTGGAACACAGGGAGCATCTCACTTGTAGAGCTGATATTTTACTGATACATTTGATATCTGCAAGAGGAGATTCCAGCACCTCGAAATTGTAAATGGACATACAGTAGTGATTAGTACAAGTGGGTGAGAGAGAGAAAAAAAGCAGGTTGAAAGGGGTTCCCACTAAAACACATCCATGCAGTTTCCCTTTATTTCTAACGGGGCAGGCTAACAATCCGCAGTATGTGCAAAACGTGATCCTCTCCCCACCTTTTAATGTTTTAGTTCTAAGACAGTGCTCTGATACAGAGGTAGCAGTTGTACTCGCAGTTTCATTCGCTCTGTGCCCAACTGTCTTCCCCACTACACTTTGTGAAAAATGTTCAATTCATCCTATCAGCTGTTTCTAGCAGGGCTATCTTGTTCTCGCAGGTGGGGGAGTCTCTTTTACCTCATGCTGCAACACTGCTTAATCTACACTCTCCTGTCTGCTATCTGTGCCTGTGTCTCTCTCTTTCTGTGCTGTGCTCTAACTGGGGGGAAATAGCTTTGTCATTCACAAATGAACCAATGAGTACTGTATTCTGTATAAAACAGGAACTCTGGGATGTAGGGCAGACATTGGGATGCATTTTTTACTCGGAAATGAGTCCCTCATTGCTCATTTGTCTGCCTCAGCATAACGAGACATGGTGATAGTACTATGTCCTGAGGCATCTCTTTCTCTTTCCTGGCAGAGCAGCAGCATCCCCCTAACGCACAGCGTAGGCAAGATGTAATTCGACAAGATAACTTGCCTGAGCCAGTTGTTGTCCCCCATGAGGAAATAAGGGGGGGGGGGGACTATGGATCTGTCTCCGTACATTCGTCACAGTCGACACCACTGGTGAATGAGGTATCTTTCAATGGAGATGGAGATCCAACATTTACAAAATTACACTGATTGTCCCAAGAGGGGCGCTATAGTAAAATCAACTGAATAGTTTGAACAAGCATGTCTCCAGTCCCGTTTGAGCTACGTTCATGAAATGTTGAACATATATGCAGCCCTCGATGAAAAGCGTGTTTCCCATAAGGACCTATAAGCATTGCACATTAACAATTTATTTGGAATTTGATGTGTGCATTGGGTTATTGTCTTCCTGGAAGATCCATTTGCGGCCAACTTTAAGCCTCCTGGCAGAGGCAACAAGATTCTGGGCTAAAATATCCTGGTACTGGGTAAAGCGCATGATGCCATTGACCTTATCAAGGGCCTCAGGACTAGTGGAAGCCAAATAGCCCCATAACATCAAAAGATCCACCACCATATTTTACAGTAGATATGTTTTTTTTTTCTGCTCATGTATTTTCATTTGGACACCAAACCCACCACTGGTGTGCGTGGCCAAAGAGCTCTATGTTCATGTCATCCAACAAATGCAAACACCTTGAGATTGCTAAACAGCATTAGCACTTGGATGGGAACTGGTGCTTTAGTCAAATGACATGAACATAGAGCTCATGACCAGAAAAGAACCCCATACCTACATTAACATCTTTATCAAGGGTGTTAATAATTTTGGACCCCACTGTATATGCATCTCCTCATGAGAAACAAGCATCCCATAAGTACCTATAAGCTCTGCTTAGAGACTTGTTGTCCCCCATGACTGTGGGGGGAATATACACTACCATTCAAAAGTTTGGGGTCACTAGGAAATGTCCATGTTTTTGAAAGAAAAGCACATTTTTTGCTCATTAAAATAACATCAAATTGATCAGAACTACAGTGTAGACATTGTTAATGTCGTAAATGACTATTGTAGCCCATTATCAGCAACCATCACTCCAGTGTTCCAATGGCACGTTGTGTTAGCTAATCCAAGATTATCATTTTAAAAGGTAAATTGATCATTAGAAATAATTTTTCAATTTATTTGCACAGCTGAAAACTGGTCTTTAGACTAGTTGAGTATCTGGAGCCTTTGCATTTGTGGGTTCAATTACAGGGTCAAAATGGCCAGAAACAAAGCATTTTCTTCTGAAACTTGTCAGTCTATTCTTGTTCTGAGAAATTAAGGCTATAGCATGCGTGCAATTGCCAAGAAACTGAAGATCTCATACAATGCTGTGTACTACTCCCTTCACAGAACAGCACACACTGGCTCTAACCAGAAAATAAAGAGCAGTGGAGTCCCCAGTCCACAACTGAGCAAGAGGACAAGTACATTAGTGTAACGGCTGTTGGTGGAAGAAGGTGAGGACCAAAGCGCACTGAAAATGAACATAGAATGCCCATCCTAGTCACACCCTGGCCTAACCAAAATAGAGAATAAAAACCTCTCTATGGCCAGGACGTGACAATTATAGTGTCTGGTTTGAGAAACAGAAGTCCTCAACTGGCAGCTTCATTAAATATTACCCGCAAAACACCAGTCTCAACATCAACAGTGAAGAGGCGACTCCGGGATGCTGGCCTTCTAGGCAGAGTTGCAAAGAAAAAGCCATCTCTCAGACTGGCCAATAAAAAGAAAAGATTGAGATGGGCAAAAGAACAGAGACTGGACAGAGGAACTTTTCCTAGAAGGTCAGCATCCCGGAGTCGCCTCTTCACTGTTGACGTTGAGACTGGGTGTTTTGCCGTACCAGGCGGCGATACAGTCCGATAGGACACTCTCGATTGTGCATCTGTAAAAGCTTGTGAGTGTTTTTGGTGACAAGCCAAATTTCTTCAACCTCCTCCTCTTCTTGCAAACTTGATGATTGAGTTGGAGGCGTGCATGGCCACGCAGTCATGGGTGAACAGGGAATACAGGAGAGGGCTGTGAACGCACCCTTGTGGGGCCCCAATGTTGAGGATCAGCGGGGTGGAGATGTTGTTTCCTACCCTCATCACCTGGGGGCGGCCCGTTAGAAAGTCCAGGACCCAGTTGCACAGGGCGGGGTGGGTCTCGAGCTTAATGACGAGTTTGGAGGGTACTATGGTGTTAAATGCTGAGCTGTAATCGATGAACAGCATTCTTACATAGGTATTCCTCTTGTCCAGATGGGTTAGGGCACTGTCTATTGGAGCGGTAAGCAAATTGGAGTTGGTCTAGGGTGTCTGGTAGGGTGAATATGATATGATCCTTGACTAGTCTCTCAAAGCACTTCATGATGACGGAAGTGAGTGGTATGGGGCAATAGTCATTTAGCTCAGTTACCTTAGCTTTCTTGGAAACAGGAACAACTAGACTAAAGTCTAAAGGCCAGTTTTACTGCTTCTTTAATCAGAACAACAGTTTTCAGCTGTGCTAACATAATTGCAAAAGGGTTTTCTAATGATCAATTTGTCTTTTAAAATGATAAACTTGGATTAGCTAACACAACGTGACCATTGGAACACAGGAGTGATGGTTGCTGATAATGTGCCTCTGTACGCCTATGTAGATATTTCATTTAAAAATCAGCCGTTTCCAACTACGATAGTCATTTACAACAATGTCTACAATGTCTACAGTGTATTTCTGATTATTGAGGTTATTTTAGTTGACAAAAAAATTGCTTTTCTTTCAAAAACAAGGACATTCCTAAGTGACCCCAAACTTTTGAACGGTAGTGTATATGTTTTTATAAAATGCTGCAAATCTTCCTTCCTATATGATTTGATGACATTGCATAACTGCAAAGTCTTTTTTCATGAAACTTTGCACAATGGTGTCTTAAATGTGGCTATGGCGTGCTTGGCCCCAGAATTGTTACTTGCAGCTATATTATTTTATAACTGATTTAGACCAAATAAGTTTAACACCATTTCGCAACAGCTCTGATGACATATTCCTTCCTGTGAAATAAACACATTTCCCCACATGCCACTAAGGTTTTTGTTTTTGCTTTTCTCCTGTAACGCATCTCCCCATCAAGCAGTGGGGTCCGTTCTCTGACATCCCGTCCATTGTGAGCTATCAAGTTTTGATTTCCAGCGAGGGAAAAAAATACTTAATTGTTTTAATTCTCTCTCTTATTAATTCATACAACATAAGTTGTAATAATTGTCACTAATTGCCCCAAGGGGGGGCACTGCATCATTTATGGACAACATGTTTACTGTTGCCTTGCTTCTTTGTGCACTTTCTTTCACAATTGAGCAATTTAAAAAAAAAATTTTTTTGTCTTTGGCCCATCTACCGAAGCCCAGAGGGCCTAATTTTCAACCCGAGTTCACATATACAACACGTGAAAAGCATTGGGCCAGTAAGCATTTTATTTCATGTCAAGTCTATGTACCTGAGTGACAAGCAGCCCTCTTTAGAGGCCATGATTGACCTGGGAAAATAGACTCTATGGCTATTTCTATAACCCCTGCCTCTGGGGCTCTGGTGAGAAAGACCTTTTCCTACCTTAACAAAGTGCTTTTTCTTGTTTAAGAGTACATGTGCCAGAGTGGAATGGGATGAGGACATGTGCCTGCACTGGTGTTGTTGTAGTACAGCAGAACAGATATGTACTGTATGAAGCAAATAAAAACAGTACAGTTGTGTGTGGTAAAAAAAAGGTTGTTTGCGGTGTTTGTTTGCAATCATCTATTGGTCGTTTAAACCGGGGTAGTCAAGTAGTCAACTTTAGGACATGGCTTCATTCCTTACTACATATGCCACTGGACTGGAATGAAGAACATTTAACAGTAATTCCCCCTTTCTATTACAAATGCATGCAGTGAATGACCAGATACACTAGATACATAATTCAAGTCCATGATCATGTTAATCACATGAAAAGCAAAGTCTATATGACCTCTGGTTCTGCCAAGTTCTTTTAAATCAAAATAAACCTTAACATGACTCCTAACCCATGAGCTCTCTCCTACGGGGGGCCTAGCCCAGGGAAAGGAAACTTAAAAGCAGTGAACTAGCTATGTATTCCAGGGTCAAAGCTCATCATATCTGTTCCTCACTATTTTAGTCTGTAAAGTCATAGGAGTGCAGTATTCACTCGGCTGCCTTCTAAAGAGGAAATAACCCCAAAACATCCAGCCTGAGCAGGAGGAGACTTACCACAGAGAAAATGAGAACATAAACCAACAGCTGGACATGATTTTAATGAAATCAGCACTCTAGCGACAACAGCAATTCCTCCTTAAACAACCATTACCAACTGAGCAACCACGATATAAACTATGGTGAATCATAAGCCAAATGCTCCAAATTGCTGGGATTTCAAGGAATGCAGGTTTGTGATTGGACCAAGAAGATTATAGCCCATTGTCAGCTATAAGCTTTGCGGACCGGAAGATGCCCTAGAAAGCAGTTACTCAGCCCCCCCCCCCCCATGCTGTGCTGGTATACGGAACAAATGGTGAGATCAAATTGAACATTTTGTAACCACACTGAAGTGGTTGACTCATCTTGTCAGTAGCCCACTGTGCTGTAAGTGGGTTAAAATGTTCTACAGGTGGAAAGGGCAAATTATCATTTACAACACGATCCAGCTAAAAAACTAAGTCAAAGACCTTCCCGGAAAAACAAATACCTTGCTTTTGTACTCTCCTGCTCTGAGATGAGGCTAGATTTTTCTTTGCTCCTCTCTGCATTCTGCCTTTCCCTAAAGGTGATATTGAATGCTGATGCTAGCAACACTGGCAGCAGATGGCTTGTATTCCTTCTCGACAAAATCTAGTCATATAAAAGTTTCTACCACTATTTATGCAACCAGTGTTAAAACCCAACACTTAAAAGTGTTCAAATTCAACTGTTACTGCATACCTCGTAAAATGTGTGAATTGCTGGCATAAACAGCTCCAACAAAAGAACCACTGTAGTCAGATATAGTGAAGGCCAAAAAAAGAGTAATATAGTTAACATTTTCCCTACTTGATTTAAAAAAGATTTGTAAGCAAAAGCTACACCCTAAAGGATTGCACACTTTCTGAATATCAGTAAAGGTCACTAGAACTACTTTTAATTAAGTGCATCGGGACCTTTGTGTCTGCAAGGTGACACTGTTTTAATACAGTAGCACAGCTTTGCCACCGTCCTCAGTCTTTGAAAAACCCTGCCATTGATTCCCATACTGTTTTTAATTGTCCCTATACCACAAGGTTTGATTTTGTAAATGCGCAACACCAACCTTCCCCATGCTTGGATCTGGATGAGCCAAACCACAAAGCAGTGGGCGTCTGTCGACAGGGTGCTCCCCTGTGTGAGTGGACTTATTAATTTGCATGTGTATGTCCCTCAGGAAACAGATGGTGGGGAGAAGAGAGCAGGCAGTGTGCAGCCGTCTGCCCAGTGGCAAGGGGGTCCTCAACAACCTTAGATGACTCACGTGTTCGCCTGTTAACAATACTGCTAGCTAGCAGCTGTCTGCTTACCAATGGCAATCACAATCAATCTGTGTCATTGGTTTTGGGAAGGGAGATAATTTGTTTATTATATGACTCATAGACCTGTAAGTGATGCATATAATATAACTGTCCGACTCATTCAAATGAAGGTTGATGTTTTTTCAGGGAATGGAAAGGAAGGCAAAAAGGTCACAGGTCAAATGTGGGGTTAAAAAGTATTTCAGAGATAAATGTAAATGTACAGCCAGTGTTATTATAAGGGAATCTAATTGACATGTTTACAATAAGTTGGTCAGGCATTGGAATAGCTTGATGTTAGAAAATCACAGACAATGTGTTTTTAGCTCACATTGTACAGTAGGTGTAACAAGTGCTCGGGAGACCAAGTATACAGTACTACCTCACACTAACTTTCCTTCCCTCCAACCAGATCACCTCCATTACACTCCATAATGATCTGGTCGATGTAAACAACCACTTATGCATTGTTAAATACAAGCTACAAATAAGATAACAAGCCTATACATAATTCAAGCTCTCTCCCACTCTCATATCCTCCCAAAACAACCCATGATACATATTTTAACTGGCAGAAGGCATGTATGGCCCATAGTAGGCCCGCTTACTTGCCTGTCCGTAAAGGCTAGAATCAGTGCGGGTCCTACTGGCACCCCAGGACCCACAACAATAATAGGACTCCATTAACGTGTGATGGAGGGTAGAGGGAAAGGTACTAAGCATCCTATCCCATAAAAAGTGCTCCATTAACTGTGTCTGACTCAATAGAGCTACATGAGGTGCTTGTTGGAGACGGAAGAAAAGTGGTTAGGTAAAAGCCCTGTTGTCTTGAGGACTGAGATATAAAGGTATGACTCTGTATGACTGGTAGATTCTGCTGTGAAAGACAAAGCTGAGCTGGGCCCTATCTGAACGATTTCGATGGAGCACAGTTGCTTCAGTAGGCATTCACTTGTGATGGCTTAGTCATCCAGCATCAACAGGAAGCTCATGGACAACAAAAAGCAAACTGAAGAGATGAAGCATGCAACACCCACTCTATAACACAATCATCAGTCCTGGAATTTTAAAGAATATGTGTGCTGAAAGAGAACATGGTGGTGCTAGTGGGATTTTGGTTGTACCACATAATGTTTCTATTGGCAGGAGGTAGCCTCAAGATTAGAGAATAGGGCCAGTAGCCTGAGGGTAGCCACCCGCTTCAAATACCAAAGCCGACGGAAAAAATCTGGTGAATGTGAGGGTTGCTTGCATCAGTATCGGAGGTGCTACAGTCGTTGTGCCCTTGAGCAAGGTACTTAGAGTAGAAGCTTTCTTTTTTACGATCAAATCTATATTTTTTATGAAAATTACGTTATAGGAAGGGTTCAGACACCTTTTATTGTCATTCCACTTGTTTATGAGAAACCCAAACAGCAAATCAATTCATCATCCTCGTTGTGTAGTATGGGGGCCCTGAAAAAACATGAACAAACGCTCCAAAAAAATCAAAATATGTCCTTTTAGGAAAGTAAAATCTCTGTATAGTGATGCAGATGTTTAGATGTTGTACACATGAAATTGTGTCATTCTGAACATTATCCGCAACATTATATTCCCTTTTGTGCAACTCGAGCTGTTTAGCTTATCCAGCTGTTCCATTCTCTGTGTAGCTTGCTACTACACATAACTGGCAAAATCAAAGAAACACCAACAGCCGCCAGAACAACTTCAATGCGCCTTGACATAGATTCTGCAGACTCTGGAAATTCCTGTGTTGTAGTTGCTTTCAATACACGTTGTACCCCTAATTTACTCAAGTGTTTCCTTTATTTTAGCAGTTACTTCTAGAATGGATGGAGAGGAATCTTTTGAGTCACATTAAAAGGGAGTATAACATTGGGGATAAAGGTTGGAATTAAACAATTTCATAACATCTAATGTTCTGCTTCCCTATACTGAGAGCTGTTTTTGGAGCCTTTGTTCATAATTTGCTATTTGAGGTTAAGTTTCTCAAAAACGCGGCTTCCGGTTGAGCAATGTAGAAAGAAGTTGCACGATGTCTCGTCTCCGACAACTTTTGTAAATAATCCGCAATTTTGCCTAAATTCATACTTCTCATGACCTCAAAAGTCATTTTAATTACCCAGTAATAAAGTGCATCTAAGTTAGCATGAGCAAACCAAAACTTCACATTCCACCAAATCAACTTCAGCTTCATCACAATTACAGTGGATCAGAAGTTTACATACACTAAGTTGACAGTGCCTTGAAATAGCTTGGAAAATTTCAGAAAAGGATGTCATGGATTTAGAAGCTTCTGGTAGGCTAATTGACATCAATTGAGTCAATTGGAGGTGTACCTGTGGATATATGTCACGTTCTGACCATAGTTCTGTTATTATATTCTTTGTTTTAGTATGGTCAGGGCGTGAATTGGGGTGGGCAGTCTGTTTGTTTTTCTATGTTGGTTTTTGTGTTCGGCCTAGTATGGTTCTCAATCAGAGGCAGGTGTCGTTAGTTGTCTCTGATTGAGAATCATACTTAGGTAGCCTGGTTTCAATTTTGGTTTGTGGGTGTTTGTTTCCGTGTGAGTGTTTGGGCCACACGGTACTGTTTCGGTTTTGTATATTTCCTGTTTAGTGTTTGTCATTCACCTTACGGGACTGTTCATTTGTTGCTTATTGTTTTTGTTCAGTGTTCATTTTGCTTCATTAATTTATGGACACTTAACATGCTGCGTTTTGGTCCTCCGATCCTTCTTGCTACTCCTCCTCAGAAGAGGAGGACGAGATCCCTTACAATATATTTCAAGGCCTACCTTGAAATCAGCCAAGAACAGAAAAAAGTGGTAGACCTCCACAAGTCTGGTTCATCCTTGGGAGCAATTTCCAAATGCCTGAAGGTACCACGTTCATCTGTGCAAACAACATTACACAAGTATAAACACCATGGGACCATGCAGCCATCATACCGCTCAGGAAGGAGATGAATATACTTTGGTGCGAAAAGTGCAAATCAATCCCAGAACAACAGCAAAGGACCATGTGAAGGTGCTGGAGGAAACGGGTACAAAAGTATCTATATCCACAGTAAAACGAGTCCTATATCGACGTAACCTGAAAGGCCGCTCAGCAAGGAAAAAGCCACTGCTCCAAAACCACCATAAACAAACTGACTACGGTTTGCAACTGCACATGGGGATTAAGATCGTACTTTTTGGAGAAATGTCCTCTGGTCTGATGAAACAAAAATGTAACTGTTTGGAGGAAAAAGGGGGAGGCTTGCAAGCTGAAGAACACCATCCAACCTGTGAAGCATGGGAGTGGCAGCATCATGTTGTGGGGGTGCTTTGCTGCAAGAGGGACTGGTGCACCTCACAAAGTAGATGATATCATGAGGAAAGAAAATGATGTGGATATATTGAAGAAACATCTCAAGACATGAGTCAGGAAGTTAAAGTTTGGTCACAAATGGGTCTTCCAAATGGACAATGACCCCAGGCATACTTCCAAAGTTGTGGCAAAATGGCTTAAGGACAACAAAGTCAAGGTATTGGAGTGGCCATCACAATGCCCTGACCGCAATCCAATAGAACATTTGTGGGCAGAACTGTAAAAGCATGTGAGAGCAAGGAGGCCTAGAAACCTGACTCAGTGTTACACCAGCTCTGTCAGGAGGAATGGGCCAAAATTTGCCCAATTTATTGTGGGAAGCTTGTGGAAGGCTACGCGAAACGTTTTACGCAAGTTAAACAATTTAAAGCCAATGCTACCAAATACTAATTAAGTGTATGTAAACTTCTGACTCACTGGGAATGTGATGAAAGAAATAAAAGCTGAAAGAAATAATTCGCTCTACTATTATTCTGACATTTCACATTCTTAAAATAAAGCAGTGATCCTAACAGACCTAAGGCAGGGAATTTTTACTAGGATTAAATGTCAGGAATTGTGAAAAATTTAGTTTAAATATATTTGTAAAAAAAATATATGTAAAACTTCCGACTTCAACTGTATGTCCAATTAAAAAAATACATATACATTTTTTTTAAAAGTTTCTCAAAACCATTACATTTACATACAAAATAGAGATGTGGTTGTAAAAATGAAAACTTCCTCTTTAACTAACTCCCACAATGCTTTAGGGATGCTGCTCTTTGTCTGACCCTGTGCTGCCTCCAGACTGTCATGTGTGTGTTTCTGTTTGAGGGATACTGAGAATTTCTCTGCAAATAGATAGTAAAGATATTTTCAGCAGTGCTTGTATCCTTAGAAGAAGAATGGAAGAATATATATTTTACTATCCATTACAGAGGCTCAGTATTCTCAGAGTTAAACAGTTACCTTTCCATACAGTACATACCTCATTGAGAATCTCTTGACACTGGGTGTAGTTGCCTTTCACCGCCCAGGACCCGTTGGAAAGGCATTCTCTGTACACATTGTCTGTGGAAATAAAGGATTGGAAAACCATGTTATGAAAGTTAGCAAACATGCACCATTTCTCCTTTCATACAAGCGACTAAAATTAACCGAAACCTTAAACTCAAGATTCTGCAAAAACCACGCAGGGTGGCTGTAATTTATGCAGCTTAGAGTGCTGATAGACCCAGATAGAGAACACACGATCCAGTCTTGACAATGTGGCACGCCAAACCCATTTCCAAATAAGTATTTAACTCTTGACAGTGCAGCCGCTTTTTTATGCTCTAAATAATAAAAAAATACAACAAAGTGGAGCAAAGAAACCCCTCAAAGCTGAGAGGTGTCTTTGTTTGATTTCAGGTACACATGCTACATGCACACAGTGGAGGTAGTCACATACAAGAAGTAAGCAAGAAGTAAGCAAGAGACAAACAGAGAAGCAAAGCCACAGACTTCTAAAAGACTCTCCACTGTGTTCCCAAGGTTGTGACAGAGTAAGCAACGGAGTGTCGGAGACAGCAAAAGACAGATAAAAAACAGTCAGGCCTAGAGTGCTGCCCTGCGGTACACCACACTTTACATGTTTGACATTAGAGAAGCTTCAATTAAGCTAACCTAAAATAAAGACTGTCAGCTAACGCTCCACTAACACCTAATGAACCATCATAATATTACCTGACAAACTGCAAGAAATTAGGCATCATGTCGTTACCCCAAGACAGGTCTAATTGGTTGTTCTTAAGTTGATTGACAGAGTAGGTGGCATGCCATGCTCTCAATATGTTCCATTATGTTCCATTATGTTACATCATATAAATCCTACAGACAAATTACAAAACATATCAAACGTAAGCACGACCTAAGGCCATAAGATTTTGTATACTTCCTGCTATGCTCTCAACATGAGGATCTGTACAAACACGAAGTAATGGGATTGAAAAAAAAACATTTTGATAGACTTGGTGAATCATTACAAAAAGTATGTAAAATAAAAATGAAATCCAAAACTATAATTAAACGAGAGAAGTGTGATGACATGATATATCAGTAATGACACTCTTGATGTGGTATACACATACACAATTTTTTTTTTTTTTGTGACAATATCAGATATCAAAATATCAAAAGACAATTGTTGTTGTTGTTGCAGGGGTTCTGTATTACAGTAGATAGTTACAACCTTGTTTGTCTACATGTACAGATACACAGTATACTGTTTGAGATCAATGTTTGCGGTTAAACAACATTGTTGGTAAGTCATTGACATTCCGTTCATATCATGGTCTCTCCTTGGCATTGTTGATTGATTTATTGACCATTATGTGTAATCTTTATTTAACTAGGCAAGGCAGTAGGCTGCATTGATTGACCTGTTCTGATCAGTGGGAGTTGGGGGGTAATACACATTAATTAACACACGCTCATGCATTTATTGATCATTGACAACATTTTTTTTTTTTTGTTTGTTTTTTTTTTTTTTTGTTTTTTTTTTGTTGTTGAATTTTTACCCCTTTTTCTCCCCAATTTCGTAGTATCCAATTGTTGTAGTAGCTACTATCTTGTCTCATCGCTACAACTCCCGTACGGGCTCGGGAGAGACGAAGGTTGAAAGTCATGCATCCTCCGATACACAACCAACCAAGCCGCTGCTTCTTTAACACAGCGCACATCCAACCCGGAAGCCAGCCGCACCAATGCGCCGGAGGAACCACCGTGCACCTGGCCACCTTGGCTAGCGTACACTGCGCCCAGCCCGCCACAGAAGTCGTGCGTCGCCCCACGGACCTCCCGGTCGGTTACGACAGAGCCTGGGCGCGAACCCAGGACTCTGATGGCACAGCTGGCGCTGCAGTACACCGCCCTTAACCACTGCGCCACCCGGGAGGCCCCATTGACAACATTTTAACTTGCATAGTCTGTATCCCCAAATACTAATACCCGTTGGACCAACCTTTGCTTCTGTCCTACAGCTTAATTCTTTGCGGCTAGCATTACACCATGACTGTCTGCCAAGCGCACCACGATAGATGGTTGACAGTATTCATTATGTCATTAAGAATACACACGGTTCAGTCTTTGAACTGGGCTGGAGGTTGGGTTGTACTGAAAATATGGCATGCTATGGATATGACATACAGTACATACTGTATGTGATAGAAAATGAGACAGTACAAACGCACACAAACACAAACACACATATACACACACACACTGCAGAAAGCAAGGGATGGATGGTCTTCTGAAACAAACCGCTGACAATACATTTCTGCCCAACTGCTCTGGCCCTCCATGTGAATGATACTCTCCCACTTGAGTTGCCCCTATTGTGTGGTTCTGCTGTAGGGGGAATTGAGGAAGGCCTCAAATCAATACCTTTAAGGCTGAGTAGCTATTATCAGTGTGATTCAATCATTCCCACTGCAGCTGGGAGTGGCTGGCCCTGCACCAAGCAAGGACCTCTTCCTCACTCTACACTGAACTTTGAGCTATAGTACACTTTCTCTGAAGGTGTAAGAATGCCATACCGCTGTCCATGGAAATAAGCTTTCTTGGAAAGATTGAGGCAAGGACATTGAACTTAGAGGAGAAGATTACAGTTAGTCATGGATGAAAATATCCACAAAAACGATATTGTTTTCATGTTTTTGACTTTGAAAATCAATCACAGTGACCTTTTTCTAAGCCGCCCATCCCAAGGGTTTATCTTCCTTTTAGCTCTGTTTGAAGATGAGGTCGCTAGGAATTAATGGTGCACCATGGGGAATAAGTGTGGCCCCTGTGTCTGGATCACATCAAGCTATGATGTCCAGAATCAAGTCAATGTGACCTTGAACTCAGGCTAACTCACTCACAGCAACACCCCTGCGGCTAAGGATTTACACCCATCAGTCCCTGTATTGATCAAAACCCACTAATATCATAAATAAAAACTCCCAATAGAATGCTGGAGTTTGGTGGAGCGGTAACACTGCAGAGATCGGGAACCCAGGTCCGGAACTTCCTTCCTCAAGATAGAGTCTAGAAGGGTCAGTAAATTCCAGGTCTGGAATTTCTACACTTCATATCCTCCCTCATCTGTCTCCACCTCTCCTTCGAACTGTCTGAATAAGTATAAACATATATCAAATATAAAAAAGGAGGATGTTTCATCCCTGATATTCCATGAGTAAAAGTAGAACTCCAGCTGAGAGCTAGACTTAAATTGGAAAGGAAGAGAGGGAAAGATTTAAAGTCTGGATCTGCATTCTGCATTTTCCGACAGAGTCAATATCTGCCCTGAAGAAGAGGTTCCCATGTACCCCCTCCTGACTATAATTTAAACAATACAAAGGCCAGTGCAAAATCCAGACGTCCGGGAAACCACCTTGAGATGGTCCGACACTAATTTTCAGTACATAGCAGTTCCAATGATCAATCATGCTTAAACTCCAATTATAAACACATACAGTTGACACATTACCATTTATTGACTTCGGGGTGCCTGTGATTTGCCACAGTCTTCTTTTCATTCAGTGTGATCTCATTCTCACTTTCCCTCTCTCTGCCCGCCCGACCGCCACGGAGACCCCCATGGGTATTGGATACTCACTGTCAGCCTTCTACGCTACAATTCATCTAAATCTAGCTGAATCCCATGGAAGCCCCCGCCAGAAGCTTAGCATTCTCTCTCGCCCCCTCAAACGGGATGGGTATGTTGTGTTCCGCTCTGATGCTCAGCCGTCGGAAGTCATCGCTACAGCCGGCACGTCTTAAGTGGGCTTAATCGACGAGCTGCCAAGCTATGTAGTCAGCATGGCAACGCAGAACAGCGAATACTGTCTACCATTATTTGAGGAATTATCTTTGTACAGGGGAGAATATATCTGGTGAATATGAATGGGGTTCAATCTTCACCTTCTGAAGAGCTCTAACAAGCAAGTGGGAAGCCCAGTTATATAGTTATGTGATCTGAACACCTAGTCAGTAAACCCAGCCACAAAGGAGATGGATGTGAAGAATGATCAGGAGTCGGGGCCCAATTAAACGGTTTAATTCCAGACTACATCTAGGGGTGTGAAACACTAATATCAGGGATGAAACATCTGAAGCTGTATGAAACGATAATACCAATGTAACCTATCTGGGAAGACAGCTACAGCTCTGAAAATATGATACAGCACCATGTATGAAGGAAACTTTCAGCAAACGTTCTGCCAAACTTTCTGCCCAAGTTGTCCAGCTTCAGGCTAGCTTGTACCCTTCCATCATCCACGCTTGGGTTATCCATAATGACGAATACACTGAGCCAAGAGAGAAGCAATTGCCGGGTAGTCAAGGACTTTGGCCATCAGTTGTCTCAGCTCTTCCCTCCAACTGTCTGTTTCCTAGCAGGTATAAGCTTCATTGAACACAGACGGTAATGTGACGAGTACAGTTCCAGTCAATCACTCTAGCTTGGACCAGAGGGACTAGGGAAGGACCCAAAACAGCTTCTGTTAACTTCTTTGGGCTGGGGGAAGTATTGAGTAGCTTGGATGAATAAGGTGCCCAGAGTAAACTGCCTGCTACTCAGGCCCAGTTGCATATATGCATATCATTAGTAGATTTGGATAGAAAACACTCTGAAGTTTCTAAAACTGTTTGAATGATGTGTGTGAGTATAACAGAACTCACATGGCAGGCAAAAACCTGAGAAACAATCCAACCAGGAAGTGGGAAATCTGAGGTTTGTAGGTGCTCAACTCATTGCCTATCGAAAATACAGTGGGATATTGGTCATATTGCACTTCTTAAGGCTTCCACTAGATGTCAACAGTCTTTAGAACCTTGTTTGATGCTTTTACTGTGAAGTGTGGGTGAATGAGAGGGGAATGAATCAGAGGTCTGCCAGAGAGCCACGAGCTGGTGACGCGCGTTCACGTGAGAGTTAGCTTGAGTTCCATTGCATTTCTGAAGACAAAGGAATTCTCCGGTTGGAACATTATTGAAGATTTATGTTAAAAACATCCTAAAGATTGATTATATACATCGTTTGACATGTTTCTACGGACTGTAACAGAACTTTGACTTTTCGTCTGCTCCTAGTGATCGCGCGTCTTAAATTTGGAAGTCTTGGCTAAACGCGTGAACAAAAAGGAGGTATTTGAACATAAATGATGGACATTATCGAACAAAACAAACATTTATTGTGGAACTGGGATTCCTGGGAGTGCATTCTGATGAAGATCAAAGGTAAGTGAATATTTATAATGCTATTTCTGACTTCTGTTGACTACACAACATGGCGGATATCTGTTTGGGTTGTTTTGGTCTCTGAGCACCGTACTCAGATTATAGCATGGTGTGCTTTTTCCGTAAAGTTTAAAAAAAAATCTGACACAGCGGTTTCATTAAAGCCTGAGCAGATTGGGGACAGACAGTGTTTCTGGACAGAATGTAGAGGTGGAGTGCAACCGAGCAGTGACAGGAGAGTTGGGCTGTGTTGTTGAGGGGTGAGGGTGGTGGTGTACAAGGCTGGAGAACTCACTCTACTGACTGTCAATATAACAAGGGGGGAAATACAGAGAGAGAGGGGGCCATATGGAGTGTGTGCGGGTGTGAGAGAGACAGACAGACAGTATAGGCATCGCTGTAGGCAAAATGGACATGCTGATGGGCAAGTTATAGAAGAGACCTGCGAGACTGGGAGGAAGAGCGAGAGTCCAGGAGATAACATCTTTCCACCTCTTACTTTCCAATTTATGTCCATCACTCTACTGGAGTTCTCCTTGTCTCGTTAGATTTTTAACTTCTTGACTTGAATCCGTCCTGGACTATTTCTGTCCTTTTCCTCCTAATCTCTTTTCTCCCTGCTTACAGGTTGCGCTGATATTGATCACACGTACACAACTCAATGACTGTTGTAATTGTTCCTGTCATCATTTCCCCTCATTTCCTTTCTCTCCCTCTCCGTCCCACTCTTTTCTGCCTCTAATGCTACCTATAGTTGGTAGTTGTATTGATTAGTCATATAAAATCCAAGGGCTTCCTTAATTGCTCCTGTCAAACCGTGAAAGAGCTTTGTGATCACACACACACACGCAAATGCACATGCACTCGTACACACACACACTCATGCATATGCACACACACTCACATGCAAACGCACACACTCACACATGCATACGCACACTCACTCACACACATGCAACAGACTCCTGACAAAGTGGTGGGCGGAAGGCAGAACCATGGATCGATTAGTTAGTTAGAATATGGCGATGTGAATTGGCAGGAGAATGATTCTAAGTAACTTAACATGAGTCATCATTTAGCTTAAGTAATATGATTTGCGATGACACTGATGGGTAATCAAGACATTTATGAACTTGTAATTACAGTGATCATGAACATCAATAAGCGTTCATGACCGTCAATAAATATTGAGTGTGTGATTACAATTTGTGGAGCTGGTGGTGGATCTTCTTACGTTTCTGCAACGAAGATTGAGATTGAGATTTTTCCAGGATTGCCATGGCTCATTTAAAGATAAACCACGACTAAGCCTTTTTTAATCGCACAACTCAGTGATCAACTTTTAGTAACAAAACAGCCTAAGACAATTGGTCTACTTTTGAGGTCTGACTAACTTTGATCTTGGGGTGAAATGCCCATTTAACAGATGTTTGATAATGTGTGGTTGACATTAAAAAAAGGACCAGACCATTGCATGTGTCCAGATATATACCTTTGCTAATCTAATACATCACCTAAAGTGTGGTGTGGGACCATTTAAAATCACAGAGAAGCAGTTCCCAGCAGTTCATCATCGTTGTATTCTTGTCAGCATATTTCATAAATTCAAATCTGTGTCGGGGGGGCATTTTCACAGAGAACTTCCGGACGGGGAACAGACTGGGATAATTGCTCCATTTTGAGAGTTTAAAGTCCCTTCCTTCAAATCAATTGTAATAAAATCTGCTCTGATCTTCTGACTATACTGCTGGATGAGCTAAATGGCGTTTGTGCTGGCTTCAGACCAATGTTGGATTCACTCGGGAGATCGTTCATTGTTCTAAAAATGCACTGGACAATTATATCACAAATCGTATGGAGAAAATATTTGCAATATATACAGTACCAGTCAAAAGTTTGGACACACCTACTTATTCAAGGGTTTCCTTTATTTTGACTATTTTCTACATCGTAGAATAATAGTGAATACATCAACACTTTGGAATCATATAGTAACAAGAAATGGGTTCAACAAATGCAAATATATTTTATATTCTTCAAAGTAGCCACCCTTTTCCTTGATACCAGCTTTGCACGCTCTTGGCAGTCTCTCAACTAGCTTCACCTGGAATGCTTTTCCAGCAGTCTTAAAGGAGTTCCCACACATGCTGAGCACTTGTTGCCTGCTTTTCCTTCACTCTGCGGTCCAACTCATCCCAAACCGTCTCAATTGGGTTGAGGTCGGCTGATTGTGGAGGGCAAGTCATCTGATGCAGCACTCCATCACTCTCCTTCTTGGTAAAATAGACCTTACACAGCCTGGATGTGTGTTGGGTCATTGTTCTGTTGAAAAACAAATGATAATCCCACTAAGCGCAAACCAGATGGGATAACATTTCGTTGTAGAATGCTGTGGTAAACATGCTGGTTAAGTGTGCCTTGAATTCTAAATAAACCACAGACAGTGTCACCGGCAAAGCACCTCCTCCTACATACTTCACAATGGGAACCACACATGCAGAGATCATCCGTTCCCCTGCTCTGCAAACTTGGACTCAGACCAAAGGACAGATTTTCACCACTAATGTCCATTTCTTTTGTTTCTTGGCCCAAGCAAGTCTTTTCTTCTTATTGGTGTCCATGAGTAGTTGTTTCTTTGCAGCAATTAGACCATGAAGGCCTGATTCACGTAGTCTCTTCTGAACAGTTGATGTTGAGATGTTTCTGTTACTTGAACTCTGTGAAGCATTTATTTGGGCTGCAATTTATGAGGCTGGTAACTCTAATGAACTTTATCCACTGCAGCAGAGGTAACTCTGGGTCTTCCTTTCCTGTGGTGGTCCTCATGAGAGCTAGTTTCATCATAGCACTTGATGGTTTTTGCGACTGCACTTGAAGAAAGTTTCAAAGGTCTTGAAATGTTCCGCATTGACTGACCTTCATGTCTTAAAGTAATAATGGACTGTTACTTCTCTTTGCTTATTTTGAGCTGGCATTGCCATAATATGGACTTGGTATTTTACCAAATAGGGTAAACCTTATGTATACCACCACTAACTTGTCACAACACTGATTGGCTCAAATGCACTAAGGGCAAAGGGTGGCTACTTTGAAGAATCTCAAATATTAAATATATTTTGATTTGTTTAACACATTTTTAGTAACTACATCATTCCATGTGTTATTTCATAGTTTTGATGTATTTACTATTATTCTACAATGTATAAAATAGTACAAAAATTAAGAAAAACCCTGGAATGAGTAGGTGTGAACAAACTTTTAACTGGTACTGTATATATAGATTTTTTTTCTAAGATAATTTCTATATAGTATGAAGAAAATGTTGCATACAATGAGCTGTAATGAAACCAGGAATCTCATCATCATCATTGATGTAAAATTCCCAATACTTTCAGAGGTAGGAAAATATGACAGTGCTATAGACAGGTTGATTGTTTAGCAACAAAACCGATGGCTGCACATCTATGGGCAAAACAGACGGGGTTGACTTAGATTGTTGACAACATGTAGGCCTAAACTGTATTTTGTCTCCAAATGTTTATTGAAAACATAAATACATTTGCACAATGAGCACTTCTTGTCTCTCAAATACGTTGTTACAGTTGTTGGCTAGCTAGCTAGCAATTTATTGACATATTAGCATAAACATAACATCAGTCAAAACACCTCAAAATAAGACATGACATCAAGATTAAAGATAAATCTAAAGGAAATCAGCCACCTACGATTCCCCATGTGGCAGCTTCATGTTGTTGTCAGCTACCCGACTGTTCAGAATCAAAACATCACAGGCCCTTCAGCTTCATCGGTGTGCGCACATAATTTTTGCACATAATTTTTGCATAATTTAAAAAGTCAATAATATTAGCTAACATACTAAAATCTCTATGTGCTGTGTGGACCAGGATACAGGAAGATGACATCACAACATAGCTCACAGAAGGTGCACTCTGACCCTTTTCAAATGGAAGTGAAATGCCATTCCATGGTGTACTGTACGTCTATGTTTATTTTATGGAAACACTGACATTTACTTATTAAATGAATATCCCTTTGGATTGTGTGCGATGACAGAAGAGAGGAAGGACTATCATCTTGAAAAAGGTCTCTGTCCTAAATGTCCACACAAACATGCAGATGTAATACTAATGTGTGGGAGTTATCTTTTCTACAATGAAAGTGAAGGACTAGAGAAATGAAATCACAGAAAAGGATGTAAAGGATAGATCATGCGATAAATCATGTCTCTTAGGTCAGGTTGTGACATATGGATTAACACTTTGCTGTTTCTCACACTGTAATGTAACCTTCTGGAGTGGTGTATTTCTCTTATTTTAATGTAACCTTCTAGAGTGGTGTATGTCTCATTCTGTAATGTAACCTTCTAGAGTGGTGTGTTATCTAATTTACATGGCCCTTTCGTCCTGTTCCTAGGGCCTAAGTAGACAGAGAAAGAGTAATGGGGCCTATGGTGGTACTGCGGGTAGTTTTGTGTGTCCTCCACTTCCCTATCATCACTCGTCTTTAATGGTTAGTGACTAATTACTAGAGGGAATATCACATAAACAGGCCTAAGCACTTACTCCAGCAATTAAAAAATCATCAACATTTTTAATCTACAGAATCAGAAGACTTTCATTTATTAAATTGGTGCATCCACACAAAACTAGGATTAATTTAACTCTACTGATCGTTTCTAGAGAAGCACACAAATTAATGTGCATTCACACATTGACCCTCTGAGAAAAGGAGGAAATGCTTGTTTCTGATAGTGATTAGTTGATTATGGTTGGAATGGGAGCTACATGAAAACAAAATCAATGACAGTCCTCTTTAACTAACATCAGCTAATTAAACTATCCACATTGATGTCTCAAGAGTTTACTAAATCTTTCTTTGTAAATTATTAAAACAGATTTTGGTGTTGGTTTGAATCTTTTACATGACGTCAAACTGAGAGAGCGAGCAAGAGAGAGAGAGAGCGAGAGAGAAATACTGAGAACCAGGCATCTGTTACTGCAGTTTCCGTTTACTTTTTAAGTGGGTTTCTCCGAAAATGGATAATGACGGGAGAAATTGGTAAACAGTCCCTTTTCTTAACCAATTGAACATGAGAGCTTAAACCTTTACAAGATCCGCCGTGAAATGTCCCATGACCAACAGCCCAAATCATATTACATTGAATATATACATTAATATTCATTGCTCACCTTTCTATTGCATTTGTTTTTGTAACGCTTCCATGCCTTGACATTATTCAGATTACAATCTGTGAAGGTGTGCCCTGAAAGTAGGACTAATTAATATTCAGAACTCTCCCTCTCTCAATTGTTTTTCCAGTCAGTCCGTCCTCTTCTCATCCCATACCTACTGAAAGAAACACATTCAGAGCTGATATGTTTAGCTAAAAAGTAGAGCATAGGCATACATAATGTACCCCCTTTCTGTTTGTCATGCCCATGACTACATCACTAACTGGTTTCCAAAAGTTTTCTAAACACTACCCAGTTCCCTCGGGGTGAATTCAAAACAAAAAAAATAGACCTTGGGGGGAAATATGACACAAAAAAATTAGAAATAAAATACAACGGCACTGCACCATTTGACATTATGCATTATTCAAGATTTCAGTTCCAGTCAAATCACTGCCCTTGGGTATGTCTTGCTCTGGTGTAAAGAGCCATGGGCTGAATTACCAAGGATTTGAATAAGCAGTGTGTGAATTTGCATTACTGGTGTCCTAATTTACAAAACCTACCTCCCTCTCCATAGACAGAGAACCCATTAGGTATTCTACAACACGGTGCCCTCCGTAATTATTATTATTTTGACTCTATACTCCAAAGGTTTGGATGATTTGAAATCAAACAATGACTATGGGGTTAAAGTGCAGAATGTCCACTTTATTTTCAGGGTATCTTCATCTATATTGGGTGACCCATTTAGAAATTACAGCAGTTTTTGTACATAGTCACCCCATTTTAGGAGAGCAAAAGTATTGGGACAAATTCACTCATGTGTAAAGTAAAAAGTAGAGTATTTGTTCCCATATTCCTAGCATGCAATGACTTTATCAAATCAAACTTTATTTGCCACATGCGCCGAATAAAGTGTTGACTTTACTGTGAAATGCTTACTTACAAGCCCTTAACCAACAGTGCAGTTAAAGAAGCAGAAAATATTTATCAAGTAGGCTAAAATAAAAAGTAAAACAATAAGAATAACAATAACGAGTCTATATACTGTGCAGGGGGCACCGGTACCAAGTCAGTGTGCAGGGGTACAGGCTAGTTGAATCTGTGCAAGTAGGTGGGGGCAAAGTGACTATGCATAGGTAACAAACAAACAGCGAGTAGCAGCAGTGTACAAGGGGGATGGGTCAATGTAATTTGTCCAGTGGTGATTTTTATGAACTGTTCAGCAGTCTAATGGCTTGGGGGTAGAAGCTGTTGAGGAGCCTTTTGGTCATAGACTTGGAGCTCTGCTACCGCTTGCCATGCGTAGAAGAGAAAACCGCATATAACTTGGTTGACTGGAGTCTGACAATTTTATGGGCTTTCCTCTGACACCGCCTATTATATACGTAGGTCCTGGATGGCAGGAAGCTTAGCACCAGTGATGTACTGGGCCGTTCGCACTACCCTCTGTAGTGCCTTTAGGTCAGAATCCGAGCAGTTGCCATACCAGGTGGTGATGCAACCGGTCAGGATGCTATCGATGGTGCAGCTGTAGAACTTTTTGAGGAACTGGGGACCCATGCCAAATCTTTTCAGTCTCCTGAGCGGGAAAAGGTTTTGTTGTGCCCTTTTTACGACTGTCTTGGTATGTTTGGACCATGATAGTTCGTTGGTGATGTGGACACCAAGGAACTTGAAACTATTGATCCTCTCCACTACAGCCCCGTCAATGTTAATGGGGGCCTGATCGGCCCGCCTTTTCCTGTAGTCCACGATCAGCTTATTTGTTGTCCTGGCACCACACTGCCTGTTCTCTGACCTCCTCACTATAGGCAGTTTCATCATTGTCGGTGATCAGGCCTACCACTGTTGTGTCATCAGCAAACTTAATGATGGTGTTGGAGCCATGTTTGGCCACGCAGTCATGGGTGAACAGGGAATACAGGAGGGGACTAAGTACACACCCCTGTAGGTCCCCAGTGTTAAGGATCAGTGTGGCAAATGTGTTGTTGCCTACTCTTACAACCTGGGGGTGGCCCTTCAGGAAGTCCAGGATCCAGTTGCAGAGGGAGGTATTTAGTCCCAGACTCCTTAGCTTAGTGATGAGCTTTGTGGGCACTATGGTGTTGAACACTGAGCTGTAGTCAATGAACAGCATTCTCACATAGGTGTTCCTTTTGTCCAGGTGAGAAAGGGCAGTGTGGAGTGCGATTGAGATTGTGTCATCTGTGAATCTGTTGGGGTGGTATGCGAATTGGAGTCTAGGGTGTCCGGGAGGATGTTGTTGATTTGAGCCATGACCAGCCTTTCAAAGCACTTCATGGCTACCGATGTGAGTGACATGGGGGCGGGGGTAATCATTTAGGCAGGTTACCTTTGCTTCTTTGGGCACAGAGACTGTGGTGGTCTGCTTGAAACATGTAGGTATTACAGACTCGGTCAGGGAGAGGTTGAAAATGTCAGTGAAGACACGTGACAGTTGGTCCACGCATGCTTTGAGTACAAGTCCTGGAAAACCATCTGGCCCAGCAGCTTTGTGAATGTTGAACTGTTTAAAGGTTTTGTTCAAATCGGCTACTTAGAGCGTTATCACACAATCATGCAGAACAGCTGGTGCTTTTATGCATGCTACAGTTTTGCTTGCCAGACAGTTTTTGAAAGAAAACACTCTGAAGTTTCAGAATCTGCAAAGATGTTGTCTGTAAGTGCCCCAGAACTCATTCTACAGGCGAAACCAAGATGATGCGTCAACCAGGAAATGAGCAGATTTCTGAAGCTCTGTTTTCCATTGTCTCCTTATATGGCTGTGATTGCGCAAGGAATGAGCCTACACTTTCTGTCGTTCTCCCAAGGCGTTAGCAGCATTGTGACGTATTTGTAGGCATATCATTGGAAGATTGACCATAAGAGACTACATTTTCCAAGTGTCCGCCTGGTGTCCCTGCGTCGAAATTGGAGCGTAAAGCCAGGTGCAATTATTTTTCCATTTGAGAGCAAGGAGAAACCAGGCTTCCAGGAAGGATATATCATTGAAGAGATATGTGGAAAAACACCTTGAGGATTGATTCTAAACCACGTTTGCCATGTTTCAGTCGATATTATGGAGTTAATTTGGAAAAAAGTTCGCGTTTTGAGGGCTTTTTTTTTTTTGGTAGCCAAATGTGATGTACAAAACGGAGCTATTTCTAATACACAAAGAATCTTTTTGGAAAAACTGAGCATCTGCTATCTAACTGAGAGTCTCCTCATTGAAAACATCAGAAGTTCTTCAAAGGTAAGTTATTTTATTTGAAGGCTTTACTTGTTTTTGTGATAGTTGCCTGCTAAATGCTAACGCTAATGCTAACGCTAAATGCTACGCTAGCTAGCTACTGTTACACAAATTATTGTTTTCCTATGGTTGAAAAGCATATTTTGAAAATCTGAGATGACAGTGTTGTTAACAAAAGGCTAAGCTTGAGAGATAGCATATTTATTTCATTTCATTTGCGATTTTCATGAATAGTTAACGTTGCGTTAGGGTAATGAGCTTAGGTCTATAAATAGAATCCCGGATCCGGGTTTGGTCGTCGCAACAGGTTAAAGGCCTTTTGCTCGTCTGGTAGGCTCACGTCACTGGGCAGATCGAGTCTGGGTTTCCCTTTGTAGTCCGTAATAGTTTTCAAACCCTGCCACATCTGACAAGCTTCAGAGACGGTGTAGTAGGATTCAATCTTAATGCTGTATTGACGCTTTGCTTGTTTGATGGTTCGTCTGAGGGCATAGCGGGATTTCTTATAAGTGTCCGGATTAGTCTCCCGCTCCTTGAAAGCGACAGCTCTAGCCTTTATCTCGAAGCGGATGTTGCCTGTAATCCATGGCTTCTGGTTGGGATATGTATGTACAGTCACTGTGGGGACGATGTCATCGATGCACTAATTGATGAAGCCGATGGCTGAGGTGGTGTATTCCTCAAAGCCATTGGATGAATCCCAGAACATATTTCAGTGTGTGCTAGCAAAACAGTCCTGTAGTGTAGCATCCGAGTCATCTGACCACTTCCATATTGAGCAAGTCACCGGTACTTCCTGCTTTAGATTGTGCTTGTAAGCAGGAATCAGGAGGATATAATTATGGTCAGATTTGCCAAATGGATATCGGAGGAGATGTCACGTTCTGACCATCGTTCGTGTGTGTTTTCCTTGTTTTAGTGTTGGTCAGGACGTGAGCTGGTTGGGCATTCTATGTTGTGTGTCTGGTTTGTCTATTTCTATGTTTGGCCTGATATGGTTCTCAATCAGAGGCAGGTGTTAGTCATTGTCTCTGATTGGGAACCATATTTAGGTAGCCTGGGTTTCACTGTGTGTTTGTGGGTGATTGTCCTTAGTGTCCTTGTAACTGTCTTGTGTTAGCCTAAACTGGCGCAAACTGTTTCGGTTTTCACATTACGTTTATTGTTTTCGTACAGTTCATGTTTCATCATTGTTGAATAAACATGAATCGCAATCTACACGCTGCATTTTGGTCCGACTCTCCTTCAAGAAAGCCGTTACAGAATCACCCACCACAACAGGACCAAGCGGCGTGGTGAAAGGCAGCAGGAGCAGCGTAAAGAGGAATGGACATTGGGGGACGTTTTGGGCGGCAAGGGTTGTTACACTTGGGAGGAAATACTGGCTGGAAGAGATCGCCTCCCATGGGAACAGGTGGAGGCACTTAGGAGAGCAGAGGCAGCCGGAGAGAGGAGCCGGCGATACGAGGGAACACGGTTGGCAAGGAAGCCCGGGAGTCAGCCCCAAAAATGTATTGGGGGGGGCTCACAGGGAGTATGGCTACGCCAGGTAGGAGACCTGCGCAAACTCCCTGTGCTTACCGGGGGGCTAGAGAGACCGGGCAGGCACCGTGTTATGCTGTGGTGCGCACGGTGTCTCCAGTGCGGGTGCATAGCCTGGTGCAGTACATTCCAGCTCCGTGTATCGGCCGGGCTAGAGTGAGCATCGAGCCAAGTGCCATGAAGCCGGCTCTACGCATCTGGTCTCCAGTGCGTCTCCTTGGGCCGGCTTACATGGCACCAGCCTTGCGCTCGGTGTCTCCGGTTCGCCTGCATAGTCCAGTGCGGGCTATTCCACCTCGCCGCACTGGCAGGGCGACCGAGAGCATTCAACCAGGTAAGGTTGGGCAGGCTCGGTGCTCAAGAGCACCAGTGTGCCTGCACGGTCCGGTCTACCCAGTACCACCTCCACGCACCAGCCCTCCGGTGGCAGCTCCCCGCACCAGGATTCCTGTGTGTGTTCTCGGCCCAGTACCACCAGTGCCAGCACCACGCATCAGGCCTACAGTGCGCCTCGCCTGTCCAGCGCTGTCAGAGCCTTCCTCTCCAGCGCTGTCGGATCCTTCCTCCTCTCCAGCGCTGCCGGAGTCTCCCGCCTGTTTAGCGCTGCCAGAGTCTTCCGTGTCTACAGCGCTGCCGGAGTCTCCAGTCTGCAAGTAGCTGCCAGTCTGCAAGGAGCTGCCAGTCTGCAAGGAGCTGCCAGTCTGCATAGAGCTGCCAGTCTGCATAGAGCTGCCAGTCTGCAAGGAGCTGCCAGAGCTGCCAGTCTGCAGGATGCCGCCAGAGCTGCCAGTCTGCAAGGAGCCGCCAGTCTGCAGGATGCCGCCAGAGCTGCCAGTCTGCAAGGAGCCGCCAGAGCTGCCAGTCTGCATGGAGCAGCCAGGGCCGCCAGTCAGCATGGAGCAGCCAGGGCCGCCAGTCAGCATGGAGCAGCCAGGGCCGCCAGTCAGCATGGAGCAGCCAGGGCCGCCAGTCAACATGGAGCAGCCAGGGCCGCCAGTCAGCATGGAGCAGCCAGGGCCGCCAGTCAGCATGGAGCAGCCAGGGCCGCCAGTCAGCATGGAGCAGCCAGGGCCGCCAGTCAACATGGAGCAGCCAGGGCCGCCAGTCAGCATGGAGCAGCCAGGGCCGCCAGTCAGCATGGAGCAGCCAGAGTCGCCAGTCAACATGGAGCAGCCAGTCAGCATGGAGCAGCCAGAGCAGCCAGTCAGCATGGAGCAGCCAGAGCTGCCAGTCAGCATGGAAAAGCCAGAGCTGCCAGTCAGCCAGGATCTTCCAGATCCGCCAGTCAGCCAGGATCCGCTATTCAGCCAAGATCCGCCATTCAGCCAGGATCCGCCAGTCAGCCGGGATCTGCCAGAACTGCCAGTCAGCCAGGATCTGCCAGAACTGCCAGCCAGCCGGGATCTGCAAGAGCCAACTACCTGCCTGAGCTTCCTCTCAGTGCTGAGCTTCCTCTCAGTCCCGAGCTTCCTCTCAGTCCCGAGCTTCCTCTCAGTCCCGAGCTACCCCTCAGTCCCGAGCTACCCCTCAGTCCCGAGCTGCCCCTCAGTCCCGAGCTGCCCCTCAGTCCCGAGCTGCCCCTCAGTCCCGAGCTGCCCCTCAGTCCCGAGCTGCCCCTCAGTCCCGAGCTGCCCCTCAGTCCCGAGCTGCCCCTCAGTCCCGAGCTGCCCCTCAGTCCCGAGCTGCCCCTCAGTCCCGAGCTGCCCCTCAGTCCAGTGGGGCCCTTGGTGAGGACTACTAGGCCAAGGTCGGCGGCGAGGGTCGCCTATCTAGGGACGCTAAGGAGGTGGACTAAGACTATTATGGAGTGGGGTCCACGTCCAGCGCCAGAGCCGCCACCGCGGACAGATGCCCACCCACACCCTCCCCTATAGGTTTAGGTTGTGCGTCCGGAGTCCGCACCTTGGAGGGGGGGCACTGTCACGTTCTGACCATCGTTCGTGTGTGTTTTCCTTGTTTTAGTGTTGGTCAGGACGTGAGCTGGGTGGGCATTCTATGTTGTGTGTCTAGTTTGTCTATTTCTATCTTTGGCCTGATATGGTTCTCAATCAGAGGCAGGTGTTAGTCATTGTCTCTGATTGGGAACCATATTTTGGTAGCCTGGGTTTCACTGTGTGTTTGTGGGTGATTGTCCTTAGTGTCCTTGTAACTGTCTTGTGTTAGCCTAAACTGGCGCAAACTGTTTCGGTTTTCACATTACGTTTATTGTTTTCGTACAGTTCATGTTTCATCATTGTTGAATAAACATGGATCGCAATCTACACGCTGCATCTTGGTCCGACTCTCCTTCACCCGAAGAAAGCCGTTACAGGAGAGCTTTGTTTGCATCTCTGTGTGTGGAGTAAAGGTGGTCTAAGATTCCCCCCCCCCCCCCCCCCCCCCTAGTTACACATGACATGCTGGTAAAAATTTGGTAAAACTGATTTAAGTTTGCCTGCATTATAGTCCCTGGCCACTAGGAGCGCCACTTCTGGGTGAGCATTTTCTTCTTTGCTTATGGCCTTATAGAGTTGGTTGAGAGCAGTCTTAGTGTCAGCTTCACTTTGTGGTTGGTAAATAGTCGGCTACAAATAATACAGATGAAAACTCACTTAGTAGACCGTGTGGTCGACTTATCATTAGGTACTCTACCTCAGGCGAGCAATACATCGAGACTTCTTTAATTTTAGACAAAACCAGCTGTTTTTGACAAAAAGACCCCCAACCCCACCCCTCGTCTTACCAGAGGTTGCTTTTCTGTTCTGCCGTTGCATGGAAAATCCCGCCAGTTCTATATTGTCCGTTTCTTCGTTCAGCCACGTCTCGGTGAAGCATAAGATGTTACAGTTTTTAATGTCCCGTTGGTAGGGTAATCTTAATAGTAGGTCATACATTTTTTTTCCAATGATTGCACGTTAGCAACACGAATGGAAGGCATTGGGAGTTTGCTCGGTTGCCTCTGGATTCTCAGAAGGATCCCCGATCTGCGTCCCCTTTTCCGGCATCTTTTCTTCACGCAAAAGGCGTGGATCTGGACCTTTTCCAGTGAAAGCAGGATATCCTTCTTGTCGGACTTGTTAATTAACTGAAAAAGTTTATTTCAGTCCACTGTGAGTAGTCGCGTTTCTGATGTCCAGAAGTTATTTTCGGTCATGAGAGATGGTAGTAGCAACATTATGTACACAATAAGTAAAAAAATAAGTTACACAAAACGCCAAAAAATACAAAATTGCACATTTGGTTGGGAGAATGTAAAACGTCAGCCATGTTCTTTGGCGCCATCTTAAATCAATCTTGTGACTCTATACATTTGTTGGCTGCATTTGCTTTTTGCTTTGGTTGTTTTTCAGAATATTTTGTTCTCAACAAAAATTATATAGGTGTCATAACCAGCCATAAAATAATGCAATATATGTCACAACAGGTCTAAAAATATGTGTTATGACAATGTTATGTCAGCTGTTATGACATATGACACGGTTATGACCATGTCATAACGTGTTATGAATCTGGGTGTCAAGCAAATTGTTGCCCAATTATCATACCCCCAAGACATGATAACCTCTCACCATTTCAATAACAGGGGAGGTTAGCAATTTCTTGGGGGGTGGAGTGATATTTGTTTGTCTGTAACTTTCTCACTCATCATGGAAGCATCCACATTCATGTTGAAGTTTTTAGAAACATTATATTCTTATTTACAATAAAAGGGACTCCAAAATGACACAATCAATTATTTACCATTCATTTCTATTGGGCACAAAATCAACGCAACCCAAACAAATAGCAAATGCGTCCAACAAATGTGTAGAGTCACAAGCTTGATGTAGTCATTGCATTCTATGAATATGGGACCAAATACTTAAATGTGCACTACTTTAATAAACATACACTATATATACAAAAATATGTGGACACCCCTTCAAATTAGTGGATTCGGCTATTTCAGCCACACACGTTGCTGACAGGTGTATAAAATCAATCACACCGCCATGCAATCTCCATAGGCAACATTGACAGTAGAATGGCCTTACTGAAGAGCTCAGTGACTGTCAACGTTGCGCCGTCATAGGTTGCCACCTTTCCAACAAGTTTGTTTGTTAAATTTCTGCCCTGCTAGAGCTGTAAGTCTACCTCTGATAAGCTTCCCAGTAAAGCATTAAAAACAATCAAACAACCCAGAGAAGTGCTAAACAATAGCCCATATTAACATATGTAGCCTAAGAAACAAGGTCCATGAAGTCAATAACTTGCTTGTAACAGATGACATTCATATTCTGACTATCTCTGAGACTCACTTAGTTTAGGTTCATCACCTAAAGCCCATTCTTGTGGGAAGCTGCTATAGACCACCAAGTGCTAACAGTCAGTATCTGGATAATGTGTGTGAAATGCTTTATAATGTATGTGATGTCAGAGAAGTATATTTTCTGGGTGATTTAAATATTGACTGGCTATCATCAAGCTGCCCACTCAGGAAAAAAACTTAACCAGCGCTGCAACCTGGATTAGGTTGTCAGTAAACCTACCAGGGTAGTTACAAACAGCACAGGAATTAAATCCCCAATATGTATTGATCACATCTTTATTAATGCTGCAGATATTTGCTTTAAAGCAGTATCCAAATCCATAGGATGTAGTGATCACAATATAATAGCCATATCTAGGAAAACCAAAGTTCCAAAGGCTGGGTCTATTATAGTGTATAAGAAGTCATACAATAAGTTTTGTTGTGATTCATATGTTGATGATGTAAAGAATATTGGCTGGTCTGTGGCGTGTAATGAGGAGCAACCAGGCACTGCACGTGAAGCATTTATGAAATTACTTATTCCAGTTACTAACAAGCACGCACCCATTAAGAAAAGGACTGTAAAAACTGTTAAATCCCCTTGGATTGATGAGGAATTTAAAAATTGTATAGTTGAGAGGGATGAGGCAAAAGGTATGGAAAATAAGTCTGGCAGCTCAACTGATTGGCAAACATACTGCAAATTAAGAATTCATGTGACTAAACTAAATAAAAAGAAACTACACCATGAAACAAATCAATTATATTTAAAAAATGACAGTAAAAAGCTTTGGGGCACCTTAAATGACATTTTGGGAAAAAAAGCCAACTCGGCTCCTTCATTCATTGAATCAGATGGCTCATTCATCCCAAAGCCCACTGATATTGCAAACTACTTTAATGACATTTTCATTGGCAAGATAAGCAAACTCCGCAACAAACGCTGTCACTACACTTCCAAGTATATCGGACCAAATTATGAAAGACAGGAATTGTACTTTTGAATTCCGCAAAGTCAGTGTGGAAGAGGTGAAAAAATTATTGTTGTCTGTCAACAATGACAAGCCACCGGGGTCTGACAATCTGGATGGAAAATTACTGAGGATAATAGCAGATGATATTGCCACTCCTATTTGCCACATCTTCAATTTAAGCCTACTAGAGAGCGTGTGCCCTCAGGCCTGGAGGGAAGCAAAGGTCATTCCGCTACCCATGAATAGTAAAGCCCTCTTTACTGGCTCAAATAGCTGACCAATCAGCCTGTTACCAACCCTTAGAAAACTTCTGGAAAAAATTGTGTTTGACCGGATACAATGCTATTTCACAGTAAACAAATTGACAACAGAATTCCAGCTTGCTCATAGGAAAGGACACTCAACAAGCAGAGCACTTACACAAATGACTGATGATTGGCTAAGAGAAATTGATGATAAAATAATTGTGGGGGCTGTCTTGTTAGACTTCAGTGCAGCTTTTGACATTATCGATCATAGTCTGCTCCTGGAAAAACCTAGTGTTATGGCTTTACACCCCCTGCTATAACATGGATAAAGAGTTACTTGTCTAAAATAACACAGAGGGTGTTCTTTAATTGGATCCTATCAAATATAATCCAGTTAGAATCAGGAATTCCCTAGGGTAGCCGTTTCAGCCCCTTGCTTTTAATTTTTTTTACTAACGACATGCCACTGACTTTGAGTAAAGCCAGAGTGTCTATGTATGTGGATGACTCAACACTATACACATCAGCTACTACAGCGACTGAAATGACTGCAACACTCAACAAAGAGCTGCAGTTAGTTTCAGAGCGGGTGGCAAAGAATAAGTTAGCCCTAAATATTTCTAAAACTAAAAGCATTGTATTTGGAACAAAACACTCACTAAGCCTCAACTAAATCTTGTAATAAAAAATGTGGAAATTGAGTAAATTGAGATAACTAAACTGCCTGGAATAATCCTAGATTGTAAACTGTCATGGTCAAAACATATTGACGCAGTATTAGCTAAGATGGGGAGAAGTCTGTCTATAATAATGTGATTAATTTGCCAGAATTTTACATAACATTGAAGTTTGTGCAATGTAACAGTAATATTTAGACTTAGGGTTGCCACCCGTTTGGAACGGCAGAAGCAGGCTCGTAAGCATTCATTCAAACAGCAGCTCTTAACAGTGCTGCGATGCACAGCGCTGTTTATGACTTCAAGCCCATCAACTCCCGAGATTAGGCTGGCAATACTTTCTTCTCGAACACTTTGTTTTTGCATTATTTAAACCAAATTGAACATGTTTCATTATTTATTTAAGGCTAAGTTGATTTTATTGATGTATTATATTAAGTTAAAAGTGTGAATTGTTCATTCAGTATTGTTGTAATTGTCATATTATTATATATATATATATATATATATATATATATATATATATATATATATATATATATATATATATATATATATATATATATATATATATATATATAAATAAATTAGCCGATTAATTGGTATCGGCTTTTTTTGGTCCTCCAATAATCGGTATCGGCGTTGAAAAATCATAAATGGTCGACCTCTAGTAAACTTCCCCATGAGAACAGAGAGGAGCAGACAGGCCCCTAGATGGGGATAACCTTAGAACACATCTACAATATCACTGAGGTGTACCACACTGGTCGTAAAAGAAGTCCAGTGGACTTTCCACCTCCAAAACAAATGTCAACAATAATCATTCCTTGCCATGTGTAGTTTCAACAACAATGCAACTAGTAAAATGCTCTAATCATATGTTCCGTTAAGATAACATTTCAGAATAAATCGGTAGGATAACTGGTCCCCTTTAGTACCAGTACCAATCCCGGCACAGTCAGTCCAGGCACAATCAGTCAAAAGGTTAGAGACCTAACAAGTCAAATTGCTATTGATGACAGCGACAGAAGAGATAGTACTCACTCAGATTGCAACACGTGGAAGGGAATCACTTTTCTGATGGTTAACACACATGCCTCTACAGTGGCAAGAAAAAGTATGTGAACCCTTCGTAATTATCTGGATTTCTGCATCAATTTGACTTCAAATTTGATCTGATCACAACAATAGACAAACTCAGTGTGCTTAACCTCTTTCAGCTAGGGGGCACTATTTTTATGTTTGGAAAAATAACATTCCCAATGTAAACGGCCTATTTCTCAGGCTCAAATGCTAGAATATGCATATAATTGACAGATAGAGATAGAAAACACTCTAAAGTTTCCAAAACTGTCAAAAATATTGTCTGTGAGTATAACAGAACTGATATTGCAGGCGAAACCTGAGTAAAATCAAACCAGGAAGTGGCTTCTATTTTGAAAGCTTCAAAGGTAAGTGATTCATTTTATTGCTTTTCTGATTTTCGTGACCAAGCTACTTTGATGCTAGGTGTTCATAATGTTTTGTCTAGTGATCGATAAACTTCTAAACGCTTGGATTGCTTTCGCTGTAAAGCATATTTTGAAAATCTGACACGTCCAGGTGGATTAACAAAATGCTAAGCTGTGTTTTGCTATATTGCACGAATATAAATATTTTTAGTAATATTATTTGAATGTGGTGCTATGCAATTCAGCAGTTATTGATGACAATAGGTAACACCCAAATGATTGTATATTTTTGTCTATATTGAAGACATAATTTAAACATTTACAGTGTAGGTTGGAAAAAGCCAGACCCCCCCACCAGGATAGGAGAGGGCGGAGTTGGGACAGTTTTAAACGTTCTCTGTGTTGCATTGCTGTATGGAGAAGTTAAAAATCAATTTGTTACAAAAGAGAGAGACTGTGCCCCCAAATGTCAACATCAGAAGATTGGACATTGAACATTAGTTTTGGAATCCAAATGTTTGGAATGGTCGGTGGGGAGCCAAACAATAATCATGTCATATCACTTAGCATTTTGTCATGTCATTACGGATCGTATAACAAGATAACTGAATCTTTAAGAGATTTCACAATGTAGATATCAGATTTACATCTAAATGTTGTAATCTTATATGATTCAATATGAAGCTATTTGTGAAAAGATAGCGATGTGATTTTAGCCTTCTAAATGAGATAATTGTTTTTCATATGAACTTTTTCCAAGTCAGCAACCATGCCCATGTGAGCACAGACATTGTGGCAACTTGACGGAACCACCCTCAAAGGCAAGAGCTTGAAATGACTCGCTGAAGAATGAACATATTAGAGCAGAGAATGTGAGGATCATCCACACGTTGAAATGTTTGGAATTGAAATCTCTACAGATGAGACAGCGTTGAGCAGTGGCTACATGGCTGACAAATGTTTAAAATCTACAAGACCAGAAAGTGGTAAGACACTCCGAAACTCACAAGTGAAGAAGATAAAGACTATACCGGAACATGCAGTCTACAGCTGTTTTAGTAAACTCGAGCAAAGACCACTGTGTGCAACATCTGGAGGATCCATTTTAGCAAACACTCAGAGTCAAAGAAAACTACATCTACAAAGGACAGTGGGGCCTCTGGTGGACAAACCAGAGACTTCTGTTGAACTACTCCCCAAAGGCATAGCCGGACCGGGTGATTTCAACAGAGAGATGACAAAGACATACAAGCGTAAATATATACATTGCAATTATTTTCGAATGAGCGGTGGTTGATGTGCACAGTATTCATTCTCATGAGCATAGCTTCCATATGTATGTACCAGCCCATTCCCTTTGTCTCTCTCGCTCTCCTTATCTTTCCCCTCCCTTCCCATTGTGTAACCAAATTGTCATATCGGGTTAGTCCACTAGGGACTTTTCATTGCATGATGTTAGTAATCGATAATCTATTTTGTGTGTGTGTTTATATAATTATGTGTGATTATTTAGTTAGTTAGTAAATAAATAATTAAGCCAATTTGTGTATCGCTGATTCATCATTTAGGCTACGGTTTGTGCAGATTTACGAGGTCAAACATTTTCAGAATGAGACTGATTTGAGGAAATTATTTATTATTGACTGTTATGATAGAGATATTCTGATATATTCTTGTGTTAATTCAGGAAACGGTGACTCATTAAACAAACTTTTCCTAAGGTGCCCCAAGTTATTAATGAGTGAGTTGTTGCATTATTAATTTAATCACGTAATAATTAAACATAGGTAATTTTTCGATAAATAGCATGTCATCACATGAATGATAGTCACGTCACGACACACTCTAACATGCACAGCTGTACAAAGATTTACTCGGATGTTTGCATTTGCATGCGTACGTGTGTGTGTGTGTGTGTGTTTGTGTACTGTATGCGTCTTAAGACAGGCCTGCATAAATAAACAATAGCTAAACCCTGAAAATCGACATACAACTGTGGATATTGGACAGACACGCACAAATAAGCATTGTCAATGGGGCTCTACTCACTGGTGGTGTTGTATTTGACACCATAGAACATCTCTGGACATGGCCGTGACACCCACTCCCCTGCAGTGCTCTTGGGCCAGCAGGTACCGATGGGATCGATGGACATGTTACAGAACAGGCCTGAGTGACAGAGAAAGGAGGGAGGGAGATAGAGAGACAGACACATAGAAGAGGATCACAAAAGGAAAGAAAGAGAGAGGACAAGAGAAAAAAAGCCAGCATTACAACCAGTGGAGTTGTGTCTGTGATTGTGGATGGACAGAGGTTAAAGAGCACATTGTCACAGCTGTCTAACAGAAAGTGGATGGTAAATTAAGGAACAGGACCTGACCACTGTGACCTGCCTAGCAGTGCTTACAGGTAACTGGACCTGGCGACAGCAGGATCGACCACACACACGCATGGTCACAGACGTCGTAACCATGGCACCAGTCATCAACTGAGCTGCAGCCTCAGGGCGTGTCCAGCTGTATTCAATTATAATAAACCGTAACTTTTCTAATGTTTGATAATTTTACGTTTTGGAAAGTTGTACCATGTTAACCCATTACATTTTACATTTCCATCCCTCTTATATGAGGCGGTGTTAAACAGTAGGAAGTCACTGCTTTTAGACCACCCCTCAATCTATAAATGGCAACAATTACATGGATAATGTTGATTGAAAGTTTGTTTACAAATACTTGAAATGTGCAAACTAGGATTACAGTTGCCATGCTGTAATGTATACTCACAATACAGCTACACTGTATCTGACTATGTAAGTACCATTTAAATACATGGTTATAGTGCCACCTCATATAAAGTGGGAAGCCAATTTCCTTGTTGATTTTTCTCATCTCTGTAAATGTGGCATTGTAATACAATGCGATGGCAGTCAAGATAGGGCTTGTTATTGCCTGTGGAAAAATGATGGGTTCAGTTATGATTACAAACATTACAATAACCTATTACATTTAATGATAAACTGTACTGTGTCTGAGCAACAATCTGTTTGCACTCAGGTGAAAACCCCACTGTATGAATTTTCTATTTACTGAAAATTGTTTCCTTAAAAATCATTGAACATGTATATTAACATATTAGTAAAATATCCATGTTGTGTCTCCACCATGGGATGGGAGACAGACAGAATGCTAACAGAGAGGTCTGCTTTCTTGGGGACCTGAATATTGACTAGTTTTCATCAATCTGTCCACTCAAGAGGAAGCTTCTCATTTTATCCAGTGCCTGTATTCTGGTTCAGGTTATTAATCAACCTACCAGGGTGTTTATAAACACTACAGGAACAAGATCATTGATCACATTTGTACTAATACTGTAGAACTTTGTTCTAAAGCTTTATTCGTACCCATTGGATACAGTGATCACAATATAGTGGCTAAATCCAGGAAAGCCAAAGTTCCAAAAGCTGGGCATAAAATAATGTATAAGAGATGATACAAACAATTTTGCAGTGACTTATGTAGATGATGTTAAAAATGTTTGTTGGTCTGATGTGAATCATAAGGAGCACCCAGATGCTGCACTTCATGAATTTATGGAACTGCTTCTTCCAATTATTGATAAACATGCACCTGTTAAGAAACTGACTTTTAGAACTGTTACGGTTGCATGGACTGATGAGGAACTGTATGGTTGAAAGAGATTTATTTTATTTGTATTATTTAACCTTTATTTAACTAGACAAGTCAGTTAACTCTGGGATATGTGGGACGGTAGCGTCCCACCTGGCCAAAAGCCAGTGAAAATGCAGAGCGATAAATTCAAATAAATTACTATAAAATTCAAACTTTCATGAAATCACACATGCAAGATAGCAAATTAAAGCTACACTTGTTGTGAATCCAGCCAACATGTTAGATTTCAAAAAGGCTTTTCGGCGAACGCAAATTATGCTATTATGTGAGGATAGCACCATAGTAAACAAAAAGAGAAAAGCATATTTCAACCCTGCAGGTGCGACACAAAACGCAGAAATAAAAATATAATTCATGCCTTACCTTTGACGAGCTTCTTTTGTTGGCACTCCAATATGTCCCATAAACATCACAAATGGTCCTTTTGTTCGATTAATTCCGTCGCTATATATCCAAAATGTCCATTTGTTTGGTGCGTTTGATCCAGAAAAACACTGGTTCTAACATGAGCAACGTGACTACAAAATATCTCAAAAGTTACCTGTAAACTTTGCCAAAACATTTCAAACTACTTTTGTAATACAACTTTATGTATTTTTTAACGTAAATAATCGATAAAATTGAAGACGGGATGATCGGTGTTCAATACAGGAGGAAAACAAACTGTAGCATGCTTTCTGGTCACGCGCCTCTATCTAACAGTACACTTCAAATTACCCTCGTTCAAGATGGCCGTACTTCTTCATTACACAAAGGAAAAACCTCAACCAATTTCTAAAGACTGTTGACATCCACTGGAAACGATAGGAACTGTAATAAGAAGGTCCCTTAGAAATCTGGATTCCCAATGAAAACTAATTGAAAAGAGAGTGACCTCAGAAAAAAATCTGAATGGTTTGTCCTCTGGGTTTCGCCTGCTAAATAAGTTATGTTATACTCACAGACATGATTCAAACAGTTTTAGAAACTTCAGAGTGTTTTCTATCCAAATCTACTAATAATATGCATATCTTATCTTCTGGGGATGAGTAGCAGGCAGTTGAATTTGGGCATGCATTTCATCCCGACGTGAAAATACTGCCCCGTCACCAAGAAGTTAAGAACAAATTATTATCTACAATGACGGCCGACATCGGCCAAACCCTATCCCGGACGATGCTGGGCCAATTATGCGCTGCCCTATGGGACTCCTAATCACGGTCGGTTGGGATACAGCCTGGAATTGAACCAGGGTCTGTAGTGACACCTCTAGCACTGAAATGCAGTGACTTAGACCTCTGTGCCACTCAGGAGCCGTGATGGGGCAAAAGGAGTGGCTAATAAGTCTGGCTGCACATCTGACTTACTGCAAATTGAGAAATTATGTGACTTAAGCCAAGATCAATGATATAAAAATGATGAAAAAAACTTTGGTGTACTTTAAGTGAAATTAAATATTTCATTGAATCAGGTCACAAAACCATTTGACTTTGACAAATATTTTAATGATTTCTTCATTGGCAAACTGGGCAAACCTAGGCAGGAAATACATCGTACTGATGCATTAAAAACAACTAAAAATGAAAGAAAAGCATTGTAAGTTTGAATTTTGTAAAGTTAGTGTGGGAAGGGGGGGGGGGGGGGGGGGTGCTTTGCTGTTGACTGTCATTGATTTATTTATAATTCAAGAAACACTTAACCAGCATGGCTACCACAGCATTCTGCAGCGATACGCCATCCCATCTGGTTTGTGCTTAGTGGGACTATCTTTTGTTTTTCAATTGGGACAATGACCCAACACTCCTCCAAGCTGTGTAAGGGCTATTTGACCAAGAAGGAGAGTGATAGAGTGCTCCGTCAGATGACCTGTTCTCCACAATCACCCGACCTCAACCCAATTGATATTGTTTGGGATGAGTTGGACCGCAGAGTGAAGGAAAAGCAGCCAACAAGTGCTCAGCATATGTGGGAACTCCTTAAAGACTGTTGAAAAAGCATTCCAGGTGAAGCTGGTTGAGAGAATGCAAAGAGTGTGCAAAGCTGTCATCAAGGCAAAGGGTGGCTACTTTGAAGAATCTCAAATATAAAACATATTGTGATTTGTTTAACACTTTTTGGGTTACTACATGATTCCATATCTGTTATTTTATCGTTTTGATGTTTCACTGTTATTCTACAATGTAGAAAATAGTTAAAATAAAGGAAACCCTGGAATGAGTAGGTGTGTCTAAACCTTTGACTGGTACTGTATGGAAATTGTAAAGTCTTGTGTCTGTAAAGTGTTTTTTTGTTATGTGTCGGACCCCAGTAAGACAAGCTGTCACCATTGGCGTCGGCAAATGAGGATCCTAATAAATCAAATCAAATAGATATTGAAAATATGTTAAACATGACTTGAAAAAGCAATCAGTTCCATCTCCTACAGAACTCTATGTGTAACCCCAGCTGAATGGAATTGAAATGTCTGCTAAAGAGATTATAGTGCATTGAGGTGAAACTGGACCTGTGTAGACAGAGAAAAGTGTACGTTTTCATTCACGTCTGAAACAGAGCCTTTCTAGTTGATTTGCACCAGGGCTTGAAGTGGTTGGGGATGTAGACATTGCATTCACTCTATAAAGTGTGTAATTGTCCAAAGCCTTGGTGCTCTCCGTTTCCTCACATCTTTGTGTGGCAGACCTATGCTAACAGATTGTGTTAATGCCTTGTGTTAATCTGCTTTGCATTGGGTGGATGGCATTTTTACCTTGTAATTGGGAAGGAAGAAGTGGACGAGTGTGTGCGTGTGTGTGTGTAGAAGATCTATTAAAGGAGCTGTCAAAGCTCTTGATCGTTTTGACACGGCAGGCAACATTAGTGACCTTTTAGATACACCACATCACAGAAGTTACCACAAACGTCACAAGCCGTGACCGGTCTCCTATTGATTATCCACACTACTGAGTACAGAAGCGGTTTTACAAGAATCCCAAAGATAATTAGATTAATAGTCTTGTAAACCCGACCCTTGTCAACAGCAGTGACTAGGGTCTGCAATTCATGACGGACTCTTTTGGCAGTTCGATAAGGGGGAAAATGATTGTTTCCGGGGTGTTTCCCCTTCAGACAGACAAATCTCCCAACAAATCATGAGGCAAACATGACAGAACATTACAATTTCATTCCAAAATGTACAAGCAAAACCTTTGCAGTTGTTTAAATGATGGTGGTTGATGCAAACTAGCTACTTGTGAAATGCACACATTAAAAATAACCTTTGCGATCTCCATCTTGCTAGCCACTATTTTGTGTATGGGGTATGTGGCCAACAAGGCAGTGACAAAATAGTGGGAGGCGACTAGGTTAGCTTTCGTTGTATATAGATTATCTCAGCAATAACCATTTTAGCAATACACTCTTATCAGAGCGATTTACAGTTAGGGTTAGGTTGCAGTTTTCCCCTGTCATGTTTGTTCATTACTACAATGCCTGAGCACAACAGATGATAGCAATATATGTGCATAAAGTTGAAAGCATGATAAAATAATTTTTCCAATTCATGGAAGATAAGCAAAGATGAGTCACAATCTGTGTGGCCTGCTATGGACCCGTAATCCACCGTGGGTCACTAACGTACTAGCAACAACATCTGTGTTAACGTGCTAGCAACAACACGCTAGTGGAAAACATGCTTACAGGTAGCGGCAAACCTGAACCTGGGGATAATGGGATTAACACCTCACTGCGGCCTTCCATGATGACCATACCAACAACAAAACAGCAACAACAGCAACCACCATACTAGGGATACAGCTGGGCAGGTAACCTTTAGTGACAGCTGCTGCACTACCAGCGAGGCTGCTGTGTCTGTTAGTCAGGTGAGCTGGGAGAGTGGGAGGAGAGAGGGAGAGAATGAGTGAATGAGAGGGAATGGTAGAGGGAGCGAGGTTGAGAGAGCGACACCAACTGAATGAGAGAGAGAGGAAATGAAAGAGAGAAACGTAGAGAGCAGCAGACTGTGATGAAGAGGTAGGCAGATTGCTCAGGTGGATAGGCTCTGTTTAGCTATAACACCATGTTGAAATAGTAATTGAGGCAAGCCATATCTGGGCTAGGTAGATATCAGTAACCTTATGGAAAAAACACATGAATTTCACATAATCACATGCGTTTCACATATGATCACGTGATCTTCTGTGAAGTTATTGTCATAACGTGACAACATGTAAAAGAAACCTGTGATAACACAAAACTAAACGTGAAAACATGACCTCGTGAAATAAATGTGACAATAACTGCTTTTAATAATATGGAAAACTCCAAATTCGATTTTCACGTGAACGTTTTTCACTTGTGAAAATGCAATTGAACATGTGAGAGTTAGATTTTCACATGTGAATTTTTCTTACATGTGGAACTGCAAATTTGATTTTAACATGTGAAAATTCTATTCCACATGTGAGAATTCAGTTTTCACGTGAAAGTTGTTCACATGAAAGTACAAATTCGATTTTCAAATATGAAAATGTGTCAAATGTGAAACTTTTAAAATATCATCACGCGACGTGTTCCAAAACTACATGGTTTCACATGTGGAAGGATATAGGATCACATGGGAAAATCCACATATCATCACATTTAAAGTGTTACAAAACCATGATTTAACATGAAATGATGTGGTTTTCTGTAAAGGGTTATGGATGGTTAAATGGAGTAAGAGAAGAGAACACATAAGCAAAATAGGAGTTGTCTGTCTGGGTACATTTAGCGTTGTTGGACTACATATACTAGTGATTCGATGAGTCTTAAGGGAAGAAAAGATTTAAAACTTCAGTGAAGACATCCAAGCCTTACTATGTAAATGAATGAGGTAGAGACGCTGGAGGGATTTGAAAACCCAGCACAACCCCAAACACGATTCTGATAAACTAAAATGGAGATAAAAAGCAAAGTTGTGTAGCTGCAGGCAGTTTAAAACCAATTAGAGCACGTCAGATTGGAGGAGGCAAGCAGGCAGCCTTCATACGGCTGATGACATTACTCTGGGCTTTGGTAGAAAAATGTGTTACTTATTAATCAAACAAAGGGGACTCTAATTTGTCCTGCACAACTTCTAAAACTACAGGCAGCAATGCATCATGGGCTGCCAAAGAAAAGCCCTAGTGATTGGCTTAGAGAAAATCCTCCCCGTCATTTCATGGAGGTGGGTCAAATTTATCTTTATTTTTTCGAAGAGCACAGCGGGATGTGACATGTACTTTAAACAGTAAACCGAATATTTAAAAAAAATAGGACCGTAAAATAAAGTGTAGTGGCTAAATTGTCTAATATAATTGTCCCAATGCAATTTCCATCTTAATAATTTAGCTACAATGGAGAGTGTTGGAAGTATGAAAACAAGCATTTCGCTACACCCGCAATAACATCTGCTAAATATGTGAATGTGACCAATAAAATTGGATTTATTTGATTTGTATAGTTCTGACTCTCTGACTCTTTGATTCAAATTGGAACGTGTTAATCCATTTATTTGTTGTTATTCTCTTTACAAAAATTGAAAGAATATTGTAACAAAATGTCATGATTGTTATAAGGATTGGACCAATGTGCAGCGTTGTAGGCGTATATTTACCTTTGTTAAATGAACACCGAACAAAAACAACAAAATACCAAACGTGACGCTAAATAATAGTGCTAACAGGCAACTATCCAAAGTCAAGATCCCAAAAAGCACAATGGGGAAATGGCTGCCTAAATATGATCCCCAATCAGAGACAACGATAAATAGCTGTCTCTGATTGGGAACCATACCAGGTCAACATAAATCACTAATCACCTAGATGACCCACCCTAGTCTCTATCACGTCCCAACCAACACAGAGAATAAACAGCTCTCTATGGTCAGGGCGTGACACAAAATGGATTCTGATCGAAAATGTAAATGAAAATGTCCTTAAATTCAAACTAAGCTAACATACATTGCATGGCCTGGCATTACCAACACTTTTTTACACATACCTTCAGAACCTGAAGGTTGATTAATGTCTAAGATGTTGCTGTGCATAAGTGCAGCCCTTTGTCAGTTGAGTAACAAAACTAGCCCTAGACACATGTTTTCTCTGTATCAAAATGAATAGCAGCTCTTTTGTTTTACATACTGTGAATCATATACACTGCTCAAAACAATAAAGGGAACATTAAAATAACACATACTAGATCTGAATGAATGAAATATTCTTATTAAATACTTTTTTCTTTACATAGTTGAATGTGCTGACAACAAAATCACAAAATGTATCAATAGAATTTATAGAATTTTAGAATTTATCAACCCATGGAGGTCTGGATTTGGAGTCACACTCAAAATTAAAGTGGAAAACCAGACGACAGGCAGATCCAACTTTGATGTAATGTCCTTAAAACAAGTCAAAATGAGGCTCAGTAGTGTGTGTGGCCTCCACGTGCATGATCTCCTGAAGGATCTCCTCCCAGACCTGGATTAAAGCATCCGCCAACTCCTGGATAGTCTGTGGTGCAACGTGGCGTTGGTGGATGGAGCAGCATATGGTCTCACAAGGGGTCTGAGGATCTCATCTCTGTACCTAATGGCAGTCAGGCTACCTCTGGCGAGCACATGGAGGGCTGTGCGGCCCCCCAAAGAAATGCTACCCCACACCATGACCAAATTTACCAATCTTGGTGTTCTCTGGCAAATGCCAAACGTCCTGCACGGTGTTGGGCTGTAAGCACAACCCCCACCTGTGGACGTCGGGCCCTCATACCACCCTCATGGAGTGTTTCCACCTGCAGAACCACTCCTTTATTGGGGGTGTCTTGCTAATTGCCTATCATTTCCACCTGTTTTCTATTCCATTTGCACAACAGCATGTGAAATGTATTGTCAATCAGTGTTGCTTCCTAAGTGGACAGTTCTGTGATTTCACAGTGTGATTGACTTGGAGTTACATTGTGTTGTTTAAGTTTTCCCTTAATTTTTTTGAGCAGTGTATTTGTCAAAGCATCAAAAAGTGACACACAAACTGATACCAGGCAAAACACACTTACACTTTGGGACCGCATGAACATTTCTACTGTACTCACCGGCAGTGACATTGCTGGGCGTGAGGGTCAGATTCCACAGTGCCAACGTACGGGCTGAAACACAAGAGGAAAATCATACATTAATACACCACTAAAATATACAGGAAACACATGAATAAAACCATATTCCATTTACAATTCATGTATAGTCCTATTCAGGTTTGACAGGAAGATGGATACGTGTTGGAACAATGGTGACAACAAAGGAAAAAAAGAGACTCAAAATGTCATAAAAGTCTTATAATTATCTTCTTTGTATTATGCCCTCCATTACTTTTAAAATGTGCTACCAGTCAACATAGACAATTAGGCATGCAAGACGCAACACCAGAGAAATTATTTCAAAAATCTGACAAGAGACAAAAGAAGAATTGTCTTTGATTAATATCTGTAAACATGATGCTTGCCACTGTAACCAACCATTCCCTACGCCCCTTTCCCCCTATCCCTCACCCACCACTCTCCCCTTATAATATATAAACTCAGCAAAAAAAAGAAACGTCCCTTTTTCAGGACCCTGTCTTTCAAAGATAATTCGTAAAAATACAAATAACTTCACAGATCTTAATTGTAAGGGCTTTAAACACAGTTTCCCATGCCTGTTCAATTAACCATAAATTAATGAACATGCACCTGTGGAACAGTCGTTAAGACACTAACAGCTTACAGATGGTAGGCAATTAAGGTCACAGTTATGAAAACTTAGGACCCTAAAGAGGCCTTTCTACTGACTCTGCAAAACAAAGATGCCCAGGGTACCTGCTCATCTGCATGAACGTGCCTTAGGCACGCTGCAAGGAGGCATGAGGATTGCAGATGTGGCCAGGGCAATAAATTGCAATGTCCGTACTGTGAGACGCCTAAAACAGCACTACAGGGAGACAGGGCGGACAGCTGATCGTCCTTGCAGTGGGAGACCACGTGTAACAACACCTGCACAGGATCGGTACATCTAAACATCACACCTGCGGGACAGGTACAGGATGGCAACAACAACTGCCCAAGTTACACCAGGAACGCACAATCCCTCCATCAGTGCTCAGACTTTCCGCAATAGGCTGAAAGAGGCTGGACTCTGAGAGCTTGTAGACATCCCCGGCAACATCACCAGACATCCCCGGCAACAGCGTCAACTACGGGCACAAACCCACCATCGCTGGACCAGACAGGACTGGCAAAAGTGCTCTTCACTGATGAGTTGTAGTTTTGTCTCATCAGGGGTGATGGTCGGATTTGCGTTTATCGCTGAAGGAATGAGCATTAAACCAAGGCCTATACTCTGGAGCGGGATAGATTTGGAGGTGGAGGGTCCATAATGGTCTGGGGCGGTGTGTCACAGCATCGTCGGACTGAGCTTGTTGTCATGCAGGTAATATCAATGCTGTGCGTTACAAGGAAGACATCCTCCTCCCTTGTGGTAACCTTCCTGTAGGCTCATCCTGACATGACCCTCCAGCATGACAATGCCACCAGCCATGCTGTGCGTGATCTCCTGCAAGACAGGAATGTCAGTGTTCTGCCATGGCCAGCTAAGAGCCTGGATCTCAATCCCATTGAGTACGTCTGGGACCTGTTGGATCAGAGGGTGAGGGCTAAGGCCATTCCCCCAGAAATGCCCGGGAACTTGCAGGTGCCTTGGTGGAAGAGTAGGGTAACATCTCACAGCAAGACCTGGTAAATCTGGTGCAGTCCACAAGGAGGAGATGCACTGCAGTACTTAATGCAGCTGGTGGCCACACCAGATACTGACTGTTACTTTTAATTTTGACCCCCCCTTTGTTCAGGGACACATTATTCCATTTCTGTTAGTCACATGTATGTGGAACTTGTTAGGTTTCTGTCTCAGTTGTTGAATCTTGTAATGTTCATACAAATATTTACACATGTTAATGAGTTTGTTTAAAATAAACGCAGTTGACGTTTCTTTTTTTGCTGTGTTTATATGGAAATATTCCCTTTTTCTCTCTGGCATATGCTTTGATGTACAGTTGCATTTTTCAAAAAGTGCAGGGTACATTGCACCCATGGAGCATGTTTCGTTTGAGCCAGGGCCGCATCGCATCTAATCATGAAGGAAACCTAGCACTCATGACTGTCAAATAGTTCCTTCCAAACATAATTCCATGCCCGTCTACCGTCTCTTTTCCCCTCATTGAACTTAGATCAAAGGACAGTTGGATAGAGGATGCTATCTATGTCAATAAAACATAAATATACTGTATATTAAAACATTCATAAAGTACAGGCAGTTTGGGCTGTTTTTTAATAAGGTGATGAAGTCAGAGGCAGTCTTACATGAATGGACAGGCCGTCCTTTCATTTAATCTTAGATCATCCTCAAGTCCTGAGCCGGAATATAGAGGTCACACAACACACTGTAGTGGCTCAAACACACAACCCATTTCATCCTCAAAACACTGCTAACTGTTTCCATGATTCATCATGTATCTTTGTTGGATTCATATCCCATTTTGGTAGGAGTCCATGTTCATGTTCAGTATGTGAGACTTGGCCTTGCTAGTAGGCCGTGTAATGTTGATATGATGGTTGATATTTACAATGCATTTTCACAGCTCCTAAAGGCCTGTCTCTTCGGCCTTCAGTCTGTTCCCCCTATCTGCCACTGTGGCTGTCATCCACTGACATAAAACAAGTTGGCCCAAGAACATGATTTCAACATAAACGGTTGTGTTATGTTCAGAGAAAGACACACACAGACACACATCCAAGCACTTAGCATGCATGCACACATGCACACACACCCACTAACCCTCTAACCAATGGACCGCATGTCCACACACTGTGAGCATTGTGAGGACATGCGGTCTGCTAGTTGGAGGGTAGGTCACACAGACAGCACACACAGAACGTGTGGTACTACATTGATAACACAAGTCCTACAATCCATCTTCAGAATGATTCTATAATAGAGGAATTCCCCAGGGACGTACTCACGCGTGATGACTGTGTCCACGCTCCACAAACATTACCATAACATCCTCCCCTTACAGGGAACAGGCTCTGGACATGGCTTGTGACAGTCCATCCATTATAAATAGTTATAATTAGAGAGGCTGCAACCTATTCCCTACACAGTGCACTACTTTTGACCAGAACCCTATCGGCCCTGGTCAAAACTAGTGCACTACATAGGGTGCCATTTGGGACTCAAGCAATCATTCCAGAGAGACTGCAGGCCCCTAGTGATCCTATGCCCTTGGTTCAAATCAAATCAAATCAAATTTTATTTGTCACACATACACATGGTTAGCAGATGTTAATGTGAGTGTAGCGAAATGCTTGTGCTTCTAGTTCCGACAACGCAGTAATAACCAACAAGTAATCTAACTAACAATTCCAAAACTACTGTCTTATACACAGTGTAAGGGGATAAAGAATATGTACATAAGGATATATGAATGAGTGATGGTACAGAGCAGCATAGGCAGGATACAGTAGATGGTATCGAGTACGGTATATACATGAGGTGAGTATGTAAACAAAGTGGCATAGTTAAAGTGGCTAGTGATACATGTATTACATAAGGATGCAGTCGATGATATAGAGTACAGTATATACGTATGCATATGAGATGAATAATGTAGGGTAAGTAACATTATATAAGGTAGCATTGTTTACAGAGGCTAGTGATATATTTACATCATTTCCCATCAATTCCCATTATTAAAGTGGCTGGAGTTGAGTCAGTGTGTTGGCAGCAGCCACTCAATGTTAGTGGTGGCTGTTTAACAGTCTGATGGCCTTGAGATAGAAGCTGTTTTTCAGTCTCTCGGTCCCAGCTTTGATGCACCTGTACTGACCTCGCCTTCTGGATGATAGCGGGGTGAACAGGCAGTGGCTCGGGTGGTTGATGTCCTTGATGATCTTTATGGCCTTCCTGTAACATCGGGTGGTGTAGGTGTCCTGGAGGGCAGGTAGTTTGCCCCCGGTGATGCGTTGTGCAGACCTCACTACCCTCTGGAGAGCCTTACGGTTGTGGGCGGAGCAGTTGCCGTACCAGGCGGTGATACAGCCCGCCAGGATGCTCTCGATTGTGCATCTGTAGAAGTTTGTGAGTGCTTTTGGTGACAAACCAAATTTCTTCAGCCTCCTGAGGTTGAAGAGGCGCTGCTGCGCCTTCTTCACGATGCTGTCTGTGTGAGTGGACCAATTCAGTTTGTCTGTGATGTGTATGCCGAGGAACTTAAAACTTGCTACCCTCTCCAATACTGTTCCATCGATGTGGATAGGGGGGTGTTCCCTCTGCTGTTTCCTGAAGTCCACAATCATCTCCTTAGTTTTGTTGACGTTGAGTGTGAGGTTATTTTCCTGACACCACACTCCGATGGCCCTCACCTCCTCCCTGTAGGCCGTCTGGGAGCTCCTCCCTGCAGGCCGTCAGGGAGCTTTCAGGTTCAGTGAGTCCCTGCATGGGTAGATGATATGTCAAAGGACCAGGCCAATGAGATAACATGCCCTGCAACCTATACAGGCTCAAAGCCAATACAGTACAAACAGATCCCTGTGATCTCTCTGATACCTTGAAAAACCCATAGAGATACACAGAATTTAATTTGCTTTTCCATCTCAGTAAACAATAATTTCACAGTACTGTATGTATTCAATGGGCACTCTAATAGATCACCCATCTCCCAAGACCAAGTCCTATCACATGATGGTCTTCTGTACAGTAGCAGAGGTCAATGCCCTCTATTCTACCAGACGGGGTCAGTGCGGCTGACTGAACGCAACTGAAGAGGGGTCAGAGTCAGAGTTGTCCTCCAGCTAGTCACCCTATTGTAGCTCTCAGAGTATACCGTTCACACTGGTCTCAAATTCTATCAAGAACTCAAATATCACACAACTACTTGAGAAAGGTGCCACTCTTCAGTGCACTGGTGGTACTGTTTCCTCTAAACCAGCTACCATAACAATTGTCAACAGCATGCCATCCTGCATCCATCTGCTGGCTTGCCTCTGAAGCAAAGCAGGGTTGGTCATGGATGGGGGACCAGATGCTGCTAGAAGTGGTGTTGGAGGGCAAGTAGGAGGCACTCTTTCCTCTGGTCTAAAAGTAAATATCCCCACTACCTCAGGACGGTAATTGGGGACATTGCCCTGTGTAGGGTGCTGTCTTTCTGATGGGACATTGAACAGGTGTCCTGACTCTCTGTGGTCATTAATTATTGTAAGAGTAGGGGTGTTAAACCCAGTGTTCTGGCTATATTCTGTCCCTCATACCATCATGGCCACCCAATTATCCCCAGCTTATAACTCTTTCCCAGGTTGTTGCTGTGAATGTGTTCTCAGTCAACTCTCCAGGTTATAAAAAAACAGATCCAGCCCTACCACTCACCTAAATACTGTGCTCACGCACCAATAATTATTCCTTGCATTCATTCATGTGAGTGAGTCATCCCACACACACGTTCCAGTGATTCATTTCACCGCTGACTGGCGTAATGCAACTTGACAAGTTTATTGCTCAATTAATAAACTATGACTCATGCAAACTGCAGATGTTAGAAACAGAGCCTAAAACAGTTGCAATCATCTTTTCACACCATTTCAAGTAAAATCAAGCTTTTTGTTCTCAATAATTGGCTTACTGTGAAGATTGATGGATAGGCAGGATAGGCAGTACCGCTCTCTCTCTCCCCCACACACTGAAAGCTATTAGTGACTGTGTGATGAGTGCAGTATAAGCTATGTAGATAAGAGATCTACCCAGGCAAATCCGGGATAAATACAAATAGGTTAGAATGTAGGAATTACTTACGGTAGTCATTTCAGAAAGTTGTTAAGGGAGACGTTCAATACTACAACCAATTCAACAACAACTTGTTGGTGTAATAGCACTGATAAATCATGGCCTTCAGAGGCCCATTATGGGGAGACAGACATTGATTCATGAAATTTGAGATGAGATGTTGATCACTGTTTGATCCGCATACTTTCCCAAAGCTTCCCTCTGTTTAACAGGCACAGATATCAGAGATGGATGGAGCCAGAGAGAGAGAGGGAGAGAGAGATGAGAGAGAGAGAATGAGACAGAAAAGGAGAGAGAGGGAGAGATGAGAGAGAGACAGATTACTCTCTTGATATGTGGAAGGGAGTAAACATCCTCTACTGCAGATAGCAGGATGTCTGGTGGGAAGGAACATCAAATCCATAGGAAAACATGCTCTGAATTTTGTGAATGAAATGACAAAGCCTATAGAATAAACAACCAGGTATACAATTATGGGGAGGTGTTCATATCTTACTGGACATATTAAGTTTACACAGCAGCAAGTAATAATACGAGGGGGCCACTGTACATATCCCCATTGAAGTTTTCTGTTGAATAGTCACCATGGAAACAGAACAACTGCTGCACAACCCCCCACCCCCCCCCACCCCACCCCACCCACAAGTTTGATATGTCAACGTCTATTGACACCAGCCAGCCATCGCACTTGATTGCGCTGACTTCTAAACAGCAGTTCTTAGAACAGTTTATTGAAGTGGGCTGAGACGATTGTGTTAAACAAAGTCGATGATTTCTCTCTGCGTTAATAGCTTGTCTATTAGACATCCTCAGTGTTCTTTCTCAGCACTGCAACGACCTTAATCATAAGCCACTATCATCACGTTCCACTCTTTTCTCTGCTCATAATAATTTGCCACAGTATCTTCCCTTTGTAGGTCAAAAGGGGGCTCATAAAGGCTATGGATAAAAAAGGATATACATTATTCTTTCTCTTACTAAACTGCTTAATTGCAACCAAGTAGTGGCTAATGTGCATCTTATCCTTCGATATCCCTTCAAAAGCACTTGTGGCTAATTAAAGAAATGTGTGCGTACCCATGATTGCATGCAGTGTTACTGAACCATCGCTCGCTGGTCCAACTGACACAAATAGTTAATTGCACACAAGCTAATTTGATCCTTAAAGGAAGAAGGAAATTGCTTATTGCTGTCACGTTCGCCCTAATGATGAGACCATGATGAACCCCTAGACATACAAAAACCCTAGACATACAAAAACTAGAGTAGCCACCCTAGTCACACCCTGACCTAACCAAAATATATGGAAAAACAGAGATATCTAAGGTCAGGGCGTGACAATTGCATTAGTTGAAAATGGCTTCCATCCAATTAGCAGGCTTATTCAAGGGAGACACATCAATACTGCAGCTTCATCAGCGTTTTTTTTAACCTTTATTTAACTAGACAAATACTGACCTGTATTGTATGCAAACATTTTTTTTTAATTATATTATTTTATACTAATACAATTGTACACGATTTTGTTTAACAAGTAATACATGTTTTGTATATCCCCAAAAGCACAAATCAAAATCGACAAAGAAGTGGTTAATTGGCAACAACATTTTGCAATGGCCATCTCAGTCTCAGAACGTCAAACCCAATAAAAACTGGTGGTTTGAATTTCAGAAGGAAGTCCAAAACTGCAGACGAGGGACACCAAGGATCTAGAAGGATTTTTGCATGGAGAAGGATTGTGTATGGGGGAATGGTCTAAGCTCCCTCCCAATGTGTTCTCCAACTCATACAACAGCTCGGTGCAGTTATCTTCGCAAGTTGAGGTATTGAAAGGTTTTGAAAACAGTTTTTTTTTTAAAGATACATTACTTGTTAAACCAAATCTCTTTCTCTGAGCAATTGTATTAGTATAAAATATATATTTTTGGAACATACAATGTAACTTAGTATTTGAATTATTTATTTTATACAGTCATTTTTGCTCATCTTTTCAAGGGTGTCAATAATTTTGGAACCCCACTCTATTTGCATAGTTTATTTGCAAAGCTCTAGTCTCGTCAGAGATGGGCAGTATTTCTGTTACATGTACTGTATGTGAAATATGTATTTTCATTTCTTCTGAGTATTTTGCATTTTGTATTACACTGGGCTGAACTACACTCAATGTATTTTCAAACAAGATATTTCGAAAGTTGTAATTTGTATTTTCTAAATATTTCTCTATACCATTTATTATACAGCTGTTCACATTTTTGTTGTCCTCTTTCACCCTACGTTGGTATCAAAAGTCTGATGGCGCTACTGTGTGATGAGAGTTTCTACTAAATGAACAGTGCATTCGGAAAGTATTCAGACCCCTTTCCTTTTTCAACATTTTGTTACATTACAGCCTTATTCTGAAATGGATTCAATTACTTTTTCTATCATCAATCTACACACAATACCCCATAATGACAAAGCGAAAACAGATTTTTAGAAATGTTTGCAAATGTATAAGTATTCAGACCCTTTGCTATGAGACTTGAAATTGAGCTCAGGTGCATCCTGTGTCCATTGATCATCCTTGAGGATTTTCTACAACTTGATTGGAGTCCACCTGTGGTAAATACAATTGTTTGAATGTGATTTGGAAAGGCACACATCTGTCTATGTAAGGTCCCACAGTAGACAGTGCATGTCTGAGCAAAAACCAAGCCATGAAGTCAAAGGAATTGCACATAGAGCTCAGAGACAGGATTGCGTCGAGGCACAGATCTGGGGAAGGTGACAAAACATTTCTGCAGCATTGTAGATCCCCAAAAGACAGTGGCCTCCATCATTCTCAAATGGAAGAAGTTTGGAACACCTAAGACTCTTCCTAGAGCTGGCCATCTGGCCAAAATAAGCATTAGGAGGAGAGGCCTTGGTCAGGGAGGTGAGCAAGAACCCAATAGTTCAAGAACCCCACTAAACTAGGCCAATGACAGTTCCCAGTGTGCTTTGCAGTTGTTCATTTTCATATATACCTTTACATTTTGGTCATTTAGCAGACACTCTTCTCCAGAGTAACAGTGCATTCAACTTAGGTAGATGAACAACAACATATCCAGTCATAGTAAGTAAGACGTTTCTGTAACATTACTGAGAATGTTGTTGCTTTTTTTTAACTAAATACAATACTTTGCAGAAATATGTTTTATTTGATTTTGATACATTGGTCTTTGGGGTATTTTTGAAGTAGTATATTGTCATTGTAGTTTGTCATTCATGCCCATCCCTATGTTGTGTTTTCACCTTTCATGTGGAAGTTGAAAAGACAAGGAAGAAATAGCTCTGAAAAATTGTGTGATGGGCAGGGAAGACTATGTTCCCGTTCGTTGTGTGTCATCTCAGAACTTTTGCGTTGTTTATTTCCCAAGAATGCTCTAGGAGAAGGTGGTGACCTCATGACACGAGAATGACAGTTGAAGAAATAAACTGTGACATTTTGTTCTGTGTAAACTCTATATCCAACCATATGTCTGACCTTTTCCTATGAAAGAGACACAAAATAACCTATCCTCTGTGGTGGCTGACAATTTCATGTGAAAATGTATGATGAAGGGTTGAGAAAATATATTTGTCATCCTTTCTCAGTAACCATCTTTGAACAGACTGGGTAAAAGGGAAACAAATAAATTACCCCAAAAAATCCCATTGAATCCCATTTTAAACACTATCATGGTGAGTGGGAGTTATGGATAATTTCATCTTTGACATGTCTAGATAATGTGCTTGACCTCTGTGTAGCCAACTGTATAGTCGTGGCCAAAAGTTTTGAGAATGACACAAATATTCATTTTCACAGTCTGTTACCTCAGTTTGTATGATGGCAATTTGCATATACTCCAGAATGTTATGAAGAGTGATCAGATAAATTGCAATTAATTGCAAAGTCCCTCTTTGCCATGCAAATGAACTGAATCCCCAAAAAACATTTCCACTGCATTTCAGCCCTTCCACAAAATGACCAGCTGACATCATGTTAGGGATTCTCTCTTTAACACATGTGTAAGTGTTGACGAGGACAAGGCTGGAGATCACTCTGTCATGCTGATTGAGTTTGAATAACAGACTGGAAGCTTCAAAAGGAGGGTGGTGCTTGGAATCATTGTTTTTCCTCTGTCATCCATGGTTACCTGCAAGGAAACACGTGCCGCCATCATTGCTTAGCTCAAAAAGGGATTCACAGGCAAGGATATTGCTGCCAGTAAGATTGCCCCTAAATCAACCATTTATCGGATCATCAAGAACTTCAAGGAGAGTGGTTCAGTTGTTGTGAAGAAGGCTTCAGGGCGCCCAAGAAAGTCCAGCAAGCGCAAGGACCGTCTCCTAAAGTTGATTCAGCTGCAGGATCGGGGCACCACCAGTACAGAGCTTGCTCAGGGATGGCAGCAGGCAGGTGTGAGTGCATCTGCATGCACAGTGAGGCAAAGACTTTTGGAGGATGGCCTGGTGTCAAGAAGGGCAGCAAAGAAGCCACTTCTCTCCAGAAAAAAACATCAGGGACAGACTGATATTCTGCAAAAGGAACAGGAATTGGACTGCTGACGACTGGGGTAAAGTCATTTTCTCTGATGAATCCCCTTTCCGATTGTTTGGGGCATCTGGAAAAAAGCTTGTCTGGAGAAGACAAGGTGAGCGCTACCATCAGTCCTGTCTCATGCCAACAGTAAAGCATCCTGAGACCATTCATGTGTGGGGTTGCTTCTCAGCCAAGGGAGTGTGCTCACATTTATGCCTAAGAATACAGTCATGAATAAAGAATGGTACCAACACATCCTCCGAGAGCAACTTCTCCCAACCATCCAGGAACAGTTTGGTGACAAACAATGCCTTTTCCAGCGTGTTGGAGCACCTTGCCATAAGGCAAAGGTTATAACTAAGTGGCTCGGGGAACAAAACATTGATATTTTGGGTCCATGGCCAGGAAACTCCCCAGACCTTAGTCCCATTGAGAACTTGTGGTCAATCCTCAAGAGGCGGGTGGACAACCAATAACCCACAAATTCTGACAAAGTCCAAGCATTGATTATGCAAGAATGGACAACCATCAGTCAGAATGTGGCCCAGAAGTTAATTGACAGCATGCCAGGGCGGATTGCAGAGGTCTTGAAAAAGAAGGGTCAACACTGGAAATATTGACTCTTTGCATCAACTTCATGTAATTGTCAATAAAAGCCTTTGACACTTATGAAATGCTTGTAATTATACTTCAATATTCCATAGTAACATTGACAAAAATATCTAAAGACACTGAAGCAGCAGACTTTGTGAAAATTAACATTTGTGTCATTCTCAAAACTTTGGCCACGACTGTACACCTGTCTGAAGGTTTGTGCTACAGGTCAAACTATCGTTGCATTACAGACCAAATGAGCCTTGCATCTTGTCAGTCAAACCCTCATAAGAAGCTATAAAGACGGGTCTATGAAGTGTGCTCTATAACATGATATCTATTCCACATGCAGTCTCTGATAACTCAGAGACAATCCATCTTTATAGATCTTATCGGATCTGAGCTCCACCAAATCATGTCCTCAAACACATTGTGTTCACACATACAGCACAGAGCAACTGCTACACATCATGTTTTGATTGGCCTTTGAAGTGAAAGTGGAGGGTGATGGGTGCGAGGTGTGGGGGTGGGAAGGCTAATCCTTATGGAAAAGAGACTGCAATCATCACAGACTACTCCTAGATCGGTACTGAGGGTAACTAAGGTGCAACTCTAAGTCCCATCACCATCGCAGACGATTAGACAGTTTTGATAAACTGCTCATGCAATAAGATCCCACAGCCTACGGAAATCTCCTGCCCACACCATTGTCATGTAGTCAAGCAAAACACCCGTCTCAACATCAACAGTGAAGAAGCGACTCCGGGATGCTGGCCTTCTAGGCAGAGTTGCAAAGAAAAAGCCGTATCTCAGACTGTCCAATAAAATAAAAGATTCAAATGGGCAAAAGAACAGACACTGAACAGAGGAACTCTGCCAAGAAGGCCAGCATCCCGGAGTCGCCTCTTCGCTGTTGACGTTGAGACTGGTGTTTTGTGGGTACTATTTAATGAAGAGTCCAGTTGAGGACTTGTGAGGCGTCTGTTTCTCATAAGACAACATGTCGCCAATGTTATGTTGAAAGAACACTTGGCCCCTAAGCTTATTGAGTTGCAACTTGCTGATGTGTTTGAAAGTAATCACTCGAGTGTGCCACTGTTTTGGGCAAAATTACAAATGGAGACCCTGCTCCCCTTCTCCTACCCCCATCCCTCCTCTGAGGTTTCCTACAAATGACAATATTCAATATTAAAAAATTCAAAACACATTTGCGAGCATCTTGTGTCCCACCGCAATCTACTTTGTAACATGATTCCCTATGAAAGACTGCCAGACAGACACATACTGTACTCGGGTAATAGGTAGTCTTAATGAGCTGCAGAACATCAGTAGTGAGGGTAGTAGCAGCTGACTCGATACTGCAGTGCACCTCTAGTTTCCATGCAAAAAAAATGTACTTGAGAAATACTGCACCAGACACCTTAGCTAGATGTCAAATTGAACGACCAAGACCTCCTCGGCAAAAACATTGATGTTAATGACAGACTTCTTGATTTATCTTAATTAATTCAGACTATTTTGAAGGAAAATGGTTGCTACCATGACTCAATAGGGACAAACAACAATAACTGCCAGGGTACGATATAGTGAACTTAACACACCCACACCGAACCATAACTCCAAGACCCAAATCTTATTTTTCTTATTGAGCAGCAGAAAAACACATGCAAAATTATTGCTTTCAACCCTCCATTAAAAAAAAAAATTACGTTTTGAAAGCTTTGTGTTATTATAGGTGATTGGGACTACAAAGTGCACATGGACTTCTACTGGGAACACATTCTTGCTCAGTTGCATTGCTGTTGGCCACTGATGCTGTGGACTGACCAATATGACTGTTGTTGCCTATGTACAGTATTCCACCAGTGCCTATTCAGTGAAGGGGAAACTCAGAATGATTCAACTTCCGATTTAACATGATAGACCATTAAAAATGTTCCTACACCATATTCCCCGCCCACATAGAAAACTGTCCTTAGACGACTGGAGGAGGGCCTCACCAGTGAGATTGGTGGACAGCAGGAGCAGTGTATCACAGGTCAGGTCAGCCGTTGTCCCGGAGATCACCACTGCCCAGATGGTCAACACCTGAAAAGGAAAAGAGAAATAAATAAAGAGAAAACAAGTCTAGTCAGTCTGTTTCTGGAACTGGGGTAAAACACATTTATCTAAAAGACAGATGACATAAGTTTAGTACTGATGTGAACTTCACTGTCGAATTGAGACGAGGGAAACATAGGCAGACACTATGTCTAGTGTCTAGCATTAGTCAGCCTACCTCCCACACAAAAAGGCAGAAAATATCCCCTAGTTCCCAATAGTGCATTTCTATGCTGTTCACTGAATAAAAAAAATATGCTAATGTGTCAAATTCATTGACTATCAGACATACTCCTAGTCTCAGCATTGTAAAATACTGCATTCATTTTACATGTTGGTTTTATGCACATATTTTACATTTGTGGCATGAATTGTTCATGTCATTTATATACATTACTTCACTATAGGGTTCCGTGATGTACAGTATAACGAACAACCTGCAGAGTTAAAACCTTCAGGACTTTCCATTGAACCTGAAGTACAAACATTCATGTCAATTATGCATGCATATTGCACTAGCTTGTCATGTAGGCTGTAAAGAATATATTCACATGCACCCTTTCCCTTCTGAGTACCCTGGCCCTCATGCGTGGTGCAGTGGTCTACGGCACTGCATCTCAGTGCTAGAGGCGTCACTACAGACCCTGGTTCGATTCCAGGTTCTATCACAACCGTCTGTGATTGGGAATCCCATATTTGTATTTAATTTTTTTATTTCACCTTTATTTAACCAGGTAGGCTAGTTGAGAACAAGTTCTCATTTGCAACTGCGACCTGGCCAAGATAAAGCATAGCAGTGTGAACAGACAACACAAAGTTACACATGGAGTAAACAATTAACAAGTCAATAACACAGTAGAAAAAAAGGGGAGTCTATATACATTGTGTGCAAAAGGCATGAGGAGGTAGGCGAATATTTACAATTTTGCAGATTAACACTGGAGTGATAAATGATCAGATAGTCATGTACAGGTAGAGATATTGGTGTGCAAAAGAGCAGAAAAGTAAATAAATAAAAACAGTATGGGGATGAGGTAGATAACAATGGGTGGGCTATTTACCGATAGACTATGTACAGCTGCAGCGATCGGTTAGCTGCTCAGATAGCAGATTTTTTTTTAAGTTTGAAGTTGGTGAGGGAGATGAAAGTCTCCAACTTCAGCGATTTTTGCAATTCGTTCCAGTCACAGGCAGCAGAGAACTGGAATGAAAGGCGGCCAAATGAGGTGTTGGCTTTAGGGATGAGATACACCTGCTGGAGCGCGTGCTACGGATGGGTGTTGCCATCGTGACCAGTGAACTGAGATAAGGCGGAGCTTTACCTAGCATGGACTTGTAGATGACCTGGAGCCAGTGGGTCTGGCGACGAATATGTAGCGAGGGCCAGCCGACTAGAGCATACAAGTCGCAGTGGTGGGTGGTATAAGGTGCTTTAGTTACAAAGCGGATGGCACTGTGATAAACTGCATCCAGTTTGCTGAGTAGAGTGTTGGAAGCAATTTTGTAGATGACATCGCCGAAGTCAAGGATTGGTAGGATAGTCAGTTTTACTAGGGTAAGTTTGGCGGCGTGAGTGAAGGAGACTTTGTTGCAGAATAGAAAGCCGACCCTTGATTTGATTTTCGATTGGAGATGTTTGATATGAGTCTGGAAAGAGAGTTTACAGTCTAGCCAGACACCTAGGTACTTATAGATGTCCACATATTCAAGGTCGGAAACATCCAGGGTGGTGATGCTGGTCAGGCGTGCGGGTGCAGGCAGCGAACGGTTGAAAAGCATGCATTTGGTTTTACTAGCGTTTAAGAGCAGTTTGAGGCCACGGAAGTAGTGTTGTATGGCATTGAAGCTCGTTTGGAGGTTAGATAGCACAGTGTCCAAGGACGGGCCGAAAGTATATAGAATGGTGTCGTCTGCGTAGAGGTGGATCAGGGAATCGCCCGCAGCAAGAGCAACATCATTGATATATACAGAGAAAAGAGTCGGCCCGAGGATTGAACCCTGTGGCACCCCCATAGAGACTGCCAGAGGACCGGAGAGCATGCCCTCCGATTTGACACACTGAACTCTGTCTGCAAAGTAATTGGTGAACCAGTTAAGGCAGTCATCCGAAAAACCGAGGCTACTGAATCTGCCGATAAGAATATGGTGATTGACAGAGTCGAAAGCCTTGTCAAGGTCGATGAAGACGGCTGCACAGTACTGTCTTTTATCGATGGCGGTTATGATATCGTTTAGTACCTTGAGCGTGGCTGAGGTGCACCCGTGACCGGCTCGGAAACCAGATTGCACAGCGGAGAAGGTACGGTGGGATTCGAGATGGTCAGTGACCTGTTTGTTGACTTGGCTTTCGAAGACCTTAGATAGGCAGAGCAGGATGGATATAGGTCTGTAACAGTTTGGGTCCAGGGTGTCTCCCCCTTTGAAGAGGGGGATGACTGCGGCAGCTTTCCAATCCTTGGGGATCTCAGACGATATGAAAGAGAGGTTGAACAGGCTGGTAATAGGGGTTACGACAATGGCGGCGGATAGTTTCAGAAATAGAGGGTCCAGATTGTCAAGCCCAGCTGATTTGTACGGGTCCAGGTTTTGCAGCTCTTTCAGAACATCTGCTATCTGGATTTGGGTAAAGGAGAACCTGGAGAGGCTTGGGCAAGTAGCTGCGGGGGGGCAGAGCTGTTGGCCGAGGTTGGAGTAGCCAGGCGGAAGGCATGGCCAGCTGTTGAGAAATGCTTGTTGAAGTTTTCGATAATCATGGATTTATCGGTGGTGACCGTGTTACCTAGCCTCAGTGCAGTGGGCAGCTGGGAGGAGGTGCTCTTGTTCTCCATGGACTTCACAATGTCCCAGAACCTTTTGGAGTTGGAGCTACAGGATGCAAACTTCTGCCTGAAGAAGCTGGCCTTAGCTCTGCGTGTATTGGTTCCTGACTTCCCTGAACAGTTGCATATCGCGGGGACTATTCGATGCTATTGCAGTCTGCCACAGGATATTTTTGTGCTGGTCGAGGGCAGTCAGGTCTGGAGTGAACCAAGGGCTATATCTGTTCTTAGTTCTGCATTTTTTGAACGGAGCATGCTTATCTAAAATGGTGAGGAAGTTGCTTTTAAAGAATGACCAGGCATCCTCAACTGACGGGATGAGGTCAATGTCCTTCCAGGATACCCGGGCCAGGTCGATTAGAAAGGCCTGCTCACAGAAGTGTTTTAGGGAGCGTTTGACAGTGATGAGGGGTGGTCGTTTGACTGCGGCTCCTTAGCGGATACAGGCAATGAGGCAGTGATCGCTGAGATCCTGGTTGAAGACAGCGGAGGTGTATTTGGAGGGCCAGTTGGTCAGGATGACGTCTATGAGGGTGCCCTTGTTTACAGATTTAGGGTTGTACCTGGTGGCTTCCTTGATGATTTGTGTGAGATTGAGGGCATCTAGCTTAGATTGTAGGCGGCGCACAATTGGCTCAGCGTCGTTAGGATTTGGCCGGAGTAGGCTGTCATTGTAAATTGGAATTTGTTTAGTTGCATAGTTAAATAAAGATTCAATCAAAATGTACAGACCTAGAGAAACATATGCAGCAGATACATAAATATCCCTATAGGCCAGGAATCATCAACTAGATTCAGCCGCAGGCCAATTTGTTATTGAGCGAACGTTCAGGATGCCGGAAGATGATCACACATAATTTGTAGACTGCAAATTGTACGCAAGATGCCCAAACGTATATAATAGTTGACAAAAAAATGATGAAATGTCCCATGGAAGAATGGCGACGTGTCCCTTTACTAGAGTTCCAGACACTTGCCAAGGTGCATTGAAGCTGTTCTGGTTTGTGGTGGTCCAAAGTTCTGTTAAGACACTTTATGTTGGTGATTCCTTTATTTTGGAAGTTACCGGTATCTCTACTATGAGTGGGAATACTTCGGAACAGATTTCCAAAATTAAAATCACTTAGAGCTGATTTGCTGTCCAACAATTAAATTGTAGTTATTTATTTTTAAGTTGGGGGTGGGGGCAAATAAAATCACCTGCGAGCCAAATTGTTGGCGGAATAAAAGTGTTGGGGAAAATACATGTTATCCACCTGTTGCAAGGATGGCTAAATGAAACCCATGCAGGCCGTATTTCATAAACTCAAACCGCCCATTCTTTCCGTGGTCGGTCTCACGTGAAGAGCCTCTAGCGCCATAGGCGCTGAGGCCCTTCGTCGAGGAAAAAGGTATTTCAATGCCCACACACCCAGACAGGGAAGAGGAGAAGAGGCGGTGGGTGGCCTGCAAATCTAAGACCCTGCTCCCCTCCTCCTACCCCCATCCCTCCTCTGAGGTTTCCTACAAATGACACTAAATTTATTTGTGACCTACATTTCGTAATATAATGAAATTGGAATGCAATAATCCATGAAGAGAGGAAGCAAGAATATACAATAAAAAACACACACAGGGGCCTGGTCTGCCGTAGAGCCAGTACACTCAAAATAGCCTTGACTGCTTGAGAACATTAAAGGGGTTTTATGTAACCTCATCTGCTTGCTTGTTTGCTTTGCTTGTGTCCTTGTTGATGAAAGGAGAGTTCAGAATTCAGAGTGTGTCACAAGGAGCTGCACTTGAAACATTACTTATCCTCTCAGGGAGCTCTACTTATATGCTCTGTCTCTTAACGGTGATTCATTACCACAACAAAATGGTGCTCTGTGTCAGTAGCATGTTCTGGCATAACCTTCAGCTTAAAAACAGGATGAGCAAGACGTGGAAATGTAGTTCCACTGAATGCATTCTTCCGTAGCAATAAGCTGGCAGAATATTTGATTAATCAATCTTTACAAAAACGGTGTCAGCCTTGATAATGCAATCACGCGTTCATTAGTACTTCTTGACTGACGTTCACATAATTACCATGTTTGGCAACATCTTAGCCGTGGTTCTACAGTAATGCACTCTAATGCCGCATAATGACCACACATCATCACTGCAGCTGGCCAATACAGTACAACATTAATTCATTTCATTCACTCAACTAATTCAGACACTGCCATGTGGTGTGAAGCTGATGCACAGCAGGTATCTTTCACACATGAGGAATATCTTACCAAGCATAACACTTCTGTGCTAAGTAATGCCAACTTTATAATCCATTTGAATAAGTACATGGTTGGTAAAAACAAAGAAAATTAAGGGTGACAGAATGGTGGGGACTTTGTATTCTTTGTTGTCCCTAAATCCCAAGTCATTGTAGTACCTATATATTCCTAGTCCCTAGAGAGAGAGAGGTAAATCTGGGTTGGCAAGGAGATACTGTATACCTAGGGGTCATGGGGAGGTTGGCATGGAAATATATCCAGGGGCCATGGGCAGGTTGGCATGGAGACATATCCAGGGGTCATTGACTCATTATGCCCATGTGGTATTCTATACAACTTAATCCTTCTCCTAAGCAAAGTGGGTAGGAGTGAGTTTGTTTGAGTGTGTGCGTGTGTGTGTTTAAAAATGTATACTTTTAAAGTGAAGTTGGCAGTTTAAATGTGAAATACTTATCAGCTGGCTTCTGATTAAAAAGTAATAATAAAATCTGCACATCTCAATTTGGGTGGAGTTAAATGGGAAGTCTCCACTCTTAATATCAAAAGCCTGAGAAAAGAACCTGTCCCATGGGGGATTTTTGCTAAATCAGAAACAGATCTGTGAATCACTCTCAAACCATAATTAGAAATAATGTCTGAGCTAATGAATCCCAATCCACAAGGTGCAAAGAAACTTATGTCACTCACAAACTGCACCTCTAGCAAGTAGATCTCAAGGCACATATCATGCGAGCACGAACAAGGGGTTAGAATAGGCGCAGGGAACAGAACTGGAAGTCGGAACAGAAAGTGATCCAAGGAACAGAAAGGGAAACAAATGTGATCCATACTGTTCTGGAATAGAATTGTTATTTTAAAAGCATAGGAACATTCCAGGCATTTTTTCAGGCATTTTTCTAGTACCACATAAAAACGCAACAAAGCGCCTATGCAAAGCCCTCACTCTGTCACCCAGAAATGTATTCCAGTGTCTTCCTCCAAGCTGAAAATCTTTGCCAGTGTTTGTGTGTGTTCAGGCTACCTGCACCTCCCCCTCCGGAGTACAGGCTACTGTACTAACGTTACAAGCATGATTCAGGAAATATATTTTAAACTAGTTATCACGTTTCATGTTGGATTCATTAACTACAAAAAGATAAGACTTGTTTTTAATTCTGGTGCCACTCTGCACACACAAGCTTGTTAGCTAGCTCAAAGGACATTCAAAGTTCCTCTATGGAAGCCGCTCCTCCTAGGTATAATTCTGTGGTTCTAATTCAGAGAATCCATGTCATAACAAGATGTCCAGTGCTTCAAGCCTCCTTCTCAACCTTCTCTCGCTCTCTTCCCACCCACAAAATTTCAGACACATCTTGCGCCATAGGCTACACTCATCTGTCCATCATGCATGTAAACAACTAGCTTGCCTGCTCTGTCCGCACTGATTGGCAAAGTCATTTAATGGGCTAAATGTAAAAAACGGTGGATTTCTCAAGTTAAAAAAGGAACAGAAATGAATTATATAAACCTGTGCTTTTGTTGTTGTTGCTAGAACCGGTTAAGAACTTTATTTTGATGGTCGGAACAGTGGAACAGAACAGAAATAATTTTGGTTCCAAACTCTGGCACGAATGCACAACCCCCCCCCCCCTCCCCCCACTCAACACACACACACACTCACACACTCCCCCAACAAACATCTGAGTTACACATAGCCCAGAGTGAGTGCTTCTGTGCAGAGTGGAGAGGAGAGAAAGGAAAACACAGGAAGCCAGCTTTCTGCCCTCAGTCAGTCAGTTATTCAAAAGTAGGCATGGGGGAGTTTAACTCATAACCTAAAGGTGGTTTGTCCAGAAGAGACATATGTGGTCACCTCTGACTTCTTGTGATTCGCTCTGGTTCACTCCAGCGAAACTGACTGCACACTATGGGAAAATGGAGCCTATATGCCAACCATGGGTAAAGATATCACAAAAGGAACTGTCACACACTACATGCTGAGACGTTTTTTTTTTAATGTAGCTACCGAGCTGAGAACATTATGTTTCTCTTAAAGTTTGGTGAGAGTGCGGTTGTCTTGTGGTTATTTTGCATATAACCTTTCCACAACTTTCTGGTAATGGTGCAGGATAGACGCTTGGCTTTCTCAACATTCTCAGCATTTAAGTAACTTGACAAAAAAAAAAAATCTTGGTATTTCATTTCTTTAACAGAACGTTTCCTAAAAGTTCAAACATGGTTACATTTGGTCATGTTTAAGGAATGTAAAACCGTGAACATTCTCAAATAGTTCAGAGAATGTTAAGAACCAATGTTCTACTATAGGAATGTCAGTACTTCAGCATAATGTTTCCTTCAGGTTTCCTCATGGAAAGTAAAGTTTTCAAATTGCTCCGAGAACGTTAAGAAAACAACAACATAAAAACGTCAAGAGAACGCTCAAAGAATGTTCTTTCAAAAAAAAAAGTACATTCCGTTCTTAGCATCAACAAAACTCTCTCTATCCTTTATCTTGATAAGTGTGTTCAGATGTATTGGTCTTAATGAGTGCTTGCTTCCTTTTAAATGGGGTCTGTTTCAATAGACTAAAATGAAGAGCTTTGTATGCGTAAAAAAACATGGCGTGCTAGCTCCATCCTGGTGGCTTCAGTGGACTAATTCCATGTACAGGTATAGAGAATAGAATATTATAGTTTTGAATCTCACTGATGCCTAGTCACAATAAAAAAATCCCAAATGTCCAAATAACCTATAATTTCCTAAAACCTCCCATAAAAACTTCCAAGGAACCAGAGTAAAACATTCTTAGAACCTCCCTGCAACCTAAAAAGAAACGTTCCCAGAACAGGCTAAATGTAATTTTGTTCACTTCTGTTCTCAGAACATTTTAAAAACGTTAAGTTTTAACCGGTCAGGAAACATACTGTATGGCTCCGTTCCCACAACTTTCAAGGAACCAAATGTGCTAGCAGGGATAGCTTTCTCACAGGCTTTGGAAAGTCTGCGTGAGATACCATTGCTTGTATTTGCCTCCCTCGTGAAGGACTGTTTTACTGAGTGTACCAATTTTGCTCCTTGATCAACCGTAAGGCAAACTTGGGTTTGAACTGACCCTGACAAAGTTACAGTACTGTTGCACATCCTCATTTAGGAAAGTTTTATTGGAGTGTTCTATTAGCCACAATCACAGGGTGTGCCCTGTCCCGTCCTGTCCTGTCCCGTCCTGTCCCGTCCTGCCCTGCCTTGTCCTGCCCTGCCCTGTCCCGTCCTGTTCTGCCCTGTCCCGTCCTGTTCTGCCCTGTCCCGTCCTGTCCTGTCCCGTCCTGTCCTGTCCTGTCCCGTCCTGCCCTGTCTTGCCCTGCCCTGTCCTGTCCTGTCATGCCCTGCCCGTCCTGTCCCGTCCCGTCCCGTCCTGTCCCGTCCTGTCCCGTCCTGTCCCGTCCTGTCCTGTCCTGTTCCGTCCCGTCCTGCCCTACCCTGTCCCGTCCTGTCCCGTCCCGTTCTGTCCCGCCCTGTCCTGTCCTGTCCCGTCCCGTCCTGTCCTGCCCTGTCCCGTCCTGTCCCGCCCTGTCCCGTCCTGTCCCGTCTTGTCCTGTCCTGCCCTATCCTGCCCTGTCCCGTCCTGCCCTGTCCTGTCCTGCCCTGCCCTGTCCTGTCCTGTCCTGTCCTGCCCTCTTTGACTTTTCTGCAGATTTCTTATTGCAGACGGGGTGAAACAAGTGAGGGTCTGTTCAAGTTTGAAAATACTTTGCGCGAATACTGAATACTGTGGTTTAGTTGCCAGAACATCTAACAGAGAAGGTCAAATCAACTTAGACAAAGTAATAAAAAATAGAACTAGAACAATAGAATACATTTTTAGGCGCAATTGTATTGGCAGCAGAGAAGTGTTCATTTTATGAGCAAATCCCCCGACAGTTTAGCCTAAAATTGTAAACAATGAACAATACATGGTAATTCAAACAGGCCACCATAGCCCTGCTCCCAATCTGCAGTTGCCAAAAGGGTTGAAACTAAATCTAATTCTGACTGTCCATAGTCAGTGCATGTGATAAACTATTCTTCCTGGTTCCACTTTAAACAACTTTTGTCTTAATAAAGCCTTTATAAACCCGGAATAACACATACATTCATCCCTCAGAAAACATTCATTATCAATAATCTTCAAAAATGAAAATGTATGTGTCAAAATGCAATTGCTAAAATGAAAGGGGTCAACAGGGAAATTGCTCTTGATCTTCCATCGAGTTCCTTTTGACTGTGAATGAAAGTGGATTGTATTGGTGCCAGGAGGACTACCTGACTATCTGTCTAATGGAGTTCACCAGATAACACTGGCCCAACTGGCTTTACAACTGATACACTGGCTGGCAGCAGGCCTTCAATCAAGGCAGAGTGACTGCCACAGTGTTGTTTTTCATTCTTTCCATTCTTGTTTTCCATTCTTGGACAGAAAGGGGTAGAATCCTTCACAGCCAGTATTGTATATTCATTTGTATATAACGGAGGATTTGAGCTCCGGCTTCCTTTAGAGCTCAGGGCATGGCACTCATAACCATTCAGCAATGCACCTGTGTGGTGAGTGAAGCTAGGTTCGTGCCCAGGTCACAGCCTATTAATCAGCCCATCAGGACATGAAAGAACACCCGGAGAGGCAATTTTCACTCCTTTATCCACCACCGATCCCCTTAAAGTGTCTGACATCACTTTGTGGCTTTATCAAAACTTTTCAAGGTCCCACACAATAACAGGTTTCTACAAATATAATACTTGACACACACACTATAGTGAGTGAATAGAGATACAGGTTTTGAAAAAAATAAAGTGATTCAGTCTTCGCAGAGTATCAAAACCCTAAGATGCCTGAACGACCGCTGGGGTAGAGAAGTCAAGTGCCTGAACTCCCTCCCTCTCTCCACTGTGCTGCACCACAGAAACCCACGACTCTCTCCCAGGCTTCTCAGCATGATTCCTGGCTCTCCTACTTCCTGGAAACTTTTGATGGTAAATCCGGAAAACAATGTGGCAACGCTGGAAGGCAAGTGCATTTTGAACCATGTTTGGACACTGGTTTCAGGGGAGAGATTCTTGGACTAAGTCGAGACAAATAATATGAGTTTATCCCAACTACCTTGGTGTATGATTCACATAGGTCCTCCTTATATACTAACAAGGCATTAACACGTGGTATTGACATTGCGCTACATAAAATGGCATTGGCATTACACCACCATGATGCATCTGTTTATACTATCCAAAGTTTCAGACAGGGTTCTACATGCCTTGCCAGAAGCCTTTCCATGCGAGTTGAATGGCACCTCATAAAATCCTCTTCAATTAGATAATGCGTGTGTGTGTGTGTGTGTGTGTGTGTGCGTGTGTGTGTGTGTGTGTGTGTGTGTGTGTGTGTGTGTGTGTGTGTGTGTGTGTGTGTGTGTGTGTGTGTGTGTGTGTGTGTGTGTGTGTGTGTGTATTGGAGAGAGTTACTGTGTGTGTGTGTGTGTGTGCGTGCCCATGTATGTGTGTGTCTGTTTCTGCGTGTGTCTGTGGTCACTGACTAAGCCACACACAGAGGGTTGTCTGAGTACACCAGCGTTAGCAGCAGCAGCCGTCTGTAAAATTGATAATCCACGTCTAACAATAGGTACCAGGCACCAACAACATGTAATATATACGCTGGGCTCTTACAAATGGCAATGCTGTCCTTACACTCTCAATTCTCATCCCCATCCACCACCATTGGCCCAACTCCATCTTGGAGAGGCTGCGTAACAAGAGGCTTGACATGCACACAGACACAGACATGGAGCCAGGGGCTGGAGCATGCAGTAGGAATGGGTTCACCGCAGCTGACTACAGTCAACAAGAACAACCTTCAGAGTTATGATGCGTTTGGCAGGTTGGTTCTGAGAACAAATAGAGTGGAGATGATCCCTGCTTTGGAACGACTGATATCCAGGGATTGTTGTTCTTCTACTAACCCCTGAGCCCCCAAACACGAGACAGCATCACCCCCTGTCATGATCCCCTTAACCCTCAGGTTCGAGGAAGGCTGAAATTATTCTGAGAAAAAACGATTTTTCTTGTGGAATGTAAGAGGTTGGTTGGTTTCAACAAACCCCTCCCCCCAGAGGCAAGAGTCGGCTGTGTGTGTGCCTGTGAGGGCCAAAATGCTACAGAGGCCAAGAGAAAGCGGAGTGGATGTTGGAGAGATATTCATGTGTTAACATTGTATTAGCACTTTAAACCACTAAATTGATATTATGTGTAGTAAAGTGTCTTAATACATCACAAACAACTAGTCCTCCATCATGCCGTGTGATATAATGACACAAACTACAAATACCACAAGCATCATTCAAATACCAGACCTTCTGTTATTTTCACCCAATTGGTCAGGCAGAAATTTGAAAGAGCATTATCTATAACTTCAAGCTGCCACAGTCTCTCTCTGATTGGATGACCCAGTCTGGAAAAACAATGGAGTATGTCCTGAACTGCACACAACCCACAATCTTTCCATTGCTCTTTTCTGTCCTTCCTAGTGCCAGGATTTAGCTTGACAACTGAATTATGGGTGGAATTTGAAATGCTAGGTGAAGTTAGTAACAAGTGAAAAACAATTATTTTTAACATTGAAATCAACTTTACACATGGGAAGATTATGTTACCAAGGGCAATGTGTGTATTGCTTTATAAAGAGTGATGGGTGCTTGCTATATGAAATGCTTGTTCTGCAGCTAATGAGAGCCAAACAAACACATCAACACGCATAAACACACAAACACATGCTCAAGCACACACACACACACACACTTAACCAATCTCTTCTGGTGAAAAATGTATTTTTTAATTTTTTTTTATCAACGCTCACAAGTGATGTCCCGCCTCTCACATTGAAGACACAGTATATAATATGATTGAACTCCCTCACGCTAAGCGGCTAGCACATGACTTATTTATACTTCAAATGGACCGGGTGATCGAATTGCTCTTAATTCCCCCCTGCCATAATGAATGGGTTTAAGAGCAATGCTGGCTGCTGTAGTAGTGCTCCCTCTTTCTCTCTCTTTTTGTGTGTGTGGCAGTAGTGATGCGTGAGAGATACAACCCACACAAAGTGTGCATGGCACGAGTCGAAAAGCATGTCTCCATTAGCTCACTCTCCATTAACACGAGACAATGTAATGCAACATCAATTAACTTCTTCTATAATATAGCTGTCCTCATGTAATCTATTTGAATAATTTCTTGATGGGAGATATACACTGAGTATACAAAACATCAAGAACACATGCTCTTTCCATGATATAGACTGACCAGGTGAATCCTAGGTGAAATCTATGATCCCTTATTGATGTCACTTGTTAAATCCCCTGCAATCAGTGTAGATGAAGGGGAGGAGACAGTTTAAAGAATGATTTTTAAGCCTTGATACAATTGAGACATGGATTGTGTATGTGTGCCATTCAGAGGGTGAATGGGCAAGACAAAAGATTTAAGTGCCTTTGACCGGGGTATGGTAGTTGGTTGCCTTGGGCACCGGTTTGTGTTAAGAACTGCAATTCTGCAGTTATTTTTACGCTCAACAGTTTCCCGTGTGTATCAAGAATGGTCCACCACCCAAAGGACATCTAGCCAACTTGACACAACTGTGGGAAGCATTGGTGTCAACATGGGCCAGCATCCCTGTGGAAGGCTTTATGACACTTTGTAGAGTCCATGCCCCGATGAATTGAGGCTGTTCCCAGGGCAAAAGGCAATTCAATATTAGGAAGGCATTCTCAATGTTTTCTAGTATCAGTATACTGCGTTGGTGTATGTGGTTGTATTCACTTGTGACATGCCCATTTCTGATAATCCACTTCAAGGAGTACAAGAGCGACCATTTCTTCACCAGTATCACAGAAACCTTATTAGTGTGGCACTACACAGTAGTTGTGGCATTAAGTCAATATTTCCGGAGACTCAATTTAATTATATTGACATTAATTAATGTGCTATATGACCCACAGCTATGAATACTTTAAATTGCTTCCACCACATTAAGCCTGATTAAAAGGTGACATTTTTTTAAATGAGCAAATACTGCATCGTTTAGTCATGGTCAAAACCAAATCTGATGCCCCGTGTTATTATATATGCCTCCCTAGTGTCCATTGCTCAAAGCGTATCTGTCAAAAGCAGTATTGGCATTGTACTGTAATAATTTGGTAGGTCTTTGTCCTTGATCTCATCCAAATACACAGTATACTTCATGCCCTAACAGTAATTATAAAACTGCTGGTTTGAGGTCAGGCACATCAAAGGAAACGTGTTAATCAGTTTTTCTACTACAGATGGAGCTTTTGCCTCTTTCCAATATAAATGTAACCTATGAATAATTAGACTGCATTTGTTTGGGTAATTAAAATGTATAACCAACAACAACTCAAGCCTCATGCATTGAGAATGTACTCCATTTCCATCTGATAGCTAACAAGAAAGTAGCTTTGAAATACAAACAGAACTTCCCTTCCCTTCCCTATTAGAAGTCATTCGCAATTGTTATACACAGAACTGAGCTCCCAGACCCAGTTTGAACCATACTACCAAATAGTGAAATAGTTCAGTGCTCAGAAGCAAACCAAATCAAAGATGTTTGCCTTCTTTGCATCATTAACCAAAACAAATCAAAATTCAAAAAGACATGAAAATAGAGGGGCCAAGTGCTAGTTGTTGATAGGTCCTTGGTGATGGCAAAGGCTACTAGTCTTGCGGGTCAGACATCCAGCTTACTTAACTACTCTGTAGTAATAGTCTACTCACTGCTTTGATGTTTGTCAGAGAGCCGGTGACAGCAGAGAGTCTGACATCATACAAACCCCTATCATGTCTGATCATATGTGACAAATTGTACTGCCATGTCACAGTTGAATTGCTACTGATGTGTATGCTATTAAGGGGGAGCTGGATAGCAGCTCCAATGGCAGACTCCATTATATTGAGATTTAAGTGTCAGGCCGCCAGTACGCATGCTAGCTACAATTAGGCTAGCATGGCAGATAAGCCTGACAAACAGACCCTTAGACACGTCAATGCATCAGGGCCAAGTGACACCATGTTGAATTATAGGCGGTGCCTGAGAGATCTGATTAATGGGCCATCCTACATGATTTTCTATCTTGCTTCGTGCTTCAAAACAACTGGGACAGCATTGGGAAACAAGTGGAACCTTTCACTAATGCAAGGTTCTACGTGGAACCCCTTTACCACTAAAATGTTCTAAGTACAATATGTTTCACCACCAAAGGGTTCTACCTGGAACCAAAAAGTGTTCTCCTATAGGGACAAAAAATTATCTTATTTTCTTAGAGTTTAGGCAAAGGGGGATAAATGGAGTCTGTGATGTCTGTGATGCGTGACAAACACACATTTCTTTAGACTTTGATTACACTCAGTGGGTTTTAGGATGAAAGGGGAATTTAACTTTTGATCAACTGTATCATACTCTAAACCAGTGCAAGGCCTTTCTCATAAGAACCTCAGTGCTTATATGGGTCAGTGTTTCACGCATAGGGCAGTTACTTAATCCACTCTAGTGGAAAGTTGCTGATGATGCACCTTAAAGTAAGAGGAATATATTGGCAGCAGCATAAAAAGCAAAGATGAGCATAGCCTCTTCGGACATGAAATGCCCACAGGCTATTTGATAAACAGGGCTTCCTTTCGGTCTACAGTTTTTCTGCTCTGATGCCGGTTAAGGGCATATTATTATTTTAGACGTAACCTTCATGGAGTTAAACGTCCCTATCAGCTTTGGTATTGATCTGTCAATCTTACATTGATTCCTATTTTCTCTGTCCACCAATCAGATGCAGTGGCGGTCGGTGCCATTTAAGATGAGGATGGATAATTATTATGTTTATGATCATGGCCTTATTTCTATTACAGCATATTGGATGACTGGCATTCATATTCCATTCACCCAGCTCAATGTAACACTAATAGGTTTAGGCTACTACATGATACTCACATTTTCCCTATACCCACCATGACGCTGCTACAACCTAGCCTATGAATGAAAGTACACTGCTCAAAAAAATAAAGGGAACACTAAAATAACATATCCTAGATCTGAATGAATGAAATATTCTTATTAAACACTTTTTTCTTTACATAGTTGAATGTGCTGACAACAAAATCACACAAAAATGATCAATGGAAATCAAATGTATCAACCCATGGAGGTCTGGATTTGGAGTCACACTCAAAATGAAAGTGGTGTGTGTGTGGCTTCCACGTGCCTGTATGACATCCCTACAACGCCTGGGCATGCTCCTGATGAGGTGGCGGATGGTCTCCTGAGGGATCTCCTCCCAGACCTGGACTAAACCATCCGCAAACTCCTGGACAGTCTGTGGTGCAACATGGCGTTGGTGGATGGAGCGAGACATGATGTCCCAGATGTGCTCAATTGGATTCAGATCTGGGGAACGGGCGGGCCAGTCCATAGCATCAATGCCTTCCTCTTGCAGGAACTGCTGACACACTCCAGCCACATGAGGTCTAGCATTGTCTTGCATTAGGAGGAACCCAGGGCCAACCGCACCAGCATATGGTCTCACAAGGGATCTGAGGATCTCATCTCGGTACCTAATGGCAGTCAGGCTACCTCTGGCGAGCACATGGAGGGCTGTGCGGCCCCCCCAAAGAAATGCCACCCCACACTATGACTGACCCACCGCCAAACCGGTCATGATGGAGGATGTTGCAGGCAACAGAATGTTCTCCACGGCGTCTCCAGACTGTCACGTTTGTCACGTGTGCTCAGTGTGAACCTGCTTTCATCTGTGAAGAGCACAGGGCGCCAGTGGCGAATTTGCCAATCTTGGTGTTCTCTGGCAAATGCCAAACGTCCTGCACGGTGTTGGGCTGTAAGCACAACCCCCACCTGTGGACGTCGGGCCCTCATACTACCCTCATGGAGTTTCTGACCGTTTGAGCAGACACATGCACATTTGTGGCCTGCTGGAGGTCATTTTGCATGGCTCTGGCAGTGCTCCTCCTGCTCCTCCTTGCACAAAGGCGGAGGTAGCGGTCCTGCTGCTGGGTTGTTGGGTTGTCTTGCTAATTGCCTATAATTTCCACCTGTTGTCTATTGCACAACAGCATGTGAAATTTATTGTCAATCAGTGTTGCTTCCTAAGTGGACAGTTTGATTTCACAGAAGTGTGATTGACTTGGAGTTACATTGTATTGTTTAAGTGTTCCCTTTATTTTTTTGAGCAGTGTACATTGTTGTCATCATAGCTACTAGAACTAACACGTTTATACAATGATGCAGTACAGTATAGAGTCAGCAAGCAATTTAGCAGTTGCTCCGGTAGGCCCCGTGGCAATAAATTAATAAGCCTCTTAAATGGTTCTGGTACCGTTTCCGACCAACATTTTCGCTTATAAATTTATCTGTGGTCACCGTAGATCAAAATAGCTTTCATTGAGCGGTAGCCCTGACTCTTCTGCCAGTGTGAAGCAGGGTGTGAAATCTGACATCACTTGAAGCTGGGATGTCCCTCCTACCATTTATTTCTCTCTTCTGACTGTCCATCAACTCCTTGCTGAACCCTACGTCATAGCCACTAACAACGCATATGCCTGGAATTTTTATGTTTCCCATTGCTCCTCTGAGGAGCATCCACTGATCAAATGTGGTATCAACAAATCTTCGTCCAATTGGTTTTGGTAGCAACAATGCCCCCTTGCCCTTATTTATCTAAATTGAATTTATACATTTCCTAGAATGGACATTAGGAAACCAGCAATAAAGAGAGTCCCATATGTTGCTATGTACTGTACACTTCAAATCCAAATACATAATTTTCTAATTAGAATGATTTCCCACTCAAAGGATTCCACAAGCTCTTTGTTGAATAAATATCTCAGCTCTACTCCAGCCCAAGATGTAGAAGAGCGAACGGCAGTGATGGTCGCATATGTTGCTTTGTACACATCATCCAAATTTGTAATACCTCATTTTTGATATGTATACTTGAAATCCAAATACCTAATCTTCCCATTAGAACCCAATCACTTTCCACTCTCAAAGGATTCTCCACTTTAGCCTCTGATGTAGAAGAGCACAGATCCTAACAGTCGTCTCCAGCCATACCACTCTGCAATGTTGAATGATGATGTTCGGATGGGGAGAGAGAGAAAGAAACAGTGGAAGCCAGTGCAAAACAGCTGTAGAGCTGTAGAGTGGAAGGTAATGGACTCAGAAGCAGAAAATTGGTTAAACGGCCACGGAGGTCTCCGTCGCCATATGTCTTCCCTCTGGCAGAGGCTGCAGGGCTGCTGGCCCCCCTTATCCCTCCATCCCTCTATCCCTCCTCCCCCAGCCAACCCTCCATCCTTCTCTTTATCTCCAGAGCCAGGGACCGGGCCATCTTGAAGCTTGACAGCTGGGATAGGGAGTGGAAGTGTGGCCAACGTTGGCCCATGCAAGTGTATGTTGCTGTCACTGTGTGGATCTTAGAGTGGCTGATGACAGGTGCTAGAGACTCCCACACACAAACACACACACACACACACACACCACCTGGCTATGGGCCCCATCGGCCCCATCAACCACGAAATGACCCTTTCCCTCCATTTAGCTTAGTTTCCTCTCTTGGCTCAGCATTTACTCGTTCTCCATTCATATCAACGTGGTAATGATTGGACAGGATGAGAGGGGTCTACTTGGCTGTTTCTCAAATGGCTCCCTATTTCCTATATAGGCTCCCTATTTCCTGTATAGTGCACTACGTTTGATCAGAGCCCACAGTGCTATATATAGAGAATAGGGTGCCATTGGGACGCAGACCTTGATAGCCACTACCTCCTCCAGCTGTCGAGAGTAAGGTGCCTCTGGCTACCTTGGTGGCCCATAAGGAGCGGCTGTTTGTGTTAGCTACAGTATCTAAGCTTGACTTATCTAAAGTGAGCAGGCTGCTCACTGTGAATGAGTCGATAGTCTGGGACCAGCAGGAAAAGGGGCCCTGCTTGACATTCAGCACACCAGCAGCTTTCTAGGCAGAACTTCTGAAATGAATCAAACCGGAAGAGGCTGTGGTTCCAAAATCTTCTCAAAATCTGTTCTAAAAAACAAAAACAAGTTGATAATCCCACTTGGGGAGAAAAATCAAATGGCTAAAGGTTGGTGTATTATAACTGAGACTGAGGGCCTTTTGATGGTTGAGTGGCTTGATGGAGTGTTGGATGTGAAGATCACCTGGCAGAGGATGTGGCGGTGAGGTAAAATACAGTAAATTGGACATTTTCCGCAGTCACTGTGGTCTGGCCACACACTTAAATGAGTTTTCCTGCTCTCAGCCTGAGGGAAGATCAAATTTTAACAGCCACTATAAACACCTCCAAAGGGGAAAGAGGAGAGACAAAGGTGCTTTCAAATTACCACAAGGATTAAAACTTTCTGCCCTGGTCTCAGTCTCCTGACGATGCAGGACATTCCAGTCATTTTAAACAGCCTCTCTCTCTCTCTCTCTCTCTCTCTCTCTCTCTCTCTCTCTCTCTCTCTCTACGTCTCTTTCTGTCTCTCCATCCCTCTCTGTCTCTCTCCTAGCACATAATCGAATCTCCATGGTCACTACACAAATCTTCCTGCAGGCTAGCGTTAGGCTTGTGCTAGCCACAGACGTAAGCTGTTAATTCCTCCACGGTGTGTGACAAAGCAGGCAAACTCGACGCGCAAACATGCAACAGTCAGGAGAAGACTTACACTGCATTTATGGATGCGGAACAAGACAGCAGAGTCAACCGCCCGTGAATACATTTTCCATCATGCTCTCTGTGTTTGCGTTTTGCAGCCTCAGAGGTGTCTTTTCAAATGGCTCATTTGAGATTCAGATTCGGAAAAGTGTTACTGTCCCATTGCCGAGCAATTTGGCTTTCTCTTTAAAGTTATGAAATACAAATGGGCATGGCACGATGACAAAGAAAAAGTTGCAGCACATATAAAAGACAACAACGTCTACTGCAAAGACGACAAATTGTGAACGAGCCCATAAAAAGACAGTGTGCGGCACCATTATTTCATTAGGCTTTGCAGCCTCGCCGGCGCTGCGACGTGAGCGATGGGATGCAGAACTTGGTCTGCCTCTACCAGACTTAACAAACAATACATTACAACTAATGGGGGAGAGGGAGCGAAAGAAAAACAACGCGAGTAGACAGTGATGAATGCCTTGTTTGTTCAACTACCAGATATCTCCAAGTTTGTTCAAACCTCCCACATTTCAAACAGAAGCCCCCGCGGAGCAGGAAGCACACAGCAATGAAAAAGAATAGCACACAGAAGCCTTTGAGCTTCAGGAGAATGCAAAGTCTTTGCCTGCTTTGCATCCTGCACTGATGATTGATTTCACAGGCACAGCTAGGGAAGCTAGAATCAATCTAGGATGGCCGTCTTGCAAAAACTAACATTGATATATGGAGGTAAACACTTAAAGAAAAACCAGCCACCTTCACCCTCGCAGCCAGGCTGTATACTGTAATTTGTGTTCATCCAGCAACCTGTTTTGAAATTACATGGTAGATAGATAACCAGCACTACAGGTGCCATGGCAAGCTAACAAACTAACTAACTAACTGGCACAGAGGATGGTGGGGACCGTGCTCCGTGGGCGTAAGTAAGGAGAGCCTGATCTACTTTGATCCCTGGGGCTAGATCCACCTAGCATACTGTGGTGCTGCAGCCTCAGCAGCACCTCTGTTCCGTTTAAGGCTCTAATGGTGTTTACACATGCAGGGCATTATGACGCTCCACTGTTTACCCTGCCTTATTTTCACAGGGGGGGGGGGGGGGGGGGGGGAGGAGGAGAGAGAGAGAGAGAGAGAGAGAGAGAGAGAGAGAGAGAGAGAGAGAGAGAGAGAGAATGTGTCACTTGCATGGGTGGCATAATATGGATTGCATTATATTGATTATTGGCCACACTTCCACTCCCTATCCCAGCTGTCAAACCATGGGTGTATGTTTGTTTGTGTGTCAGTCAGAGCTTGTGGGGTTTGTAGTATAGAACTTGTGTGTTGGTGCATGTCATGAAAGGCAAGTACGCAAGAACGCTAATACTGTCAAGAGACAGGTGTGTGCGTGCACTCACTTCGGTATCATTAATGGAAGTTATATGTTTGAGTGCTGTGTCGTCAGTACTGTAGGTGTATATTTGTAGGAGGCTGCATGGCATGTATCTATTAATTAATGAGGCAGGATACTTATTGTGTGTGTTGTGGGTCTCTCTATCCGTATCCATGGGAGCCAGGCCAGGGAACGTGTGTGTGTGTGTGTGTGTGTGTGTGTGTGTGTGTGAGTGAGTGAGTGAGTGAGTGAGTGAGTGAGTGAGTGAGGGATGGCTACTGAGGACACCAGAGCATCAAAGCCCTGAGAGAAAACATGTCTATGGGAGATCCCTATTTCTTCCCATTTTGATACCCTCTGAGGGAGGACTGTCGGATCAATATTTATTCTGCCTCCCCTATGGGTTGTGGTCAAAATAAGTGCACTACATAGGGAATAGGGTGCCATTTGGGACAGAGACTAAATATGCATCTCTACTTTGCCTCTTCACTTGCCCTTGCGGTTGTGGTTGATTCTGGGCTGGTATTGCCGCTGTAAGGTTGTTAATTGTGATAAATGAGAATGTCACCAGCTCCTACGGTAGCCCAGCAAGTCAATATATTTTATGCCAGCTCTGGCATGGCACGGAGCTGATGTCTCTGTGGGTAATTAATGGAGGATGCTCAGGCTTGTATCAAGGATGGCGGTACAAAGGCACAGTGCACCTCTCTCTTGCATACTCCTCTCTCTCCCTACTCTATAATTCTAGTTCAGCCACTTGGGCAGTCTTGTGTGTGTGTGTGCGTGTATCTGTGTCCGTGTAGGACTGTGTTGTGCTTGCATATGGGTGCATGTGTATGTTTGGGAATGGAGATGATTGTACTCATACATGTTCAAATAAATTAGACGTCGGAATGGTACGTGGATAAGATCCCTTGGTCATGCCCCATACAGACTGATTCTGTCCTTTGTAATTTTGTCTTTCCTCTGGAGAAACTAAACGATGACGTTCATCTGGATAGGTGCAGTCTCTCTGAGACGTTGTGACACGGGGGAGCGAAACATGGAGTCAAGCGCTTCCACTTGACTTCCTGCATATCTCAGGCGCCTCGAGCCTGCGACAGATACCGGGAGACCTGGGATATAAAAAAAAAAAGTCCCCACTCACAGGACAATAAATATGTCACTCTGTCGTAGGAAAGGAGGCCAGTGTTTACAGCCTGACCAAGCATGGGTTATCAGGCCTCTGGACAATCCACAATGCACCATAAACATTACAGCAGAGATGGAGGGGGAGAGAGGGAGAGGGAAAGAAAGAGAGCAAAAGGAAGGGAAGAGTTTGTAGTATAGTGAAGACTTAAGGGCCATTTACATTATCTCTCTTCAACATCAGATTTGTTACTTTTCTGTTTATACTGGCCTTGGATGTTGTGTGGCCAAAGCTACATTCCTGCTTCATATGTGAGCGCAGCTATTAGCATACCGTAAATACCATAGTATATAGACAAACAAAATAAGGATAGCAATTGAAATTATACAGGAGCTTCTCATCTAAACCATATTCCACATAATGTTTTACACTTAATTAATGCAATGATTCAAACATTTGTGGATATTTTCAAAATATATTTCCATTTGGCTGAAGCAAAAACGCTGTAAACAATTGTATATTAAAATTGCCGTTGTAATTGTGTTAATGATTTTCTTGTGCTTATTCTATTTTATATGAATTGTGTCAAATAATTCAGCATCAGCTGCCATCAATACTTTGTAATGTTGAATTTGAAATAAACCATTCTAAATACAGTGCTTTTGGTAAGAATTCAGACCCCTTGACTTTTTCCACATTTTGTTACTTACTGCCTTATTCTAAAATTGAATTACACATAATACCATATAATGAAAAAAGCAACAAAAAAAAACGTTTTTTAGACTATTTTGCAAATGTATAAAAAATGTCAAACTGAAACATTACATTTACATAAGTATTCACACCCTTTACTCAGTACTTTGTTGAAGCACATTCGGCAGCGATTGTAGCCTTGAGTCTTCTTGTGTATGATGCTACTGTACAAGCTTGGCACACCTGTATTTGGGGAGTTTCTCCCATTCTTCTCTGCAGATCCTCTCAAGCTTTGTCAGGTTGGATGGGGAGTGTTGCCACACAGCTATTTTCAGGTCTCTCAGGAGATGTTTGATCGGGTTCAAGTCCGGGCTCTGGCTGGGCCACTCAAGGACATTCAGAGACTTGACCCGAAGCCACTCCTGCGTTGTCTTGGCTGTGTGCTTAGGGTCATTGTCCTGTTGGTTGGTTGAACCTTCGCCCCTGTCTGACATAAATAGACAAGTGTGTGCCTTTCCAAATCATATCCAATCAATGAAATATAACACAGGTGGACTCCAATCAAGTTGTAGAAACATTTAAATGATGATCAATGGAAACCGGATGCACCTGAGCTCAATTTCGAATCCATAGAAAAGGGTCTGAATACTAATGTAAATAAGGTATTTCTGTTTAAAATGTTTAATACATTTGCAAAATGTCAAAAAATCTGTTTTTTTTTGTGATCAATTTTAGAATAAGGCTGTAACGTAACAAAATGTGGAAAAAGTCCAGGTGAATACTTTCCAAAGGCACTGTACACAGTAGAAGTTGGAATAAATTGGAAAAGCAAGTAACTTAGAAGAACAACAAAAATAACATATTTAACTTGTAAAAGTACCTCTTGTTAGCTACTCCCTATAGTTGTGCAGAATTACACTAAACAAAAATATTCACCCAACATGTAAAGTGTTGATCCCACGTTTCATGAGCTGAAATAAAAAGCCCCAGAAGTTTTGCCAAGACAATCCATCCAGCTGACAGGTGTGGCATATCAAGAAGATGATTAAACAGCATGATCATTACACAGGTGCACCTTGTGCTGGGGGCAATAAAAGGCCACTTTAAAATATGCAGTTTTGTCTCTCAACACAATGCCACATGTCTCAAGTTTTCAGGGAGAATGCAATTGGCATGCTGATTGCAGGAATGTCCACCAGGGCTGTTTAGAGCATTTAATGTTCATTTCTCTACCATGAACTGCCTTCAACGTCGTTTTAGAGAATTTGGCCGTACGTCCAGCTGATCTCAAAACCGCAGACCACGTGTAACTATGCCAGCCCAGGACCTCCACATCTGGCTTCTTCACATGTGGCATCGTCTGAGGGGGGAGTAATTCTGTCTGTAATAAAGCCCTTTTGTGGGGAAAAACTCATTCTGATTTGCTGGGCCTGGCTCTCCAGTGGGTGGGCCTATGCCCTCCCACCCCTGCCCAGTCATGTGAAATCCATAGATTAGGGCCTAATTTATTTAAATTGACTGATTTCCTGATACGAACTCTAACTGAGTACAATCTTTGAACTTGTGGCATGTTGCATTTATATTTTTGTTTCAATATAGTTCACATCAATAACAGTTGAGTGAAAAGGCTTGTTATTTACAGACTATCGAGACACGGCTATAGTGTCTCTTCGCCCTACATCATAAATATCTCCCGCTTCCTTTCCTAATCAGCTAATTTGTGTGCTGCTTTAAGGCTATGTAATTGCACTGATAATAAGAATACAAAACCTCCACAAATAAACCAATAAACAACACAAGCATCCAATTCTGTTCTCCAACTACACTCCAGTCCTCTGATCAAACAAAAGGAAAAAGAAAAACAACATACCCCTTTTGGGAACCGCAAACAATTGCTTTGATGAGTTTGTGTTAGCTTTAAGTGGGAAACCGAGTATGTACTCTGCAAAAACAAAACAATCACACAGTAACTTAATTTAAGTAACTTATCGGAAAAGTCAACCAAACCATGGTTGGCTCTCCAAAGGTTTGTTATGGCACTGCCCCCAGTACCTGCTGCTCTCAAACCACCATAGACTGTGCACTTTCATTTAATTATTTTGCAGATTTGAGTGGTCAATTGGCTTGGGTGAAACCCTGATGCAGGTATGGAAATGTGCTGCCTTTGTCCTCCCCTGAGTTAGTTGGGAAAGATTTTTTCTCATAGTTATTCAACCAAAAAACCTTAACAAGCTTCAAAGCTGCATGGGACTCAAAGAAATCGTCCCCCTGAATTAGTACAGTGCCTTCAGAAAGTATTCATACCCCTTGACTTATTCCACTTTTTTTTTACCACCTGAATTCAAAAATGTATTAAATCGTTTTTTTTCTCAGCTATCTACACAGAAGACCCACAATAACAAAGTGAAAACATGTTTTTGAAATATCTAATTTACATACACTACCGTTCAAAAGTTTGGGGTCACTTAGGAAAATCACATTTTTTGCCCATTAAAATAACATCAAATGGATCAGAAATACAGTGTAGACATTGTTAATGTTATTGTAGCTATTGTAGCTGGAAACGGATGGAATATCTACATAGGCGTACAGAGGCCAATTATCAGCAACCATCACTCCTGTGTGCCATTGGCACATTGTGTTTGGTAATCCAAGTTTATAATTTTAAAAGGATAATTGGTCATTTGAAAACCCTTTTGCAATTATGTTAGCACAGCTGAAAACTGTTGTTTTGATTAAAGAAGCAATAAAACTGGCCTTCTTTAGACTAGTTGAGTATCTGGAGCATCAGCATTTGTGGGTTCGATTATAGGCTCAAAATGACCAGAAACAAAGTATTTTGTTCTGAAACTCGTCAGTCAATTCTTGTTCTGAGAAAGGAAGGCTATTCCATGTGAAAAATTGCCAAGAAACTGAAGATCTCGTACAACGCTGTGTACTACTCCCTTCACAGAACAGCGCAAACTGGCTCTAACCAGAATAAAAAGAGGAGTGGGAGGCCCCGGTGCAGAACCGAGCAAGAAGACAAGTACATTAGAGTGTCTAGTTTGAGAAACAGATGCCTCACAAGTCCTCAACTGGCAGCTTCATTAATTAGTATCCGAAAAATACCAGTCTCAACATCAACAGTGAAGAGGCGACATCTGGATGTTGGCCTTCTAGGCAGAGTTGCAAAGAAAAATCCATATCTCAGACTGGCAACTAAAAATAAAAGATTAAGATGGGCAAAATAACAGAGGAACTCTGCCTAGAAGGCCAGCATCCTTTTCTTTCAAAAACAAGGACATTTCTAGGTGTCCCCAAAATTTGAACCGTAGTGTAAGTATTCACATCCGAGTCAAAACTTTGTAGAAGCACTTTTGGCGGTAATTCTCTAAGAGCTTTGCACACCTGGACTGTACAATATTTGCCCATTATTCTTTAAAAAAATTCTTCAAGCTCTGTCAAGTTGATCATAGTTAGATAGCCATTTTCAAGTCTTCAAGGTAAGGTTCTGTATTTATGTTCTTAGTCAACCTTGTGTTCTGTTTAGTTGTGTTCTTGAACGTAGCCCTGTATTTCGCCAACCTGATCCGACCCTTCCTTTCACCCTAGAGGTGGATGCCTCCGAAGTAGGAGTAGGAGCCATACTCTCTCAGCGGGTGGGAACATCTCCAAAATCACATCCCTGTGCCTTCTTCTCCAGGAAGTTATCCCCCGCTGAGAGGAATTACGATGTGGGGAACAGAGAACTCCTCGCCATCAAGCTGGCCATCGAGGAGTGGCACCACTGGTTGGAGGGCACACAACATCCCATTCTCATCCTAACAGATCATCGTATTATGGAATATATCAGAGGGGCCAAGAGGTTAAATTCCAGACAAGCCCGCTGGGCTCCCTTCTTCACACGCTTCCATTTCCATGCTACTTACATCCCTGGAAAGAAAAACGTAAAAGCTGATGCTCTCTCCCGCCAGTTTGACCTTCCGACCAGTAACTCAGACCCTACATCCATTCTTCCTTCCTCTTGCATTATGGGACCGGCACAGTAGGAGGTTCACTCTGCCATACAATAAGCCCTAACCTCAGACCCGGCTCCTCCTGGGACACCAGCTGGGAGGAGTTACGTACCAGCAGCTGTGAGACCCCAACTGATACAATGGTGTCACACGTCCTTGGGGTCAGGACATCTGGGCATTACATGAACCACTGAACTTCTAGCCGTAAATTCTGGTGGTCCTCACTGAAATCCGACGTAAGGGATTACGTATTCTCCTGTCCAGTCTGCGCCCAAACCAAAAGCCCTCGCCATCTCCCTTCTGGTAAGCTTAAACCTTTGCCAATCCCTCACAAACTCTGGTCCCACATAGCTATTGACTTCATCACAGACCTTCCTGAATCCTCTGGTAACACCACCATCCTTGTCATAGTAGACCGTTTTGTCAAAAATGTGTCATCTTACCTAACGTCATGGAATTGGCTGAGTGTATGTTCCAGCAGGTGTTCCGTCTGTATGGGATTCCGGAGGACATCGTCTCTGGGCCCCAGTTTGTCTGCCTCTCCACACGACCGGAGTCGTGTGGAGCCCAGTTTATTCTGCCTCTCCACACGACTGGAGTCGGTATGTGGCCTGGGCCGAATACGCTCAGAACTCACTCATGCATTCATCCCTCCGCCTTACTCCGTTTCAGTGGGTACTTGGTTACCAACCCCCCACGTTTCCCTGGGAGGCGGAGCCTGGTACTGTCCCAGCTGTCGACGACTGGTTTCGGCATAGTGAACGGGTATGAGAGATCGCTCACCGGTATCTGCAGGAAGCCTCCAATACCCAGAAACGCTTTGCCGACAGACGCCGCCGACCAGAGACAACTGGCTCTGCCTCCCCTGATAAAAAGTTATGTCCTCGCTTCATTGGTCCCTTCAAGATAACCCATCGCTTCAACCCTGTCAGGTACCACCTCCAATTACCCAGTCAGTACTGTACTTACAGTACTGTAAGGTCAGCCTTGTGTTCTTTAACATAGCCCTGTCTTTCATTTTTTCATTGATTTGACCTATTTTAGTTACTCGCCTGGCCTCGTCAGCTCCTTATTTAGTTCAGTTCATTCTGTTAATTTTCTTAGTCAACCTTGTGCTCTGTTTCATGTGTTCTTGTGAGGTATTGTTAGTTTTGACTCTACTAAGCCTTTTCCTAGCTTGTTTGTGAGAACCAGTTTTAGCCTTCAGTCCTAGTTTTTTTTCACCTGCCTGTTTCCCTACCTATGTATGACCATTGCCTGCCTGTGACCACTATTCCTGCCTTCTGCGAAGATGTAATAAACACCTGCCACACTGAATGTGAATCTACACCTTTAAGTTAAACTGTAACTAGGCCACTTAGGAACATTCAATGTCATTTTGATAAGCAACTTTAGTGTAGTTTTGGCCTTGTGTTTTAGGTTATTGTCTTGCTGAAAGATGAATTTGTCTCCCAGTGTCTGTTGGAAAGCAGACTGAACAAGATTTTCCTTTTAGAATGTGCCTATAGCTCTATTCCATTTATTTTTATCCCAAAAACACCCTAATACTTGTTTATTTGTATTTATTTCTCCAGGTAAGTTGACTGAGAACACATTCGCATTTACAGCAACGACCTGGGGAATAGTTACAGGGGAGCAAATTGGAAACTGGGGATTATTACGTGACCATGATGGTTTGAGGGACAGATTGGGAATTTAGCCAGGACACCGGGGTTAATAACTCTACTCTTATGATAAGTGCCATGGGATCTTTAATGACCTCAGAGGGTCAGGACACCCATTTAACGTCCCATCTGAAAGACAGCACCCTACACAGGGCAGTGTCCCCAATCACTGCTCTGGGGAGATGTGATATTTTTTAGACCAGAGGAAAGAGTGCCTCCTACTGGCCCTCCAACACCACTTCCAGTAGCATCTGGTCTCCCATCCAGGGACTGACCAGGACAAACCCTGCTTAGCTTCAGAAGCAAGCCAGCAGTGGTACGCAGGGTGGTGTACTGCTGGCTAAGACTAGATAACATTAGCCAGCTAGTGTTATGACAGGATAATGAATTTGTCATTTGTGTTGTTTAAGAGATAAAGTTATGTTGTCCTTCTGTCTTTCATGATGTCACAAAATTACACAAAATCGACATGGTCGTGGTATGCAGGGTGGTATGCTGCTGGATACTAGCAAGCATGAAAATATTAAGGTATACTCAGTGATGTGTTGTGATGGATTTGCTCCAAACATAACACTTTGTATTCAGGACAAAAAGTAAATTTTCTTTGCCAATTTTCTTGCAGTATCTCTTAAGTGCCTTGTTGTACACAAGATGCATGTTTTGTAATATTTGTATTCTGTACAGGCTTCCTTCTTTTCAGTCTGTCATTTACGTCAGTATTGTGGAGTAACTACAATGTTGCTGATCCATCCTCATTTTTCACCTATCACAGCCATTAAACTTTCTAACTTTTTTAAAATCACAATTGGCCTCATGGTGAAATCCCTGAGCAGTATCCTTCCTCTATGGCAACTGAGTTAGGAAAGACGCTTGTTTCTTTGTAGTGATTGGGTGCATCGATACACCACCCAAAGCCTAATAACTTCTCAAAGGGATATTCAGTGTCTGCTTAAAATTTCTGAATCTGCTTGAAACTCACTATTCAACAATCTTTTTAACCACTGTTACTGAACACGGAATGAGTCCATGCCATTTATCATAAGATTTGTTAAGCACATTTTTACTGAATGTATTTAGACTTGCCATAACAAAGGCGTTGAATACTTATTGACTCAAGACATTTTAGCCTCAAATTAATATAATTTTTTCACAACAAACAAAATTCCACTTTGATATTATGTGGTATTGTTACTAGATCAGTGACACAAAATCTCAATGTAATCAATCTTAAATTCAGGCTGTAATAAGACAAAATGTGGAAAAAGTAAAGCACTACATGTCTCTAACAGGATAAAATACCTGGATGATACACTCTGCACACCGCATATAGCTTTGTAGTTAAAGCAGAAAGGGTTTGATACGGACATACAATACAAGAGTATGAACAAACTTACAATTTATTGTGTTTACGCACTCTCCAACTCAAGAGCTACGTAAGAATCATGAAGCAATTATGTTTTGAAAAAATCATGGGGCAGTTTCCCAGGTCTGGATTAAGCCTACTTTCAAACCGATCAGAATTTCCATTAAACGTGGTTTGGCGTCCAGGGGAATACTTAATCTGGGTCTGCAAAACTGGCCGATAGATTCCTTTTCAGACATTATGAGACTGTTATCCCTTAGACTCTAAGGTGAATAGCCTTTGAGTACTACACTGAAAATAGACTACACAAAAAATAAATGAGTTTGACAGTCTACAACTCAACAATGGCTAGCATTTGAAAAATAAATAAAAGATTACTTTTATCCAGAAATAGTTGCTTTATTGCTTTGGTATTCATTTGACTTAGCCATGTTTAGTTATGTAAGGACTAGACAGCAAAATCTCTGATTTTCAGTTTCACAATGCTCATGTTGGAAAATAATCATCTCTGTATTGTTATATCTATGACAACACCCCCATCACCAAACCTTAACAACATGAAGAGTAAACCAATCAGATTCAGATTATGGACGGTCAAAGTAAAGCATGAAGTAAATAGGAAAATAGGAAAATAAAATAGGAATAGATAGAGGCAGCGTGTCCGTGTTCTTACATGAGTTTCTGGATGTCCAGTTTAACCAATTAAACTTTCATAGTCAATGCACAGCTTAGAATTATCTTTACATTAGATATCACTGTCTGTGAATCATACCACTTCAGCCCTGTGCTATGCAATCTCTAACAGTTATCTTCCAATGCTTCAGTGCTGCTTTTTCCAAGGTCAAATAAATAGTGTGGCCCATATCTAATCTATTCAGTATACCTACAAACACCAGTTAAGACCGTGTTACAATATAGCCACGACTGCATCGTCTCTATGTAACCAGGTTATTACACCACCGTCTCCCCAACCACATCTTTCCACAGCACTGATTGGCCTTATGATTGACACATCAGTTTCTTACAGCACCCCTATGGAAACAAGACAGCGATGCCTGCGTCCCAAATGGTACCCTATTCCCCACATAGTGCACTACTTCTAATAGCCCAATGGACCCTCTTGGAATAGGGTGCCACTTGGGACGCAGCCAGTGAGTGCTCCTACAGTGTCTTTAAGTGCTTTTATACATGTGTCTGTGAGCATAGCGTGATGTAGAAAAATAAATAACAGCCATGCATGTCAGCAGATGGATCGCAGTTTGGCTTGCCCGGAATGATTTCCTTCATTTTATTAAAGGGTCAATATGGGAACGGTGAATACATTTTGACATCTTAAAAGTGGTGGCTGCGTTGTTTTTGTTTGAATCTCAGACTGCCCCTTTAAATACCCAGCTCTCCGAGGTTTCACTTGAAATTGATCAGACCCATTTTCTGAGAATTTTACAGGGCTCATGTTGTAAGGGGCTTAGGGAAAGGAGAAGCAAAGGCTTTTCCGAGCAACTATGATTGTTATCATCCGCATTTGATCTAAAACTGATTACCTTTGGTACGTAATGTCCTGTCCTCCGATTTAGTTATCTTTTTCATAGAATTAATTTACACAGGAGGCAATCAATATGTAGTTAACCAAAGACTGCAACTACCGGTACATCTTAAGCCATCAGTCTATGTGATGTGTCGTGACAAATTATTTTGCTTCATACCATTTCCAATTTCTTTTTACACATTGTATTGTTTTGAGGAACTCTGAATGTACACTACCATTCTAAAGTTTGTGGTCACTTAGAAATGTCCTTTGTTTTTTAAAGAAACGCACATATTTTGTGATTTAAGATGGGCAAAAGAACACAGACACTGGACAGAGGATTAGCTAACACAACGTGCCAATGGAACACAGGAGTGATGGTTGCTGATAATGGGCCTTTGTACGCCTATGTAGATATTATTTGACAAAAATCAGCAGTTTCCAGCTACAACAGTCATTTACAACATTAACAGTGTCTACACTGTATTTCTGACCAATTTGATGTTATTTTAATGGACCAAAAAAAATGCTTTTCATTCAAAAACAAGACATTTCTAAGTGACCCCAAACTTTTGAATGGTAGTGTATGTATTGCAATCCAAATCTAATTTCTACTTTATATCTTATATAGATATATATATATAGAGATTTTTTAAATCAGGATTTTAGATGTGGTGGTCTAAAGAAGCCTGATATCCTGTGACTCAATAAAAACAAGTGGTTAGAATTTCTCCTCCAGTTGCTTTCTATACCTTGGGACCAATTGCATAGAAGTGGCATACATTTCTCATGGGCTAGACTAGGAAACATCTACTAAAATCTGCAGCAGAACTCTTGTCATGATGAGTGACATTGAGCTATTCATCAATGCGATAGGTTCAGGGCTGTGCATGACCAAGGTCATATTCATTAGGGGGAATAATTTTCAAAATGGACTGAAACAGGGAGGTACCACTGTACATGAACTTGTCCAATAAGAACACTGAGTAGCAAAACGGTTTGCTACGCTGTGCTCTACTGAACATGACCCTGACCAGATAGAAGAGTGCCCCCCTCTGGCCTTCAACCCATCCCACCTGACCTTAATAGAGAGAACCTGTACTTCTGATAAATGTCCATTCTTGCAGAGTGCAAACACTACATTTCCATATCCACTGTAATAGACTTCTGTACTGATAGATACACCTGGCAGCCACACCTATAGTATAGCCCAGTATGACATACTGTAGAGTGGGATATTGGTTGATTACTGGGCTTCAAACTTTGACTGATTGAAGTTCTCAAGCCTCATCCTATCTGCCGAAATCAGTCCAGTCACCTTGGCTTGGGGAAGCTGGGCTTTAAAACATGTGTGTGCTGGCAACCTAGCTATCATTGATTAATATGTTCAGTTGGAGCTGCTGATGCAAGCGCTTTCAAGGATTTCAGCCTTGCGCCGACAAACACATACTTTATCATCAATGTATAGCCAACTGCTTGGTATAGTGCACTATACAGGGAAAGTGTAATATTTCAGACGCAGGCAAGATATTCTATAGATTTATAGGTGATGGGAGTCGGGAGAGAAGGACGCACATTATGCATCTTGAAAGGTCAAACCATAGTGTACAGTAAATGCATGTATTCCATATACAGTGAAAGTTGGAGGTTTACATACACCTTAGCCAAATACATTTAAACTCAGTTTTTCACAACTCCTGACATTTAATCCTAGTAAAAATTCCCTATCTTAGATCAGATAGGGTCACCACTTTAGTTTAAGAATGTGAAATGTCAGAATAATAGTAGAGAGAATTATTTATTTCAGCTTTTATTTCTTTCATCACATTCCCAGTGGGTCAGAAGTTTACATACACTCAATTAGTATTTGGTAGCATTGCCTTGAAATTGTTTAACTTGGGTCAAAGGTTTTGGGTAGCCTTCCACAAGCTTCCCACAATAAGTTTGGTAAATTTTGACCCTTTCCTCCTGACAGAACTGGTAACTGAGTCAGGATTGGCCACCTTGCTCGCACACGCTTTTTCAGTTCTGCCCACAAATGTTCTATAGGATTGGGGTCAGGGCTTTGTGAGGGCCACTCCAATACCTTGACTTTGTTGTCCTTAAGCCATTTTGCCACAACTTTGCTTGGGGTCATTGTTCATTTGAAGACCAAGCATTAACTTCTGACTGATGTCTTGAGAGGTTGCTTTAATATATACACCTACATTTCCTCCCTCATGATGCCATCTATTTTGTGAAGTGCGCCAGTCCTTCCTGTAGCAAAGCACCCCCACAACATGATGCTGCTACTCCCATGCTTCACGGTTGGGATGGAGTTCTTCGGCTAGCAAGCCTCCCCCTTTATCCTTCAAACATAATGATGGTAATTATGGCCAAACAGTTCTATTTTTGTTTCATCAGACAAGAGGACATTTCTCCAAAAAGTACGATCTTTGTCCCCATGTGCAGTTGCAAACCGTAGTCTGGCTTTTTTTATGGAGGTTTTGGAACAGTGGCTTCTTCCTTGCTGAGCGGCCTTTCAGGTAATGTCGATATAGGACTCGTTTTACTGTGGATATAGATACTTTTGTACCTGTTTCCTCCAGCATATTCACAAGGTCCTTTGCTGTTGTTCTGGGATTGATTTTTACTTTTCGCACCAAAGTACATTAATCTCTAGGAGACAGAACATGTCTCCTTCCTGAGGGGTATGATGGCTGCGTGGTCCCATGGTGTTTATACTTGCACACTCTTTTTTTTGTACAGATGAACGTGGTACCTTCGGGCGTTTGGAAATTGCTCCCAAGGATGAACCAGACTTGTGGAGGTCTACAATTGTTTTTCTGAGTTCTTGGCTGATTTCCTTTGATTTTCCCATGATGTCAAGCAAAGAGGTGCTGAGTTTGAAGGTAGGACTTGAAATACATCTACAGGTACACCTCCAATTGACTCAAATTATGTCAATTAGCCTATCAGAAGCTTATGAAGCCATGACATATTTTCTGGAATGTTCCAAGCTGTTTAAAGGCACAGTCAACTTAGTGTATGTAAACTTCTGACCCACTGGAATTGTGATACAGTGAATTATAAGTGAAATAATCTGTCTGTAAACAATTGTTGGAAAAATTACTTGTGTCATGCACAAAGTAGATGTCCTAACCGACTTGCCCAAACTATAGTTTGTTAACAAGAAATTTGTGGAGTGGTTGACTTCAATCCGACATCAACTGTAGGTAGTCAATGAGACACATGGCTGTGGTAAAGGTCGCCGGCACTGTTCATGGTCACACAAATGTATTATATTCCCCAGTGGCAGCTTCTGGTGTGAAGGGAAACCAATCCAAATGGCACCCTGCATTCTACAAAAATATAGTCAACACCTCAGGGGTGTAAAGTACTTAAGTAAAAATACTTTAATGTACTACTTAAAGTAGTTTTGAGTGTATCTGTACTTTACTTTGCCATTTATATTTTTTCAACAACTTTTAATTTTACTCCACTACATTCCTAAAGAAAATTAACATACTTTTCACTCCATTCATTTTCCCTGACACCCAAAAGTACTCATCACATTTCAAATGTTTAGCAGGACAGAAAACGGTCCAATTCACACACATCAAGAGAACATCCCTATTGCCTCTTATGTGGCAGACTCACTCAACACAAATGCTTCAATTGTAAATGCTTCGTTTGTAAATGGGTGTTGACAGCAAGAAGCCCAAATAGATTTGACAAAAGAAGAAGAATTTCAAACCCTGATTACATTGGGTTACAATAACCTCTTTATTTATGTGTGGGAATACTTGGGAACAGATTTCCTGAATTGTAATCTATTTGAGCTGATTTCCTGGTGATTTTACAGTCTTTTATGTAAAAATAAATTAATAAATATTTTTTTTTTTTCTACAAAAAATTGGGGGGCCAAATAAATTCACCTGGGTGCCGAATTTGGCCCACGGGCCGCCTATTGGGGAACCTTGTTGTATCTTGCTAGCACACACTGTTATTCCTCAAAAGCCAGTTTCCCATCTGTCAGAAAAGCAGCCATTGGTATTCAGCTATGTGATATGGTTGGACGGTAGGATTTCTATCTCAGTAGCTTCTGTGCCCGTAGAAATATAATTACTATAGTATACTAGAATTAACTAGATTTGAATGGGAATGTTCGTTCTGTGGTCTGGTCCTTTCCATCTGAGGGCTCTGTGATGAGTTAATTAGTTCAGCGAGGACAGACAGACCCAGACTGTGACTAGGGGTACATTGAGATCTCTAATTAAAGAGGTGGACATTGAGATTTTATTGAGGAATCGTTTATATGAGAGTGCTGAACAGACTGGAGTCTCACTGACATTCACACCTGATGAAGGGACAAGGATCTGTTTATCTCTGAAAGAGGGCCCTGTTTAGGACTATCCTTAAAAGTTTGATAGAGAGGAAAAAATATGTAGGCCTACAGAGTCTGTCTGCCAGGCAAATTGGGAGTATAAAAATAACATTATGTTGGTGATTCATTCGAAAATGTAAAATGTATAGTTTGGTGGACAGGAAAACAATGTTTACAGAGTCAGACAGTTTGGCAAATGGAGAGTATAAAAATGACATATTGTTGATTCACTTTAACATAATCAAATGTACATATCAAATGAATCATATGAAAATCAAAGACATGGGATGGTTGCTCAGTCAAAACGAAAGTGATCTGATAATTTGCATGTTTTCTAGCTAGATGATTGATCTGCAATCAGATATGCATAGTTGGTTTTAATTGCATTTTCACTTCCTCACTGTCCAGGTTGTCTTTTCTGCTTTAATTAGAATGTCAACCCTCACTGCATTTAAAACTGTCAATCACTTCACCTCATAGCCCAGGGCAGAGTTCCCTAATCTCTCTCCATTGGACAAATGCCAGACTAACCTCAAGCAATATAGGATTTGTGTGATTCACAGGCAGTGGCTGTGTAGAAATGAATCCCCTACTGCACCTGCATGAGTTTGATTCTCAATGCATCAGGTTGTCTATATTGAGACTGTTTTTAATATACTGCACAAAGAAGGTATGATCCTATGCATACACCAGATACACAAGTGGCTGTAAGCCAAACATTTTCAGCGTAAACATTAGGTAGGCGTGGAAGAAATTGTGTCAACCTTTCCGTATTTACTGCTCCTTGTCGTGAGGTATTGCATGGGTAACCCTTGCTTTACACAACAGAACACATGGAGCATTTCTGTTCCATGCAGAATTAGAAGGATTTGTATCTCTGCACCGTGTTTCCACTGTATAAGCTTACTTTCTCTATACACTTGTGCAAGCTGTCAACTCTGCACAGCATAAAGCATTCATTTTGGCCACAAGTTGTGGCAAAATATTTTTTATCATAAAGTGAAAACAACGAGAATAAAGAGGCTTGGCATGTGTCGGCAATGTCAATGGTTCGAAGAAGCTTAATTTTAGTGTTTGTATTTTGATTTATGATACCAAAATGCGGTGCGCTATGCGGCGAGGTGCCAAACCTCTCCAACTTCGCGCAATCAAGATTGAAGAATCCCGTACAAGTAGTAGGCCTATGCAAGTGCTGAATAGTTGTTTTGTTGCTGTCGGTGCTTTCAATCTTCGCAGGTCATGTAGGCTATGTGGATGTGATGATTGTATAAGAAAACAGACATATTTAATCCTACCGATTTAGATTTGACCCTCACTCAACCGTGTAACGACAATGCGTAATCTTCTCCTGAGTTAGGCGAAATCAGGCGAGCCACAACAACACCAAAGATTGAATGAAAGACTTAGATTGATCCCAAAAGCTGTGGCCAACAGCCACGTGTCTCCTGCGGATTTAAATTAAATGGAATACCTGCTGAGTCATATTTGCAATATGTCATGTCTCAGCATTATCAGCGCCTAACCGCGTTTAATTGTATTCTTGAATACAAGCCAAGTGAATGAATCAACAACAAAAATGCATATAACAATATTTAGCAATATCCCTTTTAATAATAATAGTTCATAGTGCTAGAGAGCCCCAGTGCCAATATAACTTGCATTTGAAGTAATATTATTCACTAGATATAGTTTTCTACAGGTGTTGTAAACGGAAAACACACACGCACACATATACTGCACACACACACTTTTACATTCATCCTTTGCTGCTGCTACTCTTTTCCTTATTTTACTCTTATTATTATCTATCCTGATGCCTTGTCACTTTACCCTGCCCTCGTGTACACATCTACCCCAAAAACCTCGTACCACTGCAAATTGATCTGGTACGCCTACTGGTAGCCTACTCTCTGTATATAGCTCCATTCTTGAGTATTTTATTTTATTCTTCGTGTTACTATTTTATTTGTATTATTAATTTGTAACTCTGCATCGTTGGGAAGGGCTCTTAAGCAAGCCTTTCACGGTAAAGTCTACACCAGTTGTATTCGGCGCATGAGACACATACAATCTGATTTCATTTGATTTGAAATAACAAAAAAACAAATCTGTCCCAAGCAGTGAGAGGCAAAAACACAATCTCAGCTGCCAACAAAACCATTTTTTTTTTTACAACATAGCAGTTAACTGAAAGGACAACAATGATTTAAAAGCATCTCGCATGCACCTGACATACCTGGGGAAGAATTCGCAGCCACATTTTTCTGTGGGTTTATTTGCTGATATCTCCAAACTGCACTCCTGCCTTCCCGCAGTTACCACGAGATGCCTCCGGTACCGGATTAGGGACACTCAATTCTCACAAGAGATGATATCACACCACTTTCGGAATGACTCTTGCCCACATGAACAACCAACAGTTACTTATCGTTATGCATTTTCTCAAATATGAAGTCCCAATAAAGTGTTTAAGTAAATGTTCATTTATTTTATAACACAGCCTATAAATTGCCGGTCATTATCTTATCGAGATATGTTTGGTGTTAATCGATGTCAGTCCATTTCAGAGGAAATTCAAACGTCTCTTCGGAAATATTTTTTGTATAATGTTGATCCGTAGTAGTCTATTTCCTTCTGTATTACACCGCTATATATTCCTGTGAATGGACTTTCCAGGGTACTGCGTTTAGCTTGGTTTTAATAATAGCCTACATGTAAATATCTATTGTTCTCCATGTACATAAAACGAACATTAGAGGTTCCGTCCGAAGTATCCAATAATTAATTCCGTGGGCCTATTGAAATTCGGTCAGAGATTGATGTCGGGTCTCGCCAACTTCAAAGCGTTACAGCCTTTTGCGTCGTCCTTTTTCAATCCCTCTTCATAACAACAGTCCTCTCATGTATTGTTTTTTTTTTCGATGTGCGACTGGTCAGGTCCTCCAATATTTATTTTCTCAATGCTAAGGTCTCCAAAATACTATTTAACTTATAATATCTAGTCAACATACACCACAGCATTAATTCAATCTGCCCACTGCGCTCCAAAAAGTGAAAAGAGAAGAGTGCTTCGCAGGCTCAGCTTCGGAAATCGCCTAATATGATGTGTTTGACAAAACTATACCGGTATCCTCTTAACGCAGTGGCGGGCCACAGTCTTTCTCGCGCTTGGGGTGTTTCAGCTCCGATTCCACTTCACTGCAGTTCGACCGACTGCTTTTAGAATTTGAAATATTTTGTTTGCGGTACTGCTCTCCCAGCCTCCATGGGCAAATAGTACAAACTCCAGCATGCGATCGCATACTGTCCTACGTCACTACACACTTTACGGCTCTCCTCTCTTCACTTTAGTTTTTCCTCCTGAGAGCAAATTAACTTGTATTGCACTTCATCAAAACAACATGTTAGATCTGTTCTCGATGTATGTCCAATGGTACACACCAACTCCAGGGAGCACGAAAATGTATGTCTGTGAAGCTGTAATATGGTTCAATGAAAACAATAATTTGCCAAATAGGCCCATTGAAGCCCCCTTGAAAGTTCTAGACCCATGTCATATATTGTATAGGAACATGAGGATACATAACTATAACATCATTTAGGCTGGCCACTCAAAATAATCCCCTGACCCCTTCCTCCCTCTCTCCATTGTACTGCCTTATCTCTCCTGATGCCCCACCATGCGTATTTATTTTTTATTTAACCTTTATTTAACTAAGCAAGTCAGTTAAGAACAAATTCTTATTTACAGTGACGCATAGGAGCAGTGGGCTAAGTGCCTTGTTCTGGGGCAGAACGACAGATTTTTACCTTGTCAGCTAGGGGATTCAATCTAGCAACCGTTTGGTTATTGGACCAAAACTTTAACCACTAGGCTACCTGTCATATGGACATTTCCACATGTTTTGTACATGAAAAATTGTATTTCACATGTGAAATCATGTAAAACCATGTGGTTTTGGAACACTTTACATGTGATAGAGTTTCAAGTGGATTTTCACGTGATCACAACCATTCACAAGTGGATTTACATTTTCCCATGATGCCCTGCAACCCATGTACATATTTGACAGATGTATTTATACAGTAATTATTATTCAGCATCTCCTCGCCAGGGATTTGAACAACCTCTTGGTTCATGACATTCCGATCTTTCTGCTACACCAGCAAGGCTGTGTCAATGACTGATTTCACCTGTATTCCCACACTTTGCGGGGTTATACTAGATATCAGCTTTGTATAATACATTCAAGAAAAACTATTTGATTTATTATAGTGATTCAGGAGTAACATTGAAACAGAATAATATGTCCCACCAACATTAGACTATACAGAAAACCCTCAAATTGATGAGATAAGTAAATTAAATAAACATTAGTCAGATAACTGATGACTAAAATAGTGCAGATATGTATTATAGGTACTGAATGTGTAGGGGACTTCTAAGAATGCTACAGACTTTGTGACACAGCAGATAGACCAGCGTAACCCAAATCCAGAGGTCTTTGATTTCAAATCCAAGGTGAGGTCATGTTGAAAACTTAGTACCAAGTGATCATGTCAAATGCAATCATATTGTTATTGATTAAAGTTTTGTACACCTTGTTTTATAACACATTTTAACTCAACAGCTTACCACTTACCTTAAATCCCCCCGTACCATTTCATTACCTCCCTTACAAAAACAATATGTGAAATGTACTATTTCACATTATAAAGCTGAATTTGAGCTGAAATCTACAAATGCGAAAACAAAAGAGACATGTGAGGTCAGTTGTTCACTTGTAGACCATATGTTCACATGTACTCAATATGGAGTTCACATGTAACGCCACCTTTTCACGTGAGAATAACACGTTTTCACCTCACATGTGAATTGCAGATTCACAAGTGGAATTTACATGAAAAACATTCACATGTGAAAAGAACATTTTGAATTTCACATGTGAACAATTTCACATGGAATTGTATTTTAACATTTGAAAACTTTGGTCCATAGGGGGGCTAGGCCTGCATCTCTGCTAAAATCTGGGTAAAGGATTGAAAGGAATCTGAGTCTTATTCTGTAAATTTAGCTATTGCTTGCTTTTCTAAAGTCAACCAACCTTGCCAGCAGGCATACCAGCTAACATAGTTAGGCAAGCTAGCTACTCTTGTTACTCTTGCTAGCTACTCTTGTAGGTACTTGGCAGGTAACCTGGCAGTTATGAGCGTTGGGCCAGTGACCGAAGGGTGAAAAATCGGTCGATATGGCCCTGAGCAAGGCACTAACCCTAATTGCTCCTGTAAGTCGCTCTGCTAAATAAATAAAAAGCTAATATAAATGTATCTTTGATAGCCTAAAATGGCTGCTTGGTACAGTAGTTAGTTATGAAGATGGGAACCTTTCTGGGCTAGCTAAAGCCAACTTCATTGATAGGTGGCTAGTAGCATTACAGAGAAGAACAAGTATTATATATATATTTTTGAAGTAAACAGAACAAGTCAGTGGGCACATGCCTCTGCATACACAAAATGCAGTTTGGGCCACAAGCCTACATTATCCTTTATCTCTCCCAGGTAAAGTAAGGGGCAGGCTTAAATCATTTCATAGAGGAGCTAGATAGATTGATGAGATGACAAAGCCTTTTTTACAAATAGAGTAGGTCTATCTGACAGCTGACATATTGCAGCGCTAATGCAATGATATCCCATGTGATGATGTGACGTATGGCCTGTTCTACGAGGGTATTGGAGATATGGCCTGCTCTACGAGGGTATTGGAGAGCTCACTGCATTTAAAGATGGAGACTTGGGGAGAGGAACACTTTTGCTACTTCACTCTCCAATATTAATGGAGGAGCAAACTGAAGAGAAGAGGATATTCAGCCATGGAAACCAGATGGATTTGAATGATTTACTTATGAAAAAGAATGCAGTCCTAGCATTGTTGTCACAGGTGTGAAAAGAGCCTTAATTGCTTGTGTGTGCTACCTTGCTTTGAGAACTTGCTAATTGAATGATTGATCCTGTAATTACATCTGCTGACTGTTTCTTTAAATTCCCGACTGTTCTTTAAATTCTGTCCTTTTTTGTTTGAGGTGCGGCTGCCTGGTGGAAGGTGCAAGTAAGAGGGAAGTTTGACATGTGGCTGTTGATTTAAGTTTGGAAGTTGCTGACTTTCTAGCTAGTTGAGGTCATTGTTTTATGTTATATAAATAAAATGACTGTTTAGTTAGGTTCTGGTGCAGGGTCGCAGGAAACACTGTTTTTGTTTGGTTCCACTGGTCCTGAGGCCCTTGTTAAGGTCAACTGCATCTTTGCCCAGTACGAGGATATTTTAGCACAAAACCTGGTTGCCTCTGTCAGAGGCTGAAACTTTTTAGCAAGTGGATCTTCCAGCAAAACAATAACTTCAAGCACAGTATTGAAAACTGGGTGCCAATAATTGATATTTTAAAATAAAAATAAATTAAACAAAACCTCTTTCTCTGAGCAATTGTATTAGTATAAAATAATACAATTTTCAAATTTTTATGAGCATACAGTATAGCTCAGTATTTTTAATTTTTAGTCTTTTATCCTAATTTTTTATCAAGGGTGACAATAATTGGAGATGACAGTGTATACTGGATGTACAATACAAAATTGTGGTGGGAAAGACCAAATGTTTTTTTCCCCCCAAATAATAGTCATCATAAGAGTACTTCCAGAACCACCTTGTGGAGAACTTAGATACTTAAAATTATTTTATTGCACCACAGTTGGTAGAATATGCTATATGTTGACTTGTGTGTACTGTAAAGGTCACCATTACCATATAGTACATCTCTGAATCTGCACATTTTGTAATCATGGGACGGAAGCTTGATTGTCTTCTTATGTATAGTATTTTCTTACTTTTTTTGAGGGATCCTATTGTGCCACCCATCCCCTCAAATCATGGGGTGTGATTGCAGCCAGGTCATCTGGGATACAAGTCAGTATTTGACGTCCATCCCTATTTCAGGAAGTCGGGAGATGATGTGGAAACTGGCCGCTAGGAGCAACAAAAAACTACCTTCAAGTAGTTTTTGTTTTTTGCAAAGGCATTGTGGACGGTATTTGTTATTTATTAGGCTCCCCATTAGCCGCTACAAAAGCATCAGCTGCTCTTCCTGGCGCCCACATGAAACGTGACATAATACATATTATAAACTGGGTGGTTCGAGCCCTGAATGCTGATTGGCTGACAGCCATGGTATATCAGACCGTAAACCATGGGTATGACAAAACATACATTATTTCTGCTCTAATTAAGTTGGCAACCAGTTTATAATAGCAATAAGGCACCTCCGGAGCTTTTGGTATATGGCCAATATACCACGGCCAAGGGCTGTGTCCAGGCGTTGCGTTGTGAGTAAGAACAGTCCTTAACCGTGGTATATTGGCCATATACCACATCTCCTCGGGCCTTATATCTTTAGTACAGAACATTATAAGTCAAGGACCAAAATACTAGCCTACATATCAGTACATGTCAGTACACACACACAATATCTAGGTGAAATACATAATACATTGCAAATTACAATGCAAGATATATAACATGTCTGTCTCTCCTCACAGTCCCCTTTCTGCAGTAAGGTCTTCTTTTATCTGTTTTTTTTAACTGGTTTTATTGCTAGCTTGAGTTACCTAGGGTGTATTTAATACTGTGTTTCCCAGCCTCTGTTCTAGACCTGGGGACTTTGAAGAGACCTCTGGTTGCATGTTTTGTGTTGTACCGATGACTGACCAAACTGTGTGCCAACTGCTTGAACAGACACTTCGGTACCTTCAACACACCAATGCCTCGCACAAAGACCAATAGCCATGCTGTCAATCTCTCCTCAACTTTGAGCCAGGAGAGACTGACATGCATGTTACTTCCTCTATGTGCATCTAAGTGCGATACGTGCTGCTTTGTTCTGGACCAACTTACCTATGTCCTTCTTTGCCTCACATGACCATACAGCTGGCCAATAGTCCAGGTGCTACAATACTAGGGGCTGTTGGACCTATGTGGTTGACTGAGATGTCAAGAAGGCAGAGCAATGAATGCCCTGTTATGGACAGACCTCTTTCCATTTTAGTAACCATAGTGTCTATGTGTTTTGACTATGACAGCTTGCTATCTGCCTCTGGTGCCAAAGGTCGCATGTTCGATTCCTGCTATAGAAAGTTCATGCCTAAACTTAACCTTAAACACTTAGAAACTGGAAGTTTGAGAAACATGGATGAACGTTTAATTCTGACATGAGTCTGTGAGCTTATTGGTGATTGTGCCACCCCAAATGAAACTCTTGAAAGGCAAATATTACATAAGCTATCTACAGCTTTATGTGCTGGTTTGGTATTTGGTATTCTATTTGGATCCCCATTCCCTGTTGCAAAAGCAGCAGCTTGTCACGGCCGTCCTCCTCTTCATCTGAAGAGGAGAGGCGAAAAGGATCTGAGGACCAATACGCGGCGTGGTAAGTGTCCATGGTCAATCTTTAATAAAGAAAGTAGTGAACACTGAAAACTATACAAAACCAGTAAACAAAATAACAACCGTGAAGCTAATCATATGGTCTGTGCTGAAACAAGCCATCAACATAGACAATCACCCACAAACAAACAGTGCAACCCAGGCTACCTAAGTATGATTCTCAATCAGAGACAACTAATGACACCTGCCTCTGATTGAGAACCATACTAGGCCGAAAACATAGAAATGCCCCAAAACATAGAAAAACAAACATAGACTGCCCACCCAACTCACGCCCTGACCATACTAAATAAATACAAAACAACGGAAATAAAGGTCAGAACGTGACACAGCTACTCTTCCTGGGGTCCACACAAAACATGAAACACAATACAGAATGACATAATACAGAACATCAATAGATAAGAACAGCTCAAGGACAGAACGACATATATATTTTTTAAAGGCACACGTAGCCTACATATTAATGCATACACACAAACTATCTAGGTCAAATAGGGGAGAGGCATTGTGCAGCGAGGTGTTGCTTCATCAGTTTAAAAAAAAACAGGTCTGCTGTTTATTTGAGCAATATGAGATGGAAGGAAGCTCCATGCAATAACGGCTCTACATAATACTGTACACTTTCTTGAATTTGTTCTGGATTTGGTGACTGTGAAAAGATCCCTGGTGGCATGTCTGGTGGGATTAGTGTGTGTGTCAGAGCTGTGTGTAAATTGACTATACAAACAATTTGGGATTTTCAACACGTTGGCTACCAAAAAAACGAAACTGATGCAGTCAGTTTCTCCTCAACTCTTAGCCAAGAGAGACTGTCATGCATAGTATTTATATCAGCCCCTTGATTACAATTAAGAGCAAAATGTGCCGCTCTGTTCTGGGCCAGCTATAGCTTAACTAGGTCTTTCCTTGCAGCTCTGGACCACACAACTGGACAATAATCAAGATTAGACCAAACTAGAGCCTGCAGAACGTGCTTTTTGGAGTGTGGTGTCAAAAAAGTAGAGCATCTCTTTACTACGGCTAGACCTCTCCCCATCTTTACAACCATTGAATCTATATGTTTTGACAGTTTATAATCTAATGTAATGCCAAGTAATTTAGTCTTCTCAACTTATTCAACAACCACACCATTCATTACCAGATTCAGCGGAGGTCTAGCACTTAACCTCTTGGATCTCTAGGGGCGCTATTTCATTTTTGGATAAAAAACGTTCCCGTTTTAAGCCCAATATTTTGTCACGAAAAGATGCTCGACTATGCATATTATTGACCGTTTTGGAAAGAAAACACTCTGAAGTTTCAGAATCTGCAAAGATATTGTCTGTAAGTGTCCCAGAACTCATTCTACAGGCGAAACCATGATGATCCGTCAACCAGGAAATGAGCAGAATCTCTGAAGCTCTGTTTTCCATTGTCTCCTTATATGGCTGTGATTGCGCAAGGACTGAGCCTACACTTTCTGTCGTTTCCCCAAGGTGTTTGCAGCATTGTGACGTATTTGTAGGCATATCATTGGAAGATTGACCATAAGAGACTACATTTTCCAAGTGTCCGCCTGGTGTCCCTGTGTCGAAATTGGAGCGCAAAGCCAGGTGCAATTATTTTTCCATTTGAGAGCAAGGAGAAACCAGGCTTCCACGAAGGATATATCATCGAAGAGATATGTGGAAAAACACCTTGAGGATTGATTCTAAACCACGTTTGCCATGTTTCAGTCGATATTATGGAGTTAATTTGGAAAAAAGTTTGCATTTTGAGGGCTGAATTTTCGTTTTTTTTTTTTTTTTTTTTGGTAGCCAAATGTGATGTACAAAACGGAGCTATTTCTAATACACAAATAATATTTTTGGAAAAACTGAGCATCTGCTATCTAACTGAGAGTCTCCTCATTGAAAACATCAGAAGTTCTTCAAAGGTAAGTTATTTTATTTGAAGGCTTTACTTGTTTTTGTGATAGTTGCCTGCTAAATGCTAACGCTAATGCTAACGATAAATGCTACGCTAGCTAGCTACTGTTACACAAATTATTGTTTTCCTATGGTTGAAAAGCATATTTTGAAAATCTGAGATGACAGTGTTGTTAACAAAAGGCTAAGCTTGAGAGATAGCATATTTATTTCATTTCATTTGCGATTTTCATGAATAGTTAACGTTGCGTTATGGTAATGAGCTTAGGTCTATAAATAGAATCCCGGATCCGGGTTTGGTCGTCGCAACAGGTTAAGAAATTATTTGTACCAAATACAATGCTCTTAGTTTTAGAGATGGACAAGTTTTCAGGACAAGTTTATTACTGGCCACCCATTCCAAAACAGACTACAACTCTTTGTTAAGGGTTTCAGTGACTTCATTAGCTGTGGTTGCTGATGCGTATATGGTTGAATCATCAGCATACATGGACTCACATTCTTTGTTTAATGCCAGTGGCAGGTCATTGGTGAAAATAGTAGAGGGCCTAGAGAGCTGCCCTGCGGTATACCACACTTTACATGTTTGACATTAGAGAAGCTTCCATTAAAGAAAACCCTTTGAGTTATATTAGATAGATAGCTCTGAATCCACGATATGGCAGAAGTTGAAAAGCCATAGAACATACGTTTTTTCAACAACAGGTTATGGTCAATAATATCAAAGGCTGCACTGAATGTTATACACACTATGCAGTGTGTGTAAGTGTTAGATATTGCCTATTGTTGTATTGCCTATTACTACTCTTATATACAGTGAGTGTACAAAACATTAGGAACACTTTCCATGACAGACTGACCAGTTAAGTCCAGGTGAAAGCTATGATCTATAATTGATGTCACTTGTTAAATCCACTGCAATCAGTGTAGATGAAGGGGAGGAGACAGGTTAAACAAGGATTTTTAAGCCTTGACAATTGAGACATGGATTGTGTATGTGTGTTATTCAGAGGGTGAACGGGCAAAACAAAATATTTAAGTGCCTTTGAATGGGGTATGGTAGTAGGTGCCAGGCACATCGGCACCTACTACTACATACCCAACGCTGCTGGGTTTTTCACGTTCAACAGTTTCCAGTGTGTATCAAGAATGGTCTTCTGTGTGAAGCATTGGAGTCAACATGAGCCAGCATCCCTGTGGAATGTTATCGACACCTTATGGAGTCCATGACCCAACGAATTAAGGCTGTTCTGAGGTCAAAAGTGGGTGCAACTTAATATTAAATCAAATCAAACTTCATTTGTCACGTGCCCTGAATACAACAAGAGTAGACCTTACCGGGAAATGCTTATTTACAAGCCCTTAACCTACAGTGCAGCTCAAGAGTTAAGAACATATTTAATAAAAATTATTAAAATAGTAATAAAAAGCAACACAATAAAAATAACGAGGCTATATACTGTGGGTACCAGTACCGAGTCAGTGTGTGGGGGTATAGGTTAGTTGAGGTCATTTGTACATGTAGATATGGGTGAAGTGACTATGCATAGATAATAAACAGCGAGTAGTAGCAGTGTACAAAAGGGGGGGGGGATCAATGTAAATAGTCCGGTGGAGATTTTATTAATTGTTCAGTAGTCTTATGGCTTGGGGGTAGAAGCTGTTGATGAACCTTTTGGTCCTAGACTTGGCGCTCCGGTACCGCATGCCGTGCGGTAGCAGAGAAAACTGTCCATAACTTGGGTGACTGGAGTCTGACAATTTTATGGGCTTTCCTCAGACACTGCCTATTTTATAGGTCCTGGATGGCAGGAAGCTTGGCCTCAGTGATGTACTGGGCTGTTCGCACTACCCTCTGTAGCGTCTTATGTTCAGATGCCGAGCAGTTGCCATACCAGGCAGTGATGAAACCAGTCAGGATGCTCTCGATGGTGCAGCTGTAGAACCGTTTGAGGATCTGGGGACCCATGCCAAATCTTTTCAGTCTCCTGAGGGAGAAAAGGTTTTGTTGTTTACTCTTTTACTCTTTTCACTACTGTCTTGATATGTTTGGACCATGATGGTTCGTTGGTGATGTGGACACCAAGGAACTTGAAACTCTCGACCCACTCCACTACAGCCCCATCAATGTTAATGGGGGCCTGTTCGGCCCGCCTTTTCCTGTAGTCCACGATCAGCTCCTTTGTCTTGCTCACATTGAGGGAGAGGTTGTTGTCCTGGCACCACAATGCCAGTTCTCTGACCTCCTCCCTATAGGCCGTCTCATCATTGTCGGTGATCAGGCCTATCACTGTTGTGTTGTCAGCAAACTTAACGATGGTGTTGGAGTTGTGTTTGGCCACGCAGTTGTGGGTGAACAGGGAATACAGGAGGGGACTAAGTACCCACCCCTGAGGGGCCCAAGTGTTAAGGATCAGCGTGGCAGATGTGTTGTTGCCTTCTCTTACCACCTCGGGGCGGCCAGTCAAGAAGTCCAGGATCCAGTTGCAGAGGGAGGTATTAGAGGGAGTCCTTAGCTTAGTGATGAGCTTTGTGGGCACTATGGTGTTGAACGCTGAGCTGTAGTCAAGGAACAGCATTCTCACATAGGTGTTACTTTTGTCCAGGTGGGAAAGGGCAGGGTGGAGTGCGATTGAGATTGCGTCATCTGTGGATGAAAGCATTTAATGGCTACCAACGTGAGTGCCACGGGCGGTAATCATTTAGGGAGGTTACCTGGTCTGCTTGAAACATGTAGGTATTACAGAGTCAGTCAGGGAGAGGTTGACAATGTCAGTGAAGACACTTACACAGTTGGTCCGGCATGCTTTGAGTACACGTCCAGAACAGTCTGGCCCAGTGGCTTTGTGAATGTTGACCTGTTTAAAGTTTTCGTTCACATCGGCTACCGAGAGCGTTATAACACAATCATCCAGAACAGCTGATGCTCTTGTACGTGCTTCAGTGTTGCTTGCCTCGAAGTGAGCATAAAATGCATTTAGCTTGTCTGGTAGGTTCGTGTCACCAGGCAGCTTGCGTCCGGGTTTACCTTTGTAGTCCGTAATAGTTTTCAAGCCCTGCCACGTCCGACGAGCGTCAGAGCCAGTGTAGTAGGATTCTATATTAATCTTGTATTGACGCTTTGCTTGTTTGATGGTTCGTCTGAGGGCATCGCGGGATTTCTTATAATTGTCCGGATTAGTCTCCCGTTCCTTAAAAGCGACAGCTCTAGCCTTTAACTCAATGCGCATGTTACCTGTAATCCATGGCTTCTGGTTGAGATAAGAACGTACAGTCACTGCACTTATTGATGAAGCCAATGACTGAGGTGGTGTACTCCTCAATGCCATTGGATGAATCCCGGAACATATTCCAGTATGTGCTAGCAAAACAGTCCTGTAGTGTAGCATCCGCATCATCTGACCACTTCCGTATTGAGCGAGTCACTGGTACTTACTGCTTCAGTTTTTGCTTGTAAGGAGAAATCAGGAGGATAGAATTATGGTCAGATTTGCCGAATGGAGGACAGGGGAGAGCTTTGTATGCATCTCTGTGTGAGGAGTAAAGGTGGTCTAGGATTTTTTTCCCCTGGTTGCACATGTGACATGCTGGTAAATATTTGGTAAAACTGATTTAAGTTTGCCTGCATTAAAGTCCCCGGCCACTAGGAGCATCACTTCTGGGTGAGCATCTTCTTTTTTTATGGCCTTATAGAGTTGACTGAGAGTGGTCTTGGTAGATAGTCTGGTCTATAGCTTATCATAAGGTACTCTACCTCAGGCGAGCAATACCTCAAGACTTCTTTAATGTTAGACATCGCACACCAGCTGTTATTGAGAAATAGACACACACTCCCACCCCTCGTCTTACCAGAGGTAGCGTCTCTGTTCTGCCAGTGCATGGAAAATCCCGCTAGCTCTATATTGTCTGTATCGTCGTTCAGCCGCGTCTCGGTGAAACATAAGATGTTACAGTTTTTAATTTCCCGTTGGTAGGATAATCTTAATCGTAGGTCATCAATTTATTTTCCAATGATTGCACATTAGCAAGAAGAACAAATGGCAGTGGCAGTTTACTTACACTCCTACGGATTCTCAGAAGGCTGGCCGATCTGCATCCTCTTTTCCTGTCTTTCTTCATGCAAAATGCAGGGGTCTGGGTCTGTTCCAGTGAAAGCAGGATATCCTTCTCGTCGGACTCATTAAAGGAAAATTTTCTTCCAGTCTGCGTTGATTAATCGCTGTTTTGATGTGCAAGAGTTATTTTCGATCATAAGAGACGGTATCAGCAACATTATGTACACAATAAGCAAAACAATAAGTTACACAAAATGCAACAAAACTAACAAAAGAGCACAATTGGTTAGGAGAATGTAAAACTTCAGCCATGTTCTTCGGCGCCATTATAATAATTTTGAACTGTGCAAGTACTATGATACAAAGAAACAGCATGACCCTACTGAGCAGGGTCTGCTCCACCATCTAGTCCAGTGGTCCCCAAACTGTGGGGCTTGCCCCCGGTCATTATAAACTCAAGCTTTTGTTTTTTAGCCTATAGATTTTATTGTAATGTTTGAGTCACTCAATGAGACGCATCAAAATCTTTTGATGTGTGGATGTGGAGGAAAGCCTATAGGATTCATGTCATGTTTAACGTTTGGAGGATTCTGGAGGAGGGAAGTGACAACATCACACCTAGTAATTCCTAGGCACTTATCATATTAGTCTTCTCTGTGATGTTTAACCCCTTCAATGTCATTATATCATTGTAGAAAATGAGGCCTCTCGGGATATTCCACCACAAATAGCTAATTTAGATTTAATCTGATTGCCCCTTTTCAGCTATGTACCTTTTAGGGCTAAGACCGCATTCACTGTAAACGCTGCATATGTCGGCTTAATGGGAAATTACCTTTGAATGTCAGTCACACTATAACGCAGATCGTCTGCGGTCCGGATTGAATCTAGGTCATAAAGAAAGTTATTTAGGTGATTCATAACAAATTAGAGTTGAAATAGCAATTGGAAGCTTAGGAGGTCAAAGTCAGCTTGGGAGCTTGTTTTTTATTATTATATTTATTTGAGGGAAAAAAACACAATTAAGCCACACATGAAGTGAATGCACAGTAATTAAAATAATCAAGGATAGTTATAATTATCCTTGATTATTTAAACAACATATTTTGAGTTGTGTCCTGTATGATACATTTACCCTCTTGGTTCACGGTCTTCGGCTGGCAGGCAGGAAAATACTCATTGATCTACACAGTAATTACATTACTACAAACAGTACGCAGGGCTATATCATAGGAACAGATTGTTAGGGCTGTTGAGGCCTATGGTCTTGTCATTCTAATTGTGTAGATTGTTTCTTCTTGCCTTGTCCCTGTTTGGTTTCTGTCACCGAACCGCTCATTAGTGAGGAGAAACTGTCCTCTGCACTCTCCTACTATCCACTAACCTATTGCTGTCTGTGATGTCATGCCTAATTATGTGCATACTTTCTGTAAGATGCAAATGAGGGGCGGACTGTGTGGCCGTACCAACCTACACAACTGGCGTTACAAAGATGATTCACTGGCTGAGAGTCATTGTCAGGGACACAATCTTGCCTAAAACAACTCTCCTTCTTTATCTGAGACTCATTCAATTGAAGGCATTTTAGACTGTGTGTGTGTGTGCTCGTGTGTGCTGTCATGGGAATTAGACACAAAATGTGTCACCTCTATTTCAGAAAAAGCGTTTTGAAGATGAGAAGGCTAGATGAGAATGTCATGAATAAAGGGTGGATCTTTACTCAGTTGACTGAACCCAACTGAACGGCATTTTCAAACGCTTTTTGCACACATGCAGCCAAAATGAGATCTATCTTTCCTCTCTTCTATCTAAGTGTAACAGTATAACTTTAGACCGTCCCCTCGCCCATACCCGGGCGCGAACCAGGGACCCTCTGCACACATCAACAACAGTCACCCACGAAGCATCGTTACCCATCGCTCCACAAAATCCGTGGCCCTTGCAGAGCAAGGGGAACCACTACTTCAAGGTCTCAGAGCAAGTGACGTCACCGATTGAAACGCTATTTAGCGCGCACCACCGCTAACTAGCTAGCAGTTTTACATCCGTTACAGAAGCTCCAACAGTTTAATTGGTTGAGGTGTTTTAATCATTTCGATTGGCCAAAGATATCGCTGTGTTGTCGGATAGGGGAGAAGAGGAGAGTGGTATGCAGAAGCAGCTGCACACTTTTAAATAACCATCTAGAAATGTAACTAAAAGCAGAGAAGGGCTGGGATCAGGATGCTTCCTATGATTTCTAAGTAGGAAGTCATGAAAGTGGCAGTATCCTAGGGTGTGAGTCCCAAATGCACACTATTCCTTACATAGTAAGTTGAGTCATCTTTGTAGCGCCAGTTGTATAGGTTGGTACGGTCACACAGTCCGCCCCTCATTTGCATAGTACAGAAAGTACTCACATAATTAGACATGACATATGGGGCATAGGGTGCGATTTAGCAAGGGGCGTAAGTATTTCAGACAAGACCATTCATAAAGTGTACAATTGAGAAGGATATTCATGACGATGTGGATATGTGGATGTTTAGGATGAGGAATGGAATTTATTCTTGATTAAAATATGTCTTTATCTTGAGGAAGATGAAGATGTCATCAAAGTTTACTTCAGAAACAACACTGTTACCCCAAGGCACCACACATCATCTCAGGAGCCTTAATACCTCATTACATGTTTAAATATTTTAATTAGACCCCAAGCAACTCTCGCTGTGGTTTTAACAAACAACTCATCTCCTCACAAATGTTGGTTTCTTTCAACCTCACAAATGCACTAATATAGCTTGAGAGAAGGAAACATGGAGAAAACCCAGTGCCCACACATTTGTCTTTTTCTGAACATTTATGTCACAAGGTTGTATTGTTGTACACACACACACACACACACACACACACACACTGTGTAGTGCATACACCCAAGGCATGTGTTGCTTACAGTTTCGAACATCATAGGTTATTGCTGAATGAGTCAACACATTAATATTTTCCGTTTTGATGGTTAGCTTTCCTTTTAAATTGAGTTGATCATTTAAATTGCACATATTGTACATTTTGTAATAATAAGTTTAAACTTGTGGCCAAGTTGACATTGAGGAAGGGGGCAGTAGGCACACCGCACCTTTCTGTAGAAAAGGTACATGTTCTGGTATAGCCTCAATGCCATGTGTGAATGCCTCTGGGCTATATTTAAAGCGATGGCGTCCTTTTTTAGCTCTCTTTTACGACAGTGCCTATCCGTAGGGCATTCCAGTGGGAGGCATGCCAGTGCTGGTGACACGCTCGTTTGGGTAGGGCATGACAGTGCAGTCAGGGTGTCCCTGAAGTGAGTGGGAGGTGGACAGTGATATATGGTGACACTGTGGCAACAGCCAGGGAGGGGTGACTGAGTATGAGTATGTCTGTGACAACAGCAACACACCCTTCTCTCTACTCCACCCCTTCCTGAGGGCTAGGCTGTCTGTCAGGTGCCTACGGGCCAGTCTCTGGCTGTGTGACTGACAGATCCCAGAAACACGGCCGTCTGGTTTGGTGACATTCTGAGCTCTTGTTCACCTGTAGCGTGAAGGAAATCGAGTGCTGTTGTTGAATGTGATTTCATTAGTGCCTGTCTGAAAAGTATTCTCATAATGAGTCGCACCTGTATGAATTCATAGGGTTGTGTAGATTTGAGCAGGAAGCTTTGTAGACTACTGTATTTATGCTCTGCCCACTATCTTAAATGGTCCCTACACGCTTAGAAAAAATAGTTGCAAATCGGTTCTTTGCGGAGGGATAGGTTTCTCCCAAGAACCGTTTTGAGCTGAAGATCCCATTTTGGAAGACAAGGGTTCTTTGTAAGGCAACAAGGGTTCTACATTGAACCATATATCATATTTCCCAGCATTCTCTATTGCAAGGTGATTTTCAGAATTGTTTTTTTTAATATCTGTGTTTTTGCATGTACATTGATTGGTTCATTAATTTTGTGCTACAAAAAGATATATAACATACATTTTTCTAAACAAATCCAATCTGTTAGTACAGTCATTGGACTTATTGCACCAGTTACTGAGATGGTTGTTCCAGTTTATATGATTAAGGTTGTCTCAGCATTAAATCTTTCCTACCCTGGCAGTCATTCTGAATGCAGGCTGTAGGTGATTAAAATGTTCACTTATTGGATATCCTAACTCTGGCTGGATTCCAATCAGAATTACACGTCACTTTGTAAGCCAGCATCATATTGTGACTTGAAGGTATGATGTGGGGCGGGGGAGGGTTCAACTAAGCAAACATATGTAATTGTTTTAAGACAGTCATTTAGCAATTTGATTTTGAATATTAGGACCCCTTTAGGTATAAAAAAAATAATATCTAATGAAACATTGAATTTGACCATACTGTATTGACCCATAAAAACACGTTGAAAAACAGATTCATACATGCAAAATAAGATACTCAAAAAAAGGTATGGTAATTTTTTTTATGGCACTAAACTACTTCCATACATGCAGTACTTCCATACATTTTTTAAAACTGGAACCGGCTTACCTTAAGACGAGTCTTGTGAGGCGTCCTAGAGCAAAACAATGACATTTACGTGTTTTGTTATAGTCTCATCTTTAGTGTGTAGCCCACTGTTTGGATGCCTCAGACGTTTTCGTGAGAAGACCATGATCTGAAAAACACTGCTGTAGCTCGGCCACCTTCCACCGCAGATGCGGAAGGACGCCATTGGCATATGCTGTAAATTGAGACGCAGCCCATGCAAAACATATCTCTAGCTTAAACAGACAGATTTTTCTGGGGATTTTTGTATTATGCTAATTCGATTTCTGCAGTGGCACGGACATCGACTCTAGGGGGAGTTATATTGTGCATGGAGATGGAGAGAAGAATTACAATTGTTTCCATTTCCTCTTATTAATAATTCAGACTGACCTGAGGGCGACTGGGAACCAACTGGAAATATTTGGTTTGTCTCCTGCTCAAATTATGAGTACCACACCATACCTTTCAGGATAGGACTGCGACACTGAAACTTTGTTTGGGAGGGTTGTCTTTCAACAAAGTGGTGGTGATTGATAGTAAAATGTCCTCCCCTTTCCTGGTAAGGTGTCCTTGAGTGATTAAAAAATACAGTTGATGGCCACTCCAATACTTTGACTTTGTTGTCCAATACTTTTACTTTGTTTGGAGGAAAAATGGGGGAGGCTTGCAAGCCGAAGAACACCATCCCAACCGTGAAGCAGGGGGGGGCAGCATCATGTTGTGGGGGTGCTTTGCTGAAGGAGGGACTGGTGCACTTCACAAAATAGATGGCATCATGAGGGTGGAAAATTATGTGGATATATTGAAGCAACATCTCGAGACTCGAGGAAGTTAAAGCTTGGTCGCAAATGGGTCTTCCAAATGGACAATGACCCCAAGCATACTTCCAAAGTTGTGGCAAAATGGCTAAAGGACAACAAAGTCAAAGTATTGGAGTGGCCATCACAAAGCCCTGACCTTAATCCAAATACTAATTGAGTGTATGTAAACTTCTGACCCCCTGGGAATGTGTTTTAAGAAATTAATGCTGATATAAATCCTTCTCTCTACTATTATTCTGACATTTCACATTCTTAAAATAAACTGGTGATCCTAACTAACCTAAGACAGGGAATTTGAACAGGAATAAATGTCAGGAATTGTGAAAAACTGAGTTTAAATGTGTTTTGCTAAGGTGTATGTAAACTTCCGACTTCAACTGTATTTTTTTATCCCTCAAGGACACCTTGCCAGGAAAGGGGAGGACAGTTTACATAGCTGGCCATATATGGATGTTCATTTTTACTTTATGGGCTGGTTATATCAGCTTCTTCTAACCCATCGCTTTCTACTACATATAATAATACGATTAAATTACATCTTTACTATCTTTACATTAGAAACCAAAGTATATCAGAATTCCAGTCATTCCAATAAATGCTCTTGATCTTCAATAATTGGACTTGGAAATATGAACGTATAAGTTATCCAAATTGTTTTACCTGAGAATAACCCCAAAACTAAGGACTTATTAACCAGCCCTACTCTGATGTTTATGAGTTTGTTGTCAACGAGGACTGATTGGGCTCATTGATTCAAGTTGAAAAATAAATGCTCCGCTCATGTAATGGCATGCTTTGAGCACCACTGAAAAGTGCTATTTACATGTGAAAAATGAATACCATATACTGCATTTGCTATAGTTCTATTATTTAACTTTTTTTTGGTGACACTTTGATATCTTGAAAATTTGCAGCTGTTTAAAAACCTATTGAGACTAGGGAGCAGTGTTTTGATGTTTGGATAAAAAACGTGCCCAAAGAAACACTCTAAGGTTTCCAAAACTGTCAAAATATTGTCTGTGAGCTTAACAGAACTGATATTGCAGGCAAAAACCTGAGGAAAAACCAACCAGGAAGTGCTGTTTTTCTGAAACCTCTCTTTTCCATTTCAAGCTTATCCTCCATTTAATGGGACATAAACCCGATTCATTTCCCCATGGCTTCCACAAGCTGTGAATAGTCTTTAGACATAGTTTCAGGCTTTTATTCCGAAAAATTAGCTAGAATGATCACATCGCGTCAGTAGCTAGGTATCCTCAGATTTGCGCATGCGCGAGCACCTGGAGCGAGACCTATTCTCTCTCCCTCCTATTGAAAAGGCTACCGTCGGGTTGAAATATTATCGATTATTTATTGTAAAAACAACCTGAGGATTGATTATAAAAACCGTTTGACATGTTTCTACGAACTTTACGGATACTATTTGGAATTTCCGTCTGCCCGTCGTGACCGCACGAGCCTGTGGATTACTAAACAAAACGTGCCAACCAAATGGAGGTTTTTGGATATTAAATTAATCTTTAACAAACAAAATTAACATTTATTGTGCAAATGGGAGTCTCGTGAGTGCAAACATATGAAGATCATCAAAGGTAAGCAATTCATTTAATTGCTTTTCTGACTTTCGTGACCAATATACTTTGCTGCTAGCTGTTTGTAATGTTTTGTCTGCTGACATCTGTCCTCACATAATCACATGGTTTGCTTTCACCGTAAAGCTTTTTTGACACGCCAGGTGGATTAACAACAAGCTAAACTGTGTTTTGGTATATTGCACTTGTGATTTCATGAAAATTAAATATTTTTAGTAATTTAATTGGAATTTGTCGCTCTGCAATTCACCGGATGTTGACAAAAATTATCCCGCTAAAGGGATCGGTGCGCCAAGAGGTTAGGGCAAATCCAACCATGAAACAATAACAAAACGCCACCATGCCTCTATTTAGGTAGGATGGGCCTGAAGAACCTGGGCCTGTAACCACTCTCAGATTAATAGACAGAGCTATGGATGCATGGACTAACCATCCATGATATCAAAATTACTGTTATGAGGCTATACATTGTTTGTTTACATTTACAATGTTGACTAACATTAGACAAAACAAGCTTATATTTTGGGTTCTCATGGAGTGTGACAGTTGAACTAACCTCATGAGGCATTTATAAGTTATATTCTTCAAGAAACAATGGATATACAGTTCCAGTCAAAAGTTTGGACACCTACTCATTCAAGGGTTTTTCTATATTTTTACTATTTCTATATTGTAGAATAATAGTGAAGACATCAAAACTATGATTTTGCTGCAAAGAAACCACTACTGAAGGACACCAATAAGAAGAAGAGACTTGCTTGGGTTGAGTAACACAAGCAATGGACATTAGACCGGTGGAAATCTGTCCTTTAGTTGATGAGTCCAAATGTGAGATTTTATTTCCAACCGACATGTCTTTGTGATACGCAGAGTAGGTGAACGGGTGATCTCCGCATGTGTGGTTCCCACTGTGAAGCATGGAGAAGGAGGTGTGGTGGTGCTTTGCTGGTGACACTGTCAGTGATTTATTTAGAATTCAAGGCACATAATTCAAGACATTCTGCAGCGATACGCCATCCCATCTGGTTTGCTGTTAGTGGGACTATTTGTTTTTCAACAGGGCAATGACCCCAAACACACCTCCCGACTGTGTAAGGGCTATTTGACCAAGAAGGAGAGTGATGGAGTGCCGCATCAGAGGACCTGGCCTCCCCAATCACCCAGTGGTGTAGAGTACTTAATTAAGTACAACTACTTTCTAATTAAGTCGTTTCTGGGGGTATCTGTACTTTACTGTTTATATTTTTGACTACTTTAACTTGTACTTCTCTACATTCATAAAACAAATTATATACTTTTTACTCCATACATTTTCCCTGACACACGAAAGTACTAGTTACAAGTTGAATGTAACTAGTAAACTTAAACTTGCGCATTTTTTCAATGCTGATTTGATTGTCATTGAGAACACAGAGAAGTGTAAAATATTTTTTTTCGCAAACATCCTTTCTGAATATTAAAGTAATCCTCAAAGTAATCATCTAGTTTTTCAAAAGAATCTGTAATCTGATTACAAAATTTGGGGCGGTAACGTAACAGATTACAGTTACCATTTTCATGTAATCTGTTACTCCCCAACCCTGTATAATGTTCTCCTCTTTTACACTTCCTCAACCTCTCATCTGGCCAACATTGCAATACCATTTAAGTGGGCCACTAGATTAGTCCATTCTTTATGGTACATGACACCCTGCAAATTGGTGTGGAAGGAATAAGCTCACTTCCAACATACGCAGACAAACACTGGCCTATCTTGATTTAGTTCTCTCTAGTTCACTTCTAATGGGGTGGGTTGCTTTCTCAGGTATAGGAGATTTTGATTTGGATGGGGTGATGCTGATGCATAAGATGCAGGTAGTGCTCACACACACACACACACACACACACACACACACACACACACACACACACACACACACACACACACACACACACACACACACACACACACACACACAATAATACATGCACCCATTTAAGCAGTACCTGTAAGTTAACTTGTACGGTATGTCATATGTGGCTGCTGCTCTGTTGTGAACCTTGTAGTGTCACACCCTGATCTGTTTCACCTGTCTTTGTGATTGTCTCTACCCCCCTCCAGCTGTCGCCATCTTCCCCAAAATCCCCTGCGTATTTATACCTGTGTTCTCTGTTTGTCTGTTGCCAGTTCGTCTTGTTTGTCAAGTCAACCATTGTTTTTGTGACTCAGCTACTGCTTTCCCAGTCTCTCTTTTTTTCACCCTCCTGGTTTTGACCCTTGATTGACCTGTCTATTGCCTGCGCCTGTTGGATTATTAAACCAATGTTAATTCGACGTTGTCTGCATCTGGTCTTACCTTCACACCTGATATGTAGATTAACTACATCAAGGGACATGTCTAAAAGTTTGATTGCTCTCATTGGCTGGACATGGAAATGTGTTCTCTCATGCAACTCCACTAGCTACATGAGTTTGAGCCTCCATTGTATGTTTCCAGGGTCGTTAGTGAAGGAAGCCGCTCAACCAAAGAAGGGCTATGCCAGCCTAGGTCCTATAAGCTCTACACTTGGAAGTCTGTGAACTTTCCTCAAACTAGATTTATTTTCTCTCTCAGGGGAACAGAAAGTTATGTGACTTCCTTGCATGGTCATGCGTGTGTGACTCAATTCCTCGCCGACACTCTCCAGAATGAAAATTGATGCAAAGGCTGAGAAAAAGGATTATCCTCATTTCTTTGCAGGGAGATATTTCTCACCGCTCTGTCACTTTCCTCTGAGACAAATGAGGTACCTTGAACTGGGAAAGTCATGAGGTATATATGCACCACCTAGTCCTCCTTAGGAACTACTGACCTTGTTTGAATTCCCAAGCCCTTTATCTGATTACAATTGATATAGTTGAGCTGCAGACTGACGCTTCAAGTTGTGTTATAACATGTAACATAATTGTGTGAGTGTGTGACACAGACATCATGTGTGTATTGTGAGAGGCCGACAGAGCGAGAAAGAGAGCCAATCATGTGATCATAATTCAAGAGCTAGCATGCTTACTGTTTTCCCAAAATACAAGTATTGTGTAAATGTAACACACCCTACTACACTACGCCAAATTGACAAACTGGACATAGGCGTGACACTGACAGTGACTCTCCTGCGACAAAAGAACATCCCAACTATGCCCGAAACGTAAGGCATGGCTAGACTGTGCAAGGTCGCAGTTGTATTAAATTTAACTTATAGTATAATCACACATAATTTTCCCGTTTGATCTTTTGTTATTATTTTTTTTACAGTAGATTAGACACTGTCCATTGGCTTGTCCTTTATATCGATATATGCCATTCTTCTTCGAACTTGGCTTCCGGGAAGAGGAGCTGAGTATATTGTAGAGCTGAGGATGTCACATGGACCATAACTAAGCATTATTGAGTGTAATGAGTGCGCTGAGAGTCGGGAAGCAAGTACAGGGAATGAGTGTTTTAATCAATAAACAAAACAATAAACACGGAACACAATTAACGCACCGACATGAAAACAGAGTCAATAACACCTGAGGAAAGAACCAAGGGGAGTGACAGATATAGGGAAGATAATCAAGGAGGTGATTGGAGTCCAGGTGAGCGTCATAAGGCGCAGGTGCGCAAGACGATGATGACAGGTGTGCCAGGATAATCAGCAGCCTGGTGACCTAGAGGCCAGAGAGGGAGTATACGTGACATTTAGTGTACATTCTGGTCCCTGGATTCCTGTGTCATCTAAATAGAGACAGGAGGGACAAAGGCCCACCGCCATGGTAGCAGCTGGTTCTATGTCAGGGATTGTTGTTCTATAGAATGTAGAGGACTGACTGGCAAGGCGGAAAGCTTGATGTAAAGTATAGTTGAGATTCAACATGGGGCCAACTAACTTTAAAGACTGACCTTGTCTTAATGGATCTTTGCCTCATGTTGGATCTCACCACTTTGCTTCAAGCTTACCAGCACTGTGTCCTTATAGATTCTCCCAGAAAAAATAGCATTACCCCCACAAAGCTCCTTCATGTGTCGTGTGAAGTACTGTGCTTCAAGTATAGAATAAACCGAAGTAATGTATCCTAGAGCCTATCCAATTTGAATTATGCCTGATGATGAAGCTCAATTGAATTCAATAGCGGAGTAGGTGAGTCATCCCATTTCAACTTATTATAACCTTGTTGTGTTGTTGTCGTGCTCACTCCCTTTGCAACCTTTCCATACAACAGTTGTTCAATGTAAAGTGATAATGTCATCATTCATCCACAGTAAATGGCAGCACTTCATCTACATATTAATGACAGTTGTTTTCAACCTCTGAAGGCTATCAAGAACTGATTTACTATGACGCTGTTGTCTTATTCTTTATTTATTTCCATTTTTCCGGTTCCTACTTTGCAGTTTTTGAAGATGGTTTTTATAACAGTTCAGCTTTTTATAGAGTGTACCCTGTTCATAGCATTTCTAGATATTTAATTTCGTAATGATGGGGTGGCAATAACTACATTTCGCAGCTGTCTCTGCAGACTAGAAATAGTGTTAACTGCTGCTATTTCATACTGCAGAAGTAAAGGCTTTCCAAGCTCAGCAGTCTGCTTATAGTGAAATGGCTCTAATGAGGAAAAAAAAGAGGCAGATGGTCACTGACATTGATCCACAGCTTTAGAAAAGGGGGAAGACTTGATTGCATGTATTCAAAGCAGGATTGGGTACAAGCTTGGTTATAAACCGTGCTTGACTATATCATACCTGATGAGCTTTTTTTTAAGGTCTTATTTTGACCTTTACGAAAGCATTTCTATAAAAAACATTGCGATATTCTGACCAAAGGCAATGAAATGCATATAGATATGATAATCAAACGATTAACCTTGCTGATGCTGAAGAATGCATTTGAGACATAGTCCCTACATTGACCTATACCAAACTGAAGGCTTGGGAACTGGGGACCACTGACCAGCCGTTTGTGTCTGTGTATCCTGCCTAAATCCTGGCCATTTCACAATAAATATAGGTTACAACTCACTGAAAAAATAATACGGATGGTTTCCTGAAGTAATGTTGACAGTGAATATCTACATAGTCCCCTTCACCTGAGAGCCAACTCATTTTTCACAGAAAAAGTAATTTCCTAAGCTGACAAGTGAAACATCTCAGCTATCAGGAAGCTCACGAATAAAACCATTCATATCTCGCCTCACACTCAATCCAAAGGGAAGGCCATGGTTTCAACAAAATCCCCTTTCTCATTTGTCTTCCAATTCTCCAGCTTAGATTAGGAGCATTGCAGTTCCAGAGTACTTTCCTAACTTTCCATTGAAACTCATCTTCAATCATTTTCTTTTATTTTTAGATTTTCATATCCGTCTTCTCTTCTCCTCCCCACATTTCACAAACCTTGACATGCACAGTTTTAAAAGGAGGCAATTGCCAGTGAGATGTTATTCAGTGTTACTGGCGCGTTTATATTTCATAGGAATTCATTGTAGCTTTATATTCTTTAAATGATAATAATGATTAGCATTTATAAACTGAAAACGGAATACTTTTCAAAGCTTTTTTTGCTCCATAAACACATGCTTCAAAAAGAGTCCCAGGGGAAAAAATCAAATATGGATGGTTCTCCTTAAGAGTCCTATTGGTTTATTTCTCTGAGACAGTCGGAGAGGCGACAGCCAGCAGACCATAAGCTGTGTTGACAGTCAGATCAATTCTGATCTTTTGTCAATAATTGATATTTTGACCAATCAGATCAGTTCTTTTGCCAATAATTGATATTTTGACCAATCAGATCAGTTCTTTTGACAATAATTGGACCAAATAGCTGAATTGGGCTGCGAACACAGCCTTAGAGCAGGGGTAAGTAGGGAGGCGTCACACACAGTAGCCCTTATACTGTAATATGCTGCCCAAGCAGGGAGGAGATGGAGAGAAACTGCTTCCAGTCTGATATAAGGTTGAAACAGTGAATGATGAAACATCTGCTGAATCCAATTGAATGCAAAAAACACAGAATATTTGAATGCAGAAAATACAGAATATGAATACATGATATATAGGCTGCTATCCTTCTCATTTCTGTACACTTCTCTTGTACAGATCAGTAGAGTAGAATCTATTATCCCGGGGGCAATGAATTTTGCAGCACATAGTAAAAACATAATGTACACATGAAAATAAATATACACAAAAACAACATATATAGCAAAAATATGTACAGGAAGAAGACCTGTAAACCATTCATGAAAAGAGAGTCAGCCTATACCTAACAGTACAGTACTATGTTGTATTAAGAAAGCTAGTAGCATCTTACATGAAGGAGAGTTTTGACCGGTTAGTTTTAAATTTAAGGAACCTGTATCTGCACTTAGAGGGAAGCAACAAAAATTAATCAAACTTGGGAGTTCCTCAGAATGGATTGAGAGTTCCTCAGAATGGATTGGGCCTTCCGCATGACTAATGTCTGATACAGGTCAGAAAGGTCAGTTACGTTCGTACCAATGATCCTGCTAGTGATCATACTAAGTATTCTGTTGACAGTGGGTTTTCATTGCTTAGGTTCCGTGAATGCAGAGGACAGTAATGTGGTTCAAATCAAATCAAATTGTATTGGTCACATACAGATGTTAATGCGAGGGTAGTGAAATGCTTGTGCTTCAAGTTCGTGCAGTAATATCTAACAAGTAATCTAACAATTTCACAACAACTACCTTATACACACACAAGTGTAAAGGAATGAATAAGAATATGTACATATAAATATATGGACGAGCAATGGCCTTGCGGCATAGGCAAGACTCAGTAGATGGTGTAGAGTACAATATGATATGTAATATGATATGAGTAATGTAGGGTATGTAAACATTATATAAAGTGTCATTGTTTAAGTGACTAGTGATATATTTATTACATCCAATTTTTAATTATTAATGTGGCTGGATATTTGAGTCAGTATGTTGGCAGCAGCCACTCAATGTTAGTGATGGCTGTTTAACAGTCTGATGATAGAAGCTGTTTTCAGCCTCTCAGTACCAGCTTTGATGCACCTGTACTGACCTCGCCTTCTGGATGATAACGGGGTGAACAGGCAGTGACTCGGGTGGTTGTTGTCCTTGATGATCTTTTTGGCCTTCCTGTGACATCGGGTGGTGTAGGTGTCCTGGAGGCCAGGTAGCTTGCCCCCAGTGATGCGTTGTGCAGAACTCACTACCCTCTGGAGAGCCTTACGGTTGTGGGCGGAGCAGTTGCAGAATGTTTTCGGTGACAAACCAAATTTCTTCAGCCTCCTGAGGTTGAAGAGGCGCGGTTGTGCCTTCTTCACCACGCTGTCTGTGTGGGTGGACCATTTCAGTTTGTCTGTGATATGTATGCCGAGGAACTTAAAACTTTCTCACTTTCTCCACTACTGTCCCGTCAATATGGATAAGGGGGTGCTCCCTCTGCTGTTTCCTGGTTGTCTCCTATTGGCTGTTTCCAATCCTAATGGCTTGCCTTTCATCTCCCTAGATCTTTCTAGAATCAAGTCTGCATGTTAAGTGTGGGAGTCTATGTGTCTGAAATAGAAATGGTCCCTGGTCAAAAGTACCACACTAAATTGGGCTCTGGTCAAAAGTGTACAAAATAGCAAATAGGGTTCCATTTCACATGTATACATTGACTCCCACAGCCTATACGATTCTAGCCCAGGTCCCTGGTCAAAAGTAGTAAACAATAAAGATACTTTTTTCCAAGCACAGAGATATTGAAAAAGGCCACTATGGGATGAGAAGATAAAATCCCAAGGGCCGTAAGCCAGAAGATAGAGCACAAGGCTGACTGCTTGAAACTGATGAACAGCTAAGAGGTCACGCAAATTGTCACACTGACTGTTAAAATCAGAATTTAAGAATTGAACTTTTTATATCCACCATCATATTTTCCTTGAAAGCATCCTTGAGTGATTCAGTAACCCTGAGTCAAGTGAGATGTTCGAGTTGCACGTGGAGGAGATATGATGGGCAGGCCAGGCCACATCTCCCAAAAACACTAGGAAGGGCTGAATGACATCAAAGTTACTTAGCACCCCTTGAGGACTGCAGATCGGTCTTCCACAGAACTCATTCAGATCTTTCTCTGCTCATCTTTAGTGGTATTGACAGAAGGAGAGTGTTGAAATGTTTTTGTCAGTAGAAAGTAGGGTGAAAATGGATCTCTGCATAAAAACATAGCAAATCTGAGATATCTTGTGATTGATTACATTTTTTCAGGAGTATGTCGCCAGATGTGTGACAGAATGACAATATCAACATTTTTTTTTTACATTTACATTTTCCATAATGAATAATAGTGTATTAGCAGCCTTCCTTGTTTTCTATATTTGTTAGGTATAATTTACAATGTAAATTGAGCCTTTGTTTTCAAAGGAGACACAACAAAGCAATTTCCATTTGATTGCCTACTAGATGACGTGCTTAATTTCTCTGTCGGTTTCCCTGGGACTTTGATCAACCCTTCTGGCTACCTCAGAAGCATTCATTCATTCAATCAAAAATAATTTGGGTTTCATTAAACACTTTTGAATCAAAATATATTGCGACACACATTGTGGCTATTCATTGAGAACTATTCATTGAGAACTGTTGTTACGAGCCACTGTTCACACAAACAGTTTCTCAAAACTCATTGTTTTCTCTCACGCTCAGTTATGCTTCTTCATTCAAATACAATTATCGTCATGATTCATTATTGTGTATTCCCCATACAAGCAGGAAATGAAACATCAAGGGTGCCACATCCATTCAATAAGTTGTTCACTCTTTAATTTAGTTACTGGCAGAGCCTCTAGAAAACCTACACACCGTTATGTAACGCTGTTAATTAACTATTGTAAACAAATATGGGAAAAATAGAAATGCTTTTATTGTAATTAGTTTCCTTTGTATTACCCTGCAAATTAGGCTAACTGTTAGTGGTCTATTCAGATTGATTTAGCACTGAAACTTGGTCTTTCTTGTTCACATCTATCATTGAACTTGTTTTATCCTAAGGTGTGCATTTGATGCTTTGATCAAGCTAATGCAAGATGTACATGCTACAGAATGCCACAGTAATGTTTTGAAATGAGACTATATGAAGAGTTTCATTCCAAAATGCTATACACTGAGTATACCAAACATTAGGAACACTTTCCTAATATTGAGTTGCGTTTTGGAAATACACTTTGGCGAGTATAGAGATAAAATATGAAGTGCATTATCATGATTCCAAAAGTGTTCTTTGCGGAGGGATAGAGTTCTACCCAGAACCGTTTTCATATGAAGAACCCTTTTTGGAAGACAAGGGTTATTTGTAGGGCAAAGGGTTCTACTCAGAACCTTTAACATGTTTTTGATTCTACTTAGAACCCTTCTGAATCTGAATAAGCTTTTGATTGTAATTTTTTTGTCTTTCTTTTAAATAGTGCATGACCATTACCGTTTACCTCAGTGTTTAAACTTTAATATTAGGAGTTTGAGTAATCTGAGAAGTTAAATAAGATAAGAGAATGTGTGAGAATGTTTTAAACTGTACCTATTGTATATGGCAATATGTGTGCATGTATCTAGTAATTGTACTTATATAGTACTAACATAGTTGATATCTTTGCCGTGATTTCTGTCTTTCGAATGAGTATTTTCTGTGATTTTATTGAGCAGAGAGTATGAGAATAGAAGGAAGTATGAGTGAACCACAGTGTTGTCATGTATGCTCACTCTCCGGCCTCTAATTAATCTGGCTGCTGATTATCCCGCACACCTGTCACCATCGTCTCGCACACCTGCGCCTCATGACACTCACCTGGACTCCAACACCTCCTTGATTATCTTCCCTATATCTGTCACTCCCCTTGGTTCTTTCCTCAGGTGTTATTGACTCTGTTTTCATGTCGGTGCGGTGTGTTTCGTGTTCATTGTTTCTGTTTTTTATTAAAACACTCACTCCCTGAACTCGCTTCCCGACTATCAGTGCACTCATTACAAGTGTATTGTATGGTACACAGTCAACTGGCAAATTTTACCTTGTGTTGATTTTACAGCGTAAAATTTCTAGTGTTGATTCAGAAGTTAAATTAACTTATCGCTCAGGTATAAAAGAATCCCAAGGTTAATAACCACAGTTGACTGTGATTGTGTCATTTTTACTCTGTGTGGAATAAAACACTCAACCATACCCATTATTATCATATTTCCCAGCATGCTCTATAGCAGGTTGATTTTAAAGATTTGTTTGTTTTAATATCTGTGTTTTTGCATGTACATTTATTGGTTGATTATCTTATGCTTCACAAGACACATAACATACCTTTTTCTAAACTAATCCAATCAAATAACCAGTGGTGATTTTAGCATGTATGTCTTGGTGGGGCAAACAAAAAAGTAAATGTGGGATGCATGCCAGCAAAGCTACTACACAACACAACACTGAACAATACATTAATTGCACTATAAAAGGTGACAAACGGTGCACACAAATTGTTAGGGCCTACATAAAGCTGTCCCAACAGCAGAGTTCCAACAACAGCCCCAACATCTTACCACTGCTACACCTGGCTATCAGCAGAGCCTTGTTTGGCAACGAACTGAACAGTTCATTCAGCCTCATTTAATGCCTTAAAAAAACATAGCTGATACGGCTGTCTTGCTTAAAACAATAGTGGTTTCTACTGACAATTGAGATGTACAAACTATGGCATAAGGGGACGACAAGTGGAAATGTGGCAATCCGTAATTTCGATAAATACATTAATGAGCGAGCTCGGACGGACGTAGTTAATATACCTATTTGTAAAGCCCTTTAGAAATGCACAGTGACATAATTCAGAACATGGACCGTTCTTACAGTGTTCTCCCTAAGCCAGAACCGCAGGATAAATATAGGGGGCATATAAACATATAAAACTCTTACAATATTCAACAATTACATTTCTCTAAAACAGGTTATGGGCTACATGTGCACCACTAAGTCAGAACAGTGGGTGAAATTAGACCAAATTATTAGGGTGAGGCACATTGGCATTTAAAGCTTACTACACAACATACACTTAGTATTGCTTTCTTAGCTACAATATACATATCTCCCTGGCATATTACATACTTTATGCAGCAGCATACAATACATTTTTGGACTCATCTTGTTGTGCTGTGCTCACTTGAACAGTCCTTCATGGGCAAATTATGTCATCCAACTTTATCATCAAAGTTTGGCATTCTCTGTATTCATGGTGCTTTCAAGACAACAGGTTGATTCATGATGACATCAGTGATCTTCAGGTCGTAGCTCTAGAAAGAGGCCCGAGTTCCCGATTTACAATTCTGAGTTGGATGACCATTCAGAACATATTTTCCCAGTAGGAGCTTGTTTTTTCGAGTTCCCAGTTGTCTTGAACTCACTGAAGTCTGAGATTTTCCAGTTCCGAGTTAACAGTTGTTTTGAGTGCGGCACAAATAATGCTTAATTGACATCATGGCCAATGTTGAATGTTTGTCATTTTAAGCTTGGAAAAGGGACCCTTAATTACAGCCACTCCACTGAATCGCAGGCTAGTGATGGCTTTGCAATTCTTGCAGTTAGCCACTGATTCCTTAAAAACCACTCATTGTTGAATTTGCGACTTCCAATTTGTTGTGTAATGCTTATGGCCGATGAGCACCGATGCGTTTTATCTATAATTTCTCTTCATTATTTCTCTTCATATGACAACAATTAAACAGGATTTACCAGTAGATTGTGAACTTGATTCATGATGATGACTGCTAGCTAAGATTTTTTTTCAGTCCAATCAAAGCTACTGTAGATATAACGTGATTTGACATCATTTTATCTGTGACCAATGTCCTTGAGCCTTCTTGGATGGGCACTTCTAATGTAACTCTATATCAGCAACCAAGGGGTTTGATTTTTTGAGCTCTCCCCATCGTCTTGGCGGTGACATAGAGTCCCCATGAGTGACAGAACACTGAGCCAATCACGGCACAACTAGAGAACATTACCAACTCCTACACTCCGTATTTTCCGCTGGTTGACCCACCACCACAGAAAGCACTGAGCTAGGCTGAAACACCTGCATTTTGAAGCTGCATTACTCAAGAAAGCCAAAAGAATACCATGTTTGTATGCAGCTTTATTAACTCAAGCCCTGAATGACAGGTCGCCATTCAAATAATATACCTTTTTCTAAACTAATCCAAATTGTTAGTAGTTGTATTTATTGCACCTGTTACTGATATGGTTCTTCCAGTTTATATCATTTAGGTAGTCTCATTAATCTGTCTTCCCTACCCTGTCAGTCATTCTGAATGCAGGTTATGGTGATGGAAAGGTCCAATTATTGTATATCCTCACTCTGGCTAAGCGTTTAATAGTTTCCCTGTATTTTAGAAATGCTCTATTTGGAGAATAAATCACTTTGCTCCTGGGTAATGCGGAATTTCCTGGTTAAGCCGTAGTTATCATTCTAAATCATATAAAGCATATAAATATGTCTGGATTTGATTAGAGCTTTGATCGGCATGAAAATTCAAACCTGATGCTACAGTACCTGAGCCAGATTAAAGACAATTTATGAGCCAAAGTCCAAAATATTCAGACACCTTCCCTTTTTCCATATTTTGTTTTGTTACTTGTTCTAAAAATCGATAAAAAAAAAAAACTCAATTTACACACAATATCCCATAATCACAAAGCGAAAACAGGTTTTTAGAAATGTTTGCAAATGTATTCAAAATAATAACAGATACCGTATTTACATAAGCATTCCGAGTCTTTGCTATGAGACTTGAAATTGAGCTCAGGTGCATCCTATTTCCATTGATCATCCTTGACATGTTTCAACAACTTAATTGGAGTCCACATGTGGCAAGACGGAAGTCGCCCCTCAGAAAAAGGCAAATGACAGTCCACTTGGAGTTTTCCAAAAGCCACCTAAATGACTCTCAGACCATGAGAAACAAGATTCTCTGGTCTAATGAAAACAAGTTTGAACTCTTTGGCGTGAACGCCAAGAATCACCTCTGGAGGATACCTGGCACCATCTCTACGGTGAAGCACGGTGGTGGAAGCATCATGCTCTGGGGATGTTTTTCAGAGGCAGGGACTGGGAGACTAGTTAGGAGAGATCCTTGATTAAAACCTGCTCCAGAGCGCTCAGGACCTCAGACTGGGTCGACGGTTCACCTTGCAACAGGACAACAGCTCTAAGCACACATCCAAGACATGTAGAAGTGGACCAAGGCGCAGCGAATGTAGAGTTCCACATGCTTTAATAATAGTGAAACTTAACAAAACAATAAACAATAAACAAACAAACAGTGACTACAGAGGTGCAACATGCACAAACTCCAAACACAGTAACATAAACAATATCCCATAACCCACAGGTGGAAAAATGCAACTTAAGTATGATCCCCAATTAGAGACAACGATTACCAGCTGCCTCTAATTGGGAATCATACACAAACATAGACAATAAACCTAGAACCCCGCATAGAAATAATAAACTAGACTAAAACCCCTAGTCACACTCTGACCTCCTCTACCATAGAAAATACAGGCTTTCTATGGTCAGGACGTGACAGTCCTTGAGTGGCCCAGCCAGAGCCCAGACTTGAACCTGATCAAACATCTTTTAAGAGACCTGAAAATAGCTGTGCAGCGAACTCTCCATCCAACCTGACAGATCTTGAGAGGATCTGCAGAGAAGAATGGAAGAAACTCCCCAAATACATGTGTGCCAAGCTTGAAGCGTCATACCCAATGAGACTTGAGGCTGTAAATCACTGCCAAAGGTGCTTCAACAAAGTACTGAGCAAAGGGTCTGAATACTTATGTAAATGTAATATTTCAGTTTTTTATTTAAATAAATTTGCTATATGGGTATTGGGTATTGTGTGTAGATTGGGTATTGTGTGTAAACTATTTAATAGATTTTAGAATAATGCTTTAACGTAAATCTTTTTGGAAAAAGTCAAAGGGTCAAAATACTGGGCTCCCCGATTGGTGCAGCAGTCTAAGGAACTGCATCTCAGTGCTTGAGGTGTCACTACAGACACCTTGGTTTGAATCCAGGCTGTATCACAACCGCCCGTGATTGGGAGTCCCATAGGGTGGCGCACATTTGGCCCAGCATCGTCCGGTTTTGGCCGCTGTAGGCCATCATTGTAAATAAGAAATTGTTCTTAACTGACTTGCCTAGTTAAATAGAGGTTAAATTAACAAAATAAAATAAAAATGAATGCACTGTACAGGCACATTATGTATGACAGAAAAGCAAAAAAGCCCATAAAGTGCTTCAGAAATGTTTTTACCCTTTGACTTATTCCACATTTTGTTTTGTTACAGCCTGAATTCAAAATGGATTAAATAGTTGTTTTTCTCTCTCACCCATCTACACACAGTACCCCATAATGACAAAGTAAAAAACTTTTTTTTTTTTTTTTAAGATTCTAGCTAGCTAGTAATCATGGCCGAATACCGATCAGTCGGGGGGCCCTGACCTCCAGGTTGACTAACAATTGATTTTGTTAGTCGCTCTCACTCAGATATCATTAACATTGCATAAGTCACGGAAAAATGTGTAGAATTGCAGGAAATGTAAGTTTTACTCAGTCGCGGACTCAATTTACAACAGTAAATTCAGGACAAAAAGTGAATTGCTTTGCCACACACAGGATGCAGGGTTATTGAGTTTGTCCCCATTGGGCATGTGTCAAACTCATTCCACGGAGGGCTGAGTGTCAACGGGTTTTCACTCCTCCCTTGGACTTGATTGATAAATTAACCCTCCTTTTGTGTTCGTTTCATGTTAATTCATTTTGTGTTCCCGGTTCAAAATTACAGCCCTATTATAGCTGATTATAAATCCATAATAATACATATATTATCACCTAATGTTGTGTTAGATCTTTTTATCAGGTTAAGCTCTTGTGAACATTACACGTTTTGAACTTCTATTTGCTATTTATGGCCTGTAGGCCTCATTGACCTGAGCTCATACAAATCGTTTTTGAGTTCAACATTTTTTATTTGGACTATAACAAATACTCAGATGAGACATATTGTGCTATTTATCACAGACTAAACCACTGTAAGTTTCCTGGCCTCTCTCATCCTCACCAGTGTCATAATCAAAGATATGATCAAGAGCCTCACATACAGTTTATCGTTTGGTCATTGTGCTGCCACAGAATGACTTGTGACAAGGCCTCAAAAAAGCTTCAAATACCAGAGCTGCGTGAAAGTTATATACATTATTGAAACAATGTTGTGATTGTCTGTGAGAATGCCAACAGGTGTGGTTCCCGTGGGGGAAAGGTTCTATTGGGTAAAGGTTCCCGTGGGGGTTGCCATGGAAGCCAAGAAGGGGAGTGAGGTGTGTGTGTGTGTGCTCAAACATACAGGCATGTGGGGGACTGGGAGAGGAATTGTGTCCATCTTAAGCTTTATGTTTTGTATGTAAATCCATTCATTTTACAAAGTGACATATTGTACAATTCATAACATACTGTATGTACAGTGTCATATACATATTCATTTATAACATATCATACGAAAGGTATGGTGAACATCCACAAATTAATACATACTGTACGAAATGTAACATACAGTGACTTTGGAATGTATTCAGACCCCTTGACTCTAAATTTGATTAAATAAACAAAAATCCTGAAATCTACACACAATAACCAATAATGACAGAGCGAAAACAGGTTTTACGAAATTCTTGCAATTTTACTATTGATAAAAAAAAATCTTATTTACATAAGTCTTCATACCCTTTGCTATGAGACTTGAAATTGAGCTCAGGTGCATCCTGTTTCCATTGCCCATCCTTGAGATGTTTTTACAACTTTATTGGAGTCTACCTGTGGTAAATTCAATTGATTGTACATGATTTGGAAAGGCACACACGTCTATATAAGGTCCCACATTTGACAGTGCATGTCAGAGCAAAAATCATGCCATGAGGTCAAAGGATTTGTCCGTGTGATATTTCAGATCTTTTGTAATAAATTAGCAAACATTTTGAAAAAAATGTTTTTGCTTTGTCATTATGCGATATTGGACCCACTCCAATTTGCATACCGCCCAAATGGATGAGGAAAGAAAACAATTAAATCAATTTTAGCATAAGGCTGTAACCTTACAAAATGTGGAAAAAGTCAAGGGGTCTAAATACCTTCCTAAGGCACTGTATCTGTATTCCCAGTCATGTGAATTCCATAGATTAAGGAATAATTAATTTATTTAAATTGACACATTTCCTTATATGAACTGTAACTATTGTTGCGTGTTGCATTTATATTTTTGTTCAGTATATTTACCAATAGTTTTCATCAGTATTTTTCGTAGCTGTCCATTTACCACCACAAACTGGTGCTAGCACTAAGACTGCACTTAACGAGCGATATAGGGCCATTAGCCAACAAGAAAATGCTGTCGGTGGAGTCAAGCGTGTGTGCAAGAGAGTGCAAGAGAGTTTCAGTGCAAGAGAGTTTGTGCAAAAAAAGGTCTATGCAGGTAGTCTGGGTAGCCTTTTGATAAGCTATTTAGCAGTCTTGTTTAGAATTGTTATGGCTTGGGGGTAGAAGCTTTTCAGGGTCCTGTTGGTTCCAGACTTGGTGCATTGGTACCGCTTGCAGTGTGGTAGTAGAGTGTGTGTGTGTGTGCGCGTGCGTGTGTGTGTGTGTGTACAGTACATATTATAGCTATCTCAATAACCTCGTACCCCTACACATTGACACGGTACTCGTAGGCTACTCCTTGTATACAGTGCGTTCAAAAAGTATTCAGACCCCTTCACTTTTTCCACATTGTCACGTTACAGCCTTATTCTAAAATGTATTTAAATAAAATACCACTTTGTAATATACACACAATAACCCATAATGAGAAATATAAAACAACAGGTTTTTATACTTTTTTGCAAATGTTTAATAAATAATCAAAAACAGATTTATTTATGTACAGTACCAGTCAAACGTTTGGACAGACCTACTCATTCAAGGGTTTTTCTTTATTTTTTACTATTTTCTACATTATACAGTAATAGTGAAGACATGAAAACTGTTAAATCAAATGTAATTTGTCACATGCGCCGAATACAACAGGTATTACAGTGAAATGCTTACTTACAAGCTCTTAAGCAAATACCTAAAGAATAAAAAGGTTTTAAAAGTAAGAGATATGAAAAACTAATAATTAAAGAGCAGCAGTAAATAACAATAGGGGGGCTATATACAGGGGGTACCGGTACAGAGTCAATGTGTAAATGCATCTGGGATGTTTGGGTCTTATGGTTTGGGGATAGAAGCTGTTTAGAAGCCTCTTGGACCTAAACTTGGCTCTCCGGTACCGCTTGCCGTGCGGAAGCAGAGAGAACAGTCATTGACTAGGGTGGCTGGAGTCTTTGACAATTTTTATGGCCTTCTTCTGACACCGCCTGGTATAGAGGTCCTGGATGGCAGGAAGCTTGGCTCCGGTGATGTACTGGGCCGTACACACTAGCCTCTGTAGTGCCTTGCGGTCGGAGGCCGAGCAGTTTCCATACCAGGCAGTGATGCAACCCGTCAGGATGCTCTCGATGGTGCAGCTGTAAAATATTTTGAAGATCTCAGGACCCATGCCAAATCATTCCAGTCTCCTGAGGGGGAATAGGTTTTGTCTTGCCCTCTTCACGACTGTCTTGGTGTGCTTGGACCATATTAATTTGTTGTTGATGTGGACGCCAAGGAACTTGAAGCTCAACCTGCTCCACTACAGCCCCGTCGATGAGAATGGGGGCGTGCTCGGCCCTCTTTTTCCTGTAGTCCACAATAATCTCCTTTGTCTTGATCATGTTGAGGGAGAGGTTGTTGTCCTTGCACCACATGGTCAGGTCTCTGATCTCCTCCCTATAGGCTGTCTCGCTGTTGTCGGTGATCAGTTGTGTCATCAGCAAACTTAATGATGGTGTTGGAGTTGTGCCTGGACATGCAGTCATGAGTGTACAGGGAGTACAGGAGGGGACTGAGCACGCACCCCTGAGGGGCCCTCGTGTTGAGGATCAGCGTGTTGTGTTGTACCCTTACCACCTGGGGGCGCCCCGTCAGGAAGTCTAGGATCCACTTGCAGAGGGAGCTGTTTAGTCCCAGGGTCCTTAGCTTAGTGATGAGCTTTGAGGGCACTATGGTGTTGAACACTGAGCTGTAGTCAATGAATAGCATTCTCACATAGGTGTTCCTTTTGTCCAGGTGGGAAAGGGCAGTGTGGAGTGCAATAGAGATTGCATCATCTGTGGATCTTTGGTGCGGTATACAAATTGGAGTGAGTCTAGGGTTTTTTGGATAATGGTGTTGACGTGAGCCATGACCAGCCTTTCAAAGCATTTCATGGCTACAGACACGAGTGCTACGGGTCGGTGGTCATTTGGGCAGGTTACCTTAGTGTTCTTGGGCACAGGGGCTATGGTGGTCTGCTTGAAACACGGTACTATTACAGAGAGGTTGAAATTATCAGTGAAGACACTTGCCAGTTGGTCAGCCCATGCTCGGAGTACACATCCTGGTAATCTCTGGCCCAGCGGCCTTGTGAATGTTGACCTGTTTAAAGGTCTTACTCACATTGGCTGCGGAGAGCGTGAATACACAGTCATCCGGAACAGTTGGTGCTCTCATGCATGTTTCGGTGGTACGTGCTTTGAAGCGAGCATAGAACTTATTTAGCTTGTCTGGTAGTCTCGTGTCACTGAGCAGCTCTCGGCTGTGCTTCCCTTTGTAGTTTGTAATAGTTTGCAGGCCCTGCCACATCCAACGAGCGTCGGAGCCGGTGTAATACAATTCGGTCTCAGTCCTGTATTGACGCTTTGCTCGTTTGAGGGCGTAGCGGGATTTCTTATAAGCTTCCGGGTTAGAGCCCCACTCCTTGAAAGTGGCAGCTCTACACTTTAGCTCAGTGCGAATTTTGCCTGTAATCCATGGCTTCTGGTTGGGGTATGTACATACAGTCACTGTGGGGAAGACATACTCGATTCACTTTTTAAAGCCAATGACTGATGTGGTGTACTCCTCAATGCCATCGGAAGAATCCTGGAACATAGTCCAGTCCTGTAGTTTAGCATCTGGTTCATCTGACTACTTTTTTATAGACTTAGTGACTGGTGTTTCCTGCTTTCATTTTTGCTTGTAAGCAGGAATCAAGAGGACAGAGTTATGGTCAGATTTGCCAAATGGAGAGCAAGGGAGAGCTTTGTACGAGTCTCTGTGTGTGGAGTAGAGGTGGTCTAGAATATGTTTTCTTTAGTTGCACATTTAACATGCTGATAGAAATTCAGTGAAACTGATTCAAGTTTCCCTGCATTAAAGTCACCGGCCACTAGGAACGCCGCCTCTGGATGAGCGTTTTCCTGTTTGTTTTGGGGGGAATACAGCTCATTTAGTGTGGTTTTAGTTCCAGCCTCACTCTGTGATGGTATTTAGACAGCTATGAAAAATACAGATGAAAACTTTCTGGGTAAATAGTGTGGTCTACAGCTTATCATAAGATACCCAACCTCAGGCGAGCAAAACTTTGAGACTTCCTTAGATATCGTGCATGTTGTTTACATAAATGCATAGGCTCCTGCCTCGTGTTTTACCAGAGACTGCTGTTCTGTCTTGCCGATAGAGTGTATAACCTGCCAGCTCTATGTTCTTAACGTCGTCGTTCATCCACAACTCAGTGAAGCATAACATATTACCGTTTTTAATGTCCCGTTGGTAGGATAGACGTGCTTTCAGTAATCCCATTTATTTTCTAGCGATTGAACATTAGCTAGCAGAATGGAAGGCAAGGGCAGAATAGCCACTCATCACCTGGTCCTCACAAGGCACCCTGATCTTTTGCCTCAAAATCTCTGTTTCCTTCTCCAGCGAATCACAGGGATTGGGACCTGGTCGGGTGTCAACAGTATAGCCCTTGCGTCCAACTCATTGTAGAAAAACTCTTCGTCCAGTTTGAGGTGAGCAATCCCAGTTCTGATTTTAAAAAGCTTTTTTCGGTCATAGGAGACAGTAGCAGCAATATTATGTACAAAACAAGTTACGAACAACGCGAAAAAACAAACAAAATAGCATGATTGGTTGAGAGCCGATAAGACAGCAGCCCTACACATTGGCACTATTTTAACATTAAATAACACGCAGTAACCAAAAAAGTGTTCAACAAATCCAAATATATTTTATATTTGAGATGCTTCAAAGTAGCCAACCTTTGCCTTGATGACAGCTTTGCACATTCTTGGCATTCTCTCAACCAGCTTCACGAGGTTGTCATCTGGAATGCATTTCATATAACAGGTGTGCCTTGTTAAAAGTTAATTTGTGGAATTTCTTTCCTTCTTAACACATTTGAGCAAATTAGTTGTGTTGTGGCAAGGTAGGGGTGGTACAGAAAAGATAGCCCTTTTCAACAGGACAATGACCCAACACACCTCCAGGCTATGTAAGGGCTATTTGACCAAGAAGGAGAGTGATGGAGTGCTGCATCAGATGACCTGCCCTCCACAATCAGCCGACCTCAACCCAATTGAGTTGGTTTGGGTTGAGTTGGACCGCAGAGTGAAGGAAAAGCAGCCAACGCGTGCTCAGCATATGTGGGAACTCCTTCAAGACTGTTCGAAAAGCATTCCTCATTTAGCTGGTTGAGAGAATGCCAAGAGTGTGCAAAGCTGTCATTGAGGCAAAGAGTGGCTACTTTGAAGAATCTAAAATAAAAAATATTTATTTAAACATTGTTTGGTTATTCCATATGTGTTACTTCATAGTTTTGATGTCTAAACTATTTTTCTACAATGTAGAAAATAGTGAGAGAAAAAAAAACTTTAATTAGAAGGTGTGTCCAAACTTTTGACTGGTACTTTAAGTATTCAGACCCTTTGCTATGAGACTGATGTTTCCACAACTTTATTGGAGTCCACCTGCAGTAAATGCAATTGGATATGTCAGACTGGGGCAAAGGTTCACCTACCAACAGGACAACGACCCTAAGCACACAGCCAAGACAACGCAGGAGTGGCTTCAGGACAAGTCTCCGAATGTCCTTGAGTGGTTTAGCCAGAGCCCGGACTTTAAACTGATCAATAATATCTGTAGAAACCTGAAAATAGCTGTGCAGCAACGCTCCTCATCCAACTTGACAGAGCTTGAGAGGATCTACAGAGAAGAATGGGAGAAACTCCCCAAATACAGGTGTGCCAAGCTTGTTGCTTCATACCCAAGAAGACTCGAGGCTGTCATTTCTGACAAAGGTGCTTCAAAAAAGTACTGCGTAAAGGGTCTGAATACTTATGTAAATGTGATCATTTCATTTTTTATAAATTAGCAAACATTTCTAAAAACACTGTTTTTGCTTTGACATTATAGGGTGTTGTGTGTCATTTTTAGAATAAGACTGTAAAGCAACAAAATGTCGATAAAGTCAAAGGGTCTGAATACTTTCCGAAGGCACTGTGTAGGTAACTATGTTATTTTCAACTCCCTGTATGGGTCCTTCTATAAACTAGGGCAGCAGTTACAGCTGTTAATAAGTCATTGATAATAATACAAATAAAAAAAGATGTCACTACATCAACTTATAAGGGGGATCATAGCTATATTCAATACAATTCACAAGTTGGTTAAAAACCTCTGTTTAACCCTATATCATGGTTGGTGTCTTGAAACTTCCATACAAAATCGTGTAATATAAAACATTACTTTTCCGTCCTTGCATTTATGGCAGTATATGTTGTCATTATATCATATATATTAAGCATGAATCAGTTAGATTAGATATTAATTACGCCATGATATTTTCACACATCATCATCTGATCCAGGTAGACATTTTCCGAATGACAGTGAAGTGACAAACAGCTGTTGTGATAGCACATGCAATGCAACAACAGCCCAAGTGCTGGAAAAAAGGTGTTGGCAATGAAGGTCCAGAATATTCCGTTACGCAGGTAAAGACAGTTGTGTGCCTGGATCCACGTTGGATCTACTATCCCTAGCAAATTAATGTTGATCATCTGTTGTTGTCTACTCGATTTCAATATTTCATAGCCTAGTGGGCTTCTTCACAATATGATTGGATAATGAAATAACATGACAAACACATTTTGGTAACCATGTTACACCGGCAATTTTAAACAACACATTATCAAAGCTTATTGTGAAATAGAAACAAATTACTTATTCAGAATTTGTGACTGGTACACGAAGAAGGACACTATTTTGTGTGTATTACACAATTTTCATTACAATGCATTTTGTGTGCATTACACAATTTTCTTTTTTTTAAAAAGGATTTGTGTACATTACACAAATTCCAATTTGTTGTGGCTAACGTTAGCAAGACTAGCTAGGTGGCTAATGTTAGCTAGGCTTGGGGTTAACATTAGGGTTAGGGGTTACGGTTCAGGCTAGGGCTAGTTAAAGGGTTAGGTTTAGGAGTTAGATGAAAGGATTAAGGTTAGAGGAAGGGTTAGCTAACATGCTAAGTAGTCGTAATGTTGCTAAAAAGTAGAGTAAGTTGTTGCAAAGTAGCTAATTAAGTTAGCGAAAATGTGAACGTTTTTCATGATAAGATTCAAACACACAACCTTTGGGTTGCTAGACATTCGCGTTATACTCCTACCCATCCTCCCCGACCAGCCTCACTTTCATCATGTCATTTAATGTTCGCTTCTATCTTGGCTTCCATACAAATCCATCTATTAAAAATGGAACCAAGTTTTTGGTGACTTTCTCATTAGGAAAACAGTGATGGGGAAAATTCAAATGGTGAGATTAATGCTACTGCTGTTCATGGATTTATTACATGTGTCTGTGTCGGACACATAGGGCACAGAAACAATTGCCAAGCATGCATCCAAACTATTTAGTCCACATTATTCTCAATTTTGTTTATGTTATAATAATTTCAATATGAATGCATTGGCAAGCCCCCCCAAAAAGTATAATTTTTCTTAAAGAGGTAACGGCCTAATTTTTATTTTATTTATTTACTTTTGCATGGCTTTTGGGGAGGGGGGGTTCTATATTACACTCTACATGTACAATTATATAAATTATACAATTATATAACATTGAGGTCCTTAAAAAGTGCTTGAAAAGTTCCTGACAATCCTTGAATTTGACTTGACAATGTCTGTATGAACCCTGCTTAAGAATGAGTCATGGGCCAATTTGCATATATTAGAGGTATGGGCCAATTTGCACATATTCACTTTTATTCCTCTAAATACACGTGTGGAACTGCATGAACCTCCCTTTTTATTTTGTTTCAAACCATTTTGAAATGTTGATCTTAATGGCCCATTTGTTTTTAGAAAGACCCATATGCTATTTTTACTCTTTGTTTTTATTTCTTATTCACTGTGTCACTATTTCCATTTTTCTATTTATTTTTTATTTTATCTTTAACTCTGCATTGTTTGAAAAGGACCCGTAAGTAAACATTTCACTGTTTGTCTACACCTGTTGTCTACGACGCATGTGACAAATAAAATAGTATTTTATTTGAAAGGTGTCTAGTCCTATATCCTGCCTGGTCACGTTTTCCCGCTTGGCCTTCATCGACATGGCGACCCCAATCAGGGGTGACCATTGTGGTCAACACTGTCTCACCCATCTCGTATCCCTCTGGGACAACATTCTGACCTCACTCCGAAACCTGGAGACCACACACCAGCCACCAGCCCTATGGGCGAAGGGAACGGGAGAAGACAGCAAGCCAGATGGTATAAAGTCAAAACTGTCATTTCCTTCTCAGTACTGACCCTCTGACTCTGCTGCATGCAATATTACAGTAGGGCAAGCGGGTCTATGGATCTCATATTGTGTAATGGAAAAACAAGGCTGTAAAACCAATTAACACAATTTGAGCCTTATGCCCTCATTTGTGTTACTTTCTCAAGTGTGTGTGTGTGTGTGTGTGTGTGTGTGTGTGTGTGTGTGTGTGTGTGTGTGTGTGTGTGTGTGTGTGTGTGTACGCATGTGTAAATGTCAGTCTCAAAACTGCTCAAAAACTTTGGTTGAGATTTCAAGAAGGGTCTACAATCCTACTTAAAAGTTCTGATGGTTTCAAAAATGTGGAGTTGAGGTTTTAAAATATTGCAAAATATCCCTGAGCCTAACACTCTGAGAAGCTACCCAGATAGGTAAGCTACAATACAGAGACATGTCAAGGAACTGAAACAATTATAGTATTTAAAAATACACTTGATCTCTACTTCTAACTGTGTACGATCTTGACAGATAATTTTGATCAAGTCTTTGCAAAGATGACATGTGGAATCACGGGGTTGAGAACCTAGAATTGAAAATGTTCTGTTGAATGTCATTAATTTATCACTTTATTTGACAGCCACTATAATACACAGGCAAACACTTAAAGTAGAAAGTTTGATGAGAGAGCTGGAATTCAATAGATTCATCAGATGAACCATACTTGGAAAGAATGAATTTACATTTATGGAAGATGAGAGAAAAACACGCCTGTGGGAGCATTCGTCCACCCATCTTACTGTATTTCAGTGATAAAAATTATTTAAAAGTCAAAAAGCATTGTTTTTAACCTGACATTTTCTACAGCAATTAAATCTGTTGATTTTATACTTATCCATCTCAACCAAAATTCTAAATTAAAGATTAGGACTAAATCAATTCAAACTTTATTTCAAGCTCTTTTAAAGTTTGATTTGAATTAGACCTATTCTTTAACTTATATTTTTTCGTTGAGATGTGAATCCAACATATCAATTAATATTTTGTAGACAAACTGGAATTAAAGCTAGACTAAGTCAATGGCACAGATGGAACTATCAATGCAGAAGATAAATCTACTTTAAATGTGTAATGACTCTCTTCGTCTGATGAGGAATAGGAATCATCGGACCAACATGCAGCGTGGTAAGTGTTCATTGTAAATTTAATTTAATAAACTGAACACTGAATGACAAAAAAAACAACAGAGTGAGTGACACGAAACAGTCCTGTAAGGTGAAAAAACACAAAACAGGAAACAACTACCCACCAACACAGGTGGGAACAGGCTACCTAAGTATAGTTCTCAATCGGAGACAACGATAGACAGCTGCCTCTGATTGGGAACCATACCAGGCCAAACACAGAAATACAAAACATAGAACAAAAACATAGAATGCCTACCCCAACTCACGCCCTGACCAAACCAAAAAATAGAGACATAAAAAAAGGTACTAAGCTCAGAACGTGACAAAATGTTGAGATTTGGTTGCGTTGACGACCAAACACAATCCAACATCACCTTTGACATACAATAAAGAGCCTTGTCAGAGTCGTGTGTATAGGTGGCAGGGAGGTCAGGCGCAGGATAATCAAACTGAGTGTAATGGAGTTATTTAATAATAAACTAAACATGCTCCAAACACTAAATGTAACAATTAACAAAGTGGGTACGAAGACCCAGTCGCGCACCAATGCAAAAACAACACAACACTGAATAACAAACAATCTCTGACAAAGACATGAGGGGAAACAGAGGGTTAAATACACAACAGGTAATGAATGAGATTGAAACCAGGTGTGTAGGAAGACAAGACAAAACCAATGGAAAATGAAAAATTGATCAATGATGGATAGAAGACCGGTGACGTCGACCGCCGAGCACCGCCCGAACAAGGAGAGACTTCGACTTCGGTAGAAGTCGTGACAAGCCTATTAACTTGTCAACAAGTTAACAAATTATATGTTGGATTCACTCCTTCAACTCAAACAAAAATAAAGGTTAAAGAATGGGATTAAGCCTGTGGCTCAGATGGAACTATACAAGCAGTAGATAGATCTCCTTCAAATGTTGATATTTGGTTGCACAACCAAACACAATTCAATATGACTTTTGTAATACAGTAAATATCGTAAAGTTCAGGCTATTTTGCAACCTAATGTAACATTCAATCTTTAAATGAGTAACACATCTATGGCCACATTTTGAGGTTACTGTAACTATACACTTCTTCTTATGTAATCATATAAAGTGTGCATGTTCAAGATAGCATGCATAAATCGTCGCAAATCCTCGTATGGCATTGATCACTTGCTCAATGTATTTTCTAATGTAATCTGAACTGCAATCCAGGTCATTTGGTTTTGCTATTAGACGTAGCACAATGATAACACAACCTGTTGCATAAATGAACAAATGATCTGACATTGTATTTCCATTTGAACTTTGTTGTGCTTTTAAATAGTTGAAAGTGCAGTGATGGACGTTATGGGTGACAACTAAACCAAATATCAGACATTGTTTTTTCATTGGAATTTGATTGTGCTTTTAGATGGTTGAAAGCCGCATTGGAAATGTAACTAGCTTTTGGCTTTATTTTGAAGTGGGCGAATATAAGCTGTAATCTCATGGGGTGCCCAGTGGGTTCCCCTCTGTAAAAACACTTTCTTTTTCCGTTCCTCTTTCTGCTGGATTCCCCCTATTCATATAGAGATGATTGGAAACATTGGTCTCTATAATATGTGCTTAAGTCCTAGAAATTGTGATATATGAACACTATAGGGCCCGAAGTATAGTATATACTGTATACTGTATTATTTACTGAGGCCTACAGGTATTTCCATTTTTCTCTGCTCTTTCTAGACAAGTTGAAAGTGGTTTTCTCAATTCAATATAACTTTTATTTTCAATGTGAAATTGCCTGTTTATGTATCTGTCACGACTTCTGCCGAAGTCGTTGCCTCTCCTTGTTCGGGCAGTGCTCGGCGGTCGACGTCACCGGTCTTCTAGCCATCATCGATCCATTTTTCATTTTCCATTGGTTTTGTCTTGTCTTCCCACACACCTGTTTTCAATCCCATCCATTACCTGCTGTGTATTTAACCCTCTGTTTCCCCTCATGTCTTTGTCAAAGATTGTTTATTGTCAGTGTAGTGTTTAGTTGTATAGGTGCCCGATGGGTCCTCGTACCCATATTTGTTTATATTCATTTTTCTTATTAGTTTTATGGAGCGTGTTACTTGGACATTTATTAAAAGACTCTGTTTGACTCTCCTGCGCCTGACTTCCCTGCCACCTATACACACGTCTCTGACAGTATGCTAGTGTCTATACATTTTAAATTGCAATTTCCAAAAATCATATCAATTGTATAACCATACTCACATAATCCTATTCATAACTGCATTCATTTTGGACAGTTTATCCAGCAGATTTAGATGTTTTACTTCCTTTATACAGTATACATGATTTAATGAAAAGTTCAGACCGGTTGAAAACGAAACCCTGATACCTACAATATAATGTATAATTAGTGAAACACCGCCAACAACCTATACAGCATTAATGGCACAGCTTTAAAATAAGAACTGAAATTGTACACTCTCCTTTGGAAGTGTCTGTCAGTTACTTTTTGTACAATTAATACCTCCCTCCACTTTCCACACCATTAGAGACAGGGAGACAGCTTAACCTGCTGCAATCTGCAGAATTCATGGGCCGTGGATAAGAACCAGACAGCTGGCTGATTTTCTCCTCCTAAAAGACTCTTCAAAACTTCACAAGGAGTGTTATTAAATTAAAAAGATAAACTGTGACTTTTTACTCATAACAAAGACTCACCTCATCCCACTCCTCCTGTTTCGCTCATCCTCCTCTTTTTTTTCCATCCTTAAACTACAAACTGTGTCTGGAGTGCCTAAATATAGCACTCCATTTTGTCATGTTCAGCTTTCTTCGGGGACGTTGAAGCTAGCTAGCCCCAGATTTAGTAACAGTGGCATTTATAGCTTTAGAGAAAGAAGAATGAGGATAAATCATCTGGCTTTGGCCAGGGTTCAATCATCAGTAGCATGCCATAAATACTACCACTGCCTTTCAGTTTGATGGGAAAGCTATGCAATTTGGAAGGTACAAATAAAGTCTTAAAATCAATGTTGAAAAGGGTATATAGTATTAGCTAGCTTAGGTATGTTCCTAGGAGAGAAAACAAGTACGTAACTTACACAATTGTTTAGGGAAATTTACAAAGTTTCTAGAATGAATGGAAAATGTACCTAAACCACACTTACCTACAGTAAACTTCTATTTTATACACTACATGACAAAAGTATGTGGAAACCTGCTCATTAAACATTCAAAAATCATGGGCATGAATATGGCGTTGGTCCCCCCCTTTGCTGCTATAACAGCCTCCACTCTTCTGGGAAGGTTTTCCACTAGATGTTGGAACATTGCTGCTGGGACTTGCTTCCATTCCGCCACAAGATTATTAGTGAGGTCAGCCACTGATGTTGAGCGAATAGGCCTGGCTCGCAGTCTGCGTTCCAATTCATCCCAAAGGTGTTCGATGGGGTTGAGGTCCACTCCAGCCAACGCTTGGCATTGCACATAGTGACCTTAAGCTTGTGTGCGGCTGCTCGGCCATGGAAACTAATTTCATGAAGCACCTGACGAACAGTTCTGGTGTTGACGTTGCTTCCGGAGGCAGTTTGGAACTCAGTGTGTGCTGCAACCGAGGACAGACTTTTTACGCCCTACGCGCTTCAGCACTTGGCGGTCTCGTTCTGTGAACTTGTGTGGCCTACCACTTCGCGGCTGAGCCGTTGTTGTTCCTAGACATTTTCACTTCACAATAACAGCACTTACAGTTGACCGGGGCAGCTCGAGAAGGGCAGAAATTTGACAAACTGACTTGTTGGAAAGGTGGCATCCTATGACGGTGCCACGTTGAAATTCACTGACCTCTTCAGTAAGGCCGTTCTACTGTCAAAGTTAGTCTATGGAGATTGCATGGCTGTGTGCTCGATTTTATACACCTGTCAGCAACGGGTGTTGCTGAAATAGCCGAATCCACAAATTTGACGGTGTCCACATACTTTTTTAATATATAGTGTATCCCTCACATATCCAATTAAATGGTGGCCAACATTGAGAGAGAGAGGTGTACTCCATTTGTGTTTTGCCACCCAGCTGGGATTGGAATGTTTGAATATGATGATATTGATAACAACCTATTGACTGGAATCAAAATGGTATTGACCCCAATACTGCTCCCAATGCACTTGAACTCAGCGAAGTCGAGAATCCTATTACTTTATTTTTCACATAAACCGCAAGAGGATCTGCAATCTGCAGAAACATGTACAGTACCTGTAGTCAAGTCAATAGTTCAATGAGTCATTTGGTTTTCTTTTTATTCTTTGATCTGCTCCTTTAGGGTTTTGTGTTTTTCCACACTTCCTACAAAACCCATTCCAATTGACAATAAAATGCTTGGATCAGTGATGCCTTTGTTCTAGTCTTTATCTTTCTCCTTGAATTTCGCCTGGACGTCATAACACGAGTGATTGACATCTGTAACGGATTAGAGAGGGAGGTTGAAACTCTCTTGAGATATCATTATAAACTATGAAAGCTGGTATACTCTTCAAAACGTTTAGGTTGAATTCACATTCATGCTGCTTGAAACAATGGGGTGCCCCACAGAGCTATGTTGTATTCCCAAAACAAATCAGAGCATGTCTATCAATTTCAAAATATTAAAGTTGGGAACCCCATAACTCAGTGCGTCTGATGCATCTAATCAATACATGGAATCAAAGATTGATTTACTCAATATGAACTCCTAAGAATAACCAAAAAGGTTGTGAGATGGACCATTTTAATGATTTAAAAAAGTGTAGCCCAGTGTGTCCTGGGCCTGAATGTGTATTATTTGTCGCAACTGGAAGACACAATGTGCTGCATATATGAATTAAGTTTAAAAAAAGTTCAGCTCTGCTTTTTAACAAGGTAACTTGTTAAACCAGCCTATTCTATTCTAGAGATCCGGAACAATTTCCAGTTGCCTGTTTCCATTACTCGGTGACATAAATGAGCCAGGGGAGCTATTATGGTGGGCGGTACTGCACTTTGGAGCCTTTTAAAGTGCTGCTTGATCAATTCTGTCACAAACAGTGAGGTGATTAAGAATTCCATATTCCTGTGGACCTACTGAGAGAATACAAACAATGTAAGTTGTGTGTTTCAGTTGGGTTATCCAAACAATACCACTGGGAATTCCCAGCCATGCACCACAACAGTCAAATGCTTAGAAGTCATTAAAACAATTCTCAACTACAAGAAATGTATAGCAAAAAAAAACATTTGTTTGTTGTTGTTTTGGGAGGCAGTCGAAAGCTCAGGTCTTGACAGAAAAATAAAAATCCATCCAGCCGAGGGGTTGGATTGGGTGTGGGATGCTTTAGTGTTTGTTGTTGTCACTCATGCTTTCCATCATGACATTCCTTGGCTGGATATACGAGCCTGAGGACTCGCTTTCTTTATTGGAGATTCTCAATCTGTTTCAAAAAAACTTTTGTAAACGACATACTGTTGCTGGGCGAAAATGTAAGAGCTGGGGGTTTTGTCTTCGAAATTACAGTCAGTCATTGAATGAATACATTACAACATCTCCCATCTGTTGTTCTACTTGCCTTGCTGGAAGGGTTGAATGTTAGTCAGGCCGAAGCTACTTCCTCAAAGAGAGAAAGAGAGTGAGAGGGAGAGATCGTGCCTTGGGATCAAATCGTTAATCTCTGGTGACTGGCTTGTGTAACACAACAAATCTCTCTCTTGTTAAAACATTTGAACCAGCTTCAGGCCATCGACTTTGGTGCTTCTGCTACATTCTTTATTTTCTGGAACCATTTATTGTGCCGAGGACAACAAGTGGCAATTTTACAGTCAGACCCTCCACATCAGCCAGAAGTGCGACCACCGCATCAAGAACCCCTACATCATCCACAAGTGCAACCACCGCCGCCACCGGTGCAGCGAGACCCTCTACGTCAGGGATGCAAACTTTGATGTTGGTGGGGGGCACAAAAACATCTAAACTCATCATGAGAGGCCATAGTTGCCTGTGGGTCTGCATAGCCACATAAACACCCCCCTTTACAGCTAATTTCTTGCAATTCTGCACATTTTGCCATAGAGTGGAAAGAAATGTTTGCAGTTTTTAATATATCTGAATGAAGATGTTTCTATAGAAGATGTTTTTTTTGTCACATACACCAAGTAGGTGCAGTGAAATGTGTTGTTTTTCAAGGTAGGCCATAGTAGTACGGCGCCCCTGGAGCAAAGGCTACCTGCCGCCTGGCTAACAAAATCAAGAAACAAAATCAAATGGGCCTCACGGATAAATTGCTGATGCACAACCACATTTTCGAAATTGCACCTTGTGCCTTCTACTATTCTAACACGCAACAGTAAGTTGAGACACCGACAGAATGAAACAACAGTTCAACATTCACCTTTTGCTATTATTCTGACAGTCAACGCACACAATTTGATGCATAAATTGGATATTCAACGTATGCAACACACATAATGCACTGGAACTGCCTCCGCAACACATTGCTGCAAGGCAAACACAGCGTTGCATTCGCGCAAAACTGAAATCGCTAACCACCGCATTTAACCATGGCAAGGTGACTGGGAATATGGCCGAATACAAACAATGGAGTTATTCCCTCTATAAGGCAATCAAACAGGCAAAACGTTGGTACCGAGAAAAAGTGGAGTCGCATTTCAATGGCACAGACATGAGACGTATGTGGCAGGGTCTACAGACAATCACGGACTACAAAGGGAAAACCAGCCACGTTGCGGACTACCGACATCTTGCTACCAAGGACTGTGGGCTCTCCTTTTCCGTGGCCGACGTGAGTAGGACATTTAACACTCGCAAGGCTGACGGCCCAGACGGCATCCCTAGCTGTGTCCTCAGATTATATGCAGACCAGCTGGCTGGAGTGTTTACGGACATATTCAATCCCTCCCCATTCCAGTGTGCTGTCCCAACATTCTTCAAGATGGCCACCATTGTTCCTGTACCTAAGAAAGCAAAAGTTACTTAAATAAATGTATATCGCCCAGTAAACTCACTTCTGTCATAATGAAGTGCTTTGGGAGACTAGTCATGGATCATATCACCTCTACCTTACTTGACACCCTAGACCCACTTCAATTTGCTTACAGCCCCAATAGATCCACAGAATCGCCACTGCACACTGCCCTATCCCATCTGGACAAGAGCAATACCTATGTAAGAATGCTGTTCATTGACTATAGCTCAGCATTCAACACCATAGTACCCTCCAAGCTCATTATTAAGCTTGAGGCCCTGGGTCTGAATGCCGCCTTGTGCAACTGGGTCCTGGACTTCCTGACGTGCCGCCCCAAGGTGGTGAAGGTAGGAAACAACACCTCCACTTCGCAGATCCTCAACACTGGGACCCCACAAGGGTGCGTGCTAAGCCCCCTCCTGTACTCCCTGTTCACCCATGACTGCGTGGCCATTGACGCCTCAATCATCAAGTTTGCAGACGACACAACAATAGTAGGCCTGATTGCAACAATGATGAGACAGCCTACAGGGAGGAGGTGAGGGCTCTAGGTGTGTGGTGTGGGGAAAATAACCTGTCACTCTATGTCAACTAAACAAAGGAGCTGATCATGACTTCAGGAAACAGCAGAGGGAGCACCCCCTATCCACATCGAACTGGACCTCAGTGGAGAAGGTGGAAGCTTCAAGTTCGTCTGCGTACACATCACGGACAAACTGAAATGGTCCACCCACACAGACAGAGTGGTGAAGAAGGCACAACAGCACCTCTTGAACCTCAGGAGGCTGAAGAAATTTGGCTTGGCACATAAAATCCTCAGAAACCTTTACAGATTAACAATTGAGAGCATCCTGTCGGGCTGTATCACCGCCTGGTACGGCAACTGCTCCGCCCACAACCCTAAGGCTCTCCAGAGGGTAGTGAGGTCTGCCCAACGCAGCACCGGGGGAAAACTACCTGCGATCCAGGACACCTACAGCACCTGATATCACAGAAAGGCCAAAAAGATAATCAAGGACAACAACCAACAGAGCCACTGCCTGTTCACCCGCTATCACCCAGAAGGCAAGGTCAGTACACGTGGATCAAAGCTGGGACCAAGAGACTGAATAACAGCTTCTATCTCAAGGTCATCAGACTGTTAAATAGCCAACACTAGCACATTAGAGGCTGCTGCCCTATATACATAGACTGGAAATCACTGGCCATTTTATTAATGGAACACTAGTAACTTTAATAATGTTTACATATTTTGCATTACTCATCTCATATGTGTATACTGTATTCTATTCTACTGTATCTTAGTCTATGCCGCTCTTCCAAATATATAAAGTTATTTATAAAGTTGGAAGTTTACACACAACTTAGCCAAATACATTTAAACTCAATTTTTCACAATTCCTGACATTTAATCATGGTAAAAAGTTGCTGTCTTAGGTCCGTTAGGATCACCACCTTGTTTTAAGATTGTGAAATGTCAGAATAATAGTAGAGAGTTATTTATTTCAGCTTTTATTTCTTTCATCTCCTTCCAAGTGTGTCAGAAGTTTACATACACTCAATTAGTATTTGGTAGCATTGCCTTTAAATGGTTTAACTTGGGTCAAACATTTTGGGTAGCCTTCCACAAGCTCCTGACAGAGCTGGTGTAACTGAGTCCGGTTTATAGGCCTCCTTGCTCGCACACGCTTTTTCAGTTCTGCCCAAATACATTCTATAGGATTGAGGTCAGGGCTTTGTGATGGCCACTAAAATGCTTCTATATATCCACATAATTTTCCTTCCTCATGAAGCCATCTATTTTGGGAAGTGCACCAGTCCCTCCTGCAGCAAACCACCCCCACAACATGATGCTGCATTCCATGCTTCACGGTTGGGATGGTGTTCTTTTGTTTGCAAGCCTCCCCCTTTTCCCTCCAAACATAACGATGGTCATTATGGACAAACAGTTCTATTTTTGTTTCATCAGCCCAGAGGATATTTCTCCAAAAAGTACGATCTTTGACCCCGTGTCAGCAAACCGCAGTCTGTTTTTTTTTATGGCAGCTTTGTAGCTGTGGCTTCTTCCTTGCTGAGCGGCCTTTCAGGTTATGTCGATATGGGACTTGTTTTACTGTGGATGTAGATACTTTTGTACCTGTTTCCTCCAGCATCTTCACATGGTCCTTTGCTGTTGTTCTGGGATTGATTTGCACTTTTCGCGCTAAAGTACGTTCATCTCTAGGAGACAGAACGCATTTCCTTCCTTCCTATGATGGCTGCGTGGTCCGATGGTGTTTATACTTGCGTACTATTGTTTGCACAGATGAACATGGTACCTTCAGGCGTTTGGAAATTGATCCCTTCTGGAGGTCTACAATTTCTTTCTGAGGTTTTTGCGGGAATTCTTTTGATTTTCCCATGATGTCAAGCAAAGAGGCTAGAAACACAAGCATTTCTCTACACCCGCAATAAAATCTGCCAAACACGTGAATGTGACCAACAAAATTTGATTTGATTTTATATTAATTTATTTCTGGTGTAGCAAAACACAATGACACTGTTAGTGTGATTGATGTGTTACAAATATGCAACTGCGGTTATGTTTACTGCTATTTATCTGCGTGCACGCATGCGCGTACACACACAAACCTTTTTTCATGCACAAACACACATACACAAGCACTTTCTGGAGAATTTGGACATCTTGGGACAATAATCCTCTCCATCAGCCCACTGAGAAGATGAGCTGGGCTAGGTGGATTTGTAAGGTTTTCATTGTAGACATCTTTCCAGCCACCTGGTTTCGCCTCCTGGGTTTATCCTACAAGGCTGGCCAAAGAGTGACGATTCCTCGCCTTGTAGAAGACATGGTAATCTACACTAGCAGTAAGTCATTTGGTGTGGGGAAGTGGATGCCAAAGGGTAACATGTTCATGCACCATTTAAGGCCTCCTGAAAGTGGCATTCCACCAAGAAATGTACATGCCGGACGGTGTATCAGATGTGAACGCACAAACATTGAGTGTCCATATTTTTGAGGGGATGATCCCTGGTAGAGAGCCATCTCCTGTATGTTGAGCGCCATAAGAATGTGACACAATCCTGGCTTAACCTGTCTCCAGACCTGCCAGAGCCAGTCTCCCATCTGACACAACTGTTCTTCATCATCGTCTGTCATAGCACATTATCCCCATGTCACTGTTGGCCTTGTACAAGGACAAACACTGCACGCCAGGCCCACAGACAATAAATCTGCTGCTCCTTCCAGATCCTATAACACTCATGTCAGTCAGTGAGAGGCGAAAGGTTACCTCCTTCCAAAATTAACAAACATAAACAAACAATGGCCGGGATTACAAAAGCAAGTGGACAGTCAACCTACATAGATTCTAGATCAAAGAAGCCCTCCTCTATATAAAACAGTTGGAAGAGAAAAAAATGATACGTTTTATGATCATCTGTAGACCAGAGTAGGGGTGGGCTCAATGGATGCGGCTCCCCGTTGGACTGGCTTACCCAGTGATGCCCCCGAGTCATTCTGCATGCTGACTTTCACCAGAGACCTCTGATGGGGCCAGTAACATGAGAGGACCCATCCAGCCAAAGCCCAGCGGGGACTTAAAACCTGAGAACCAGCCAGATGCGCCCCTACAGACACACTGCCTTTACAAACATTGTGAAAGAGCAACAGGCTTAAATCCAATCTGGGTAGGTCCGCTGGAGCCCGCAAGTGGGTCTGGGCTTTATAAGGATAGGGCATGAATGTGGCTACAAGTATTCATCTGTAAGGCCTGTTTTTCTATTAACGTCTACCTCTGATCTGAAAGGGCAGTTGTGGAGGTCTGCCTCAGTAAGACAAAAACCAAGACAAAATATTTGGCTTACCTTGACAAAGTCGGTGGATATATCTTTATTCCCTCAATTGCTCACTGCCAAGAAGCAGTTGTTATAAAACATATTAAATAGACATAGAAGTCTGAAATGAAGCTTTGAGTAAGACAACATTGACTGCAATAATGTGCCCAATCATGTCTGTTGTGTATTCTACAATGTTGCAACAAGTCAGAGGAGAATTACAACAGAAGGAGAAAAATAAAATCAAATAGCAACTGGTAGCTTAGGCTCTTACTAAATGAAAACGTTTTAACGTTTCACTTAGAAGCACTAATTGAAGTTGTTTTCAATAAAGCTATTCGCAGCTGCTTTGGTAAATAGGAGCTAAATAAATCCAGATGGTTCCGTGTCTAGAGGTACAGTATGGTCCTCTGCTGGTCAATCTCTAAGCAGCAGGCGGTCTTAGCCTGTTTACATTTGTCAGCATGTAGCGAGTCTGCTGCAGACAGCTAGATATGGATTAGAATGGTCTTCCTCAGCCCCCCCAAAAATGTATAAACTAAAGTGTGTTTAATTGTCAGATAAACACGTTTTCATTAGTTGTTCAAATCATTTGAAAAGGGAACCCATTCGGAAACATGAGACAGGATAGAAATATATGTCCCACAAGATGAGAAGAACAATCCACTTCAAAACGGGGTATCCGATTGAGATTTTCCATGCTTGCGGTGTTTGAGAGGGCAATACATTTTCTAAGGTGGAGATAAACGTGATACTTCCTCACAAGGCCTTATGAAAACAGTGTGTGTTCGGCAGAGCTCTCTACTCCGTCATATGGCATTTGGTAGTTTATGTGTACTATGTCTGTATGGCTTTGAGAAGATTGATATTGTCTGCACCAAGTGTGTTTTTATATATCCGTGACACCTGAAGATCCAGACGGCGGGCAGGAGCCCAGAGTTTACTCACTCACACAGGGCTAATCTCCTCAGCCAATCCCCCTCTATCCTGGGATTTCTGGGTAATTGTGTTTGTGTCTGGTCTCTTTTCCTGTTCCTACTTTGTCTTGTTTCCTGCCTTTTCTTGTCTCATTCTCTATCCGGCATGCAGGCACACAAAGATGCAGGCACACAAAGATGTGTGCACGCACGCACACATGCACACACACCAAAACCTAGATCATTTACACGCGTATTTTCACTTTTTCATGTGGAAATAATGATATTGGAGCAAAATGGGAGCATGCCACTCTCGTTGTCTCTTTCACACCTTGTTTTATCTTCCGTATCAATGGCTTCCATTACATGCTGTTCCTTCATGTTTTGTTCTTTCCTGCTCTGGTCCTTGCAGTTGTCATTACTTTACTTCATGTCACGGATCCCCATCATGGTTTTAAAGGCCTGCTGGGCCAACTGTGCCTGGTTAGTACCACATCAAATCCCCTTTGTCTGTGGGCATCAGGCGTCATGCTGCACCTCTGCCATCACAGCCGCTATGCAGTGCCAATGGGCACCTCAATGTGGCACAGCCCTGTTTTATTGTCAGTATAAGGCAGCTATGCCTATTATATTATACATGGTGCGTGGGATTGGTTATGCAAGCTTTGGAAACATCTCATTGCTTCTAATTCCGTGAGCTCTCGTCCTGTTATTGAGTTTGTCTTAATGAATGAAAGGGGATAGTGCCTTGGTGTTTGTTTATGTTTATTCATCACTCACTGTTGAAATATACAGCTGTTTCTTTGAGACTCTATGGCTACATGTTAAAGCCTATCCACTGCACCATTTGGAAAAGAATGTAAACAATGGGGTAAAGGAGTGTTAATATATTGTTATATTATGATGTGGTGCTGGGGCTCGCCAAACTTGTTGTGAGGTGGCTGTGCTTCCTTATTTGATACACATCATTAGTTTGAAACTTCAGACTGATGTTAATGTTTCTCTGTTATGCTACAGTATCACTGGAGAATATAGCTTGCAGCGAAAATGTGGACAGATGCAGTGGTAGTGGACGTTTCAATGATATTTTAGCCATTTAGCACAAACACTTATCCAGACAATGTAGCCTTTCCTGCAGTCACGGACCAAAAGCGCCCTCTTTGGCCTCATGGGTGGAATGTTATTAATATTTTTCATAATTAATAAAGGTTTTTTTTTTACGTATGAAAGAGTGATGTTTCTGTGTCAAACAGTTGTGTTATATTTCAGTCATCTGTGAAGTATATAATATGTAATATTGGGATGCTAACTCAAAATTGAATGCATTTCAACTCTGTTTCTGACATGGTACCGTTTTTTTATTTTATCTTTATTTTCTGACCATGTGTGTGAGTTGTGTACTTTTGTTTCAAAGTAGATTTGTTTAAGACTACCAAGAATCACTCTGTGTGGCCCTGATTTAGCCAACTGCAGTAAAAGGTTAAAGGAGCAATTAGGGTTAAGTGCCTTGCTCAAGAGCACATCAATAGTTTTTTTTACCTAGTCGGCTCAAGGATTTGACAGGGGATCTTTCGGTTACCCAACACTCTAAACTGCTAGGCTAAACCACTCTTAACCGCCGCTACCTGCCAGCTCAATGAGCTGCTTGTATGAAAAATTAAGATAAGCTGTATTTTTCCAGATGCTAGCACATTCTAGTGTACTACTGCCTTTTTTTCCAGACATTTACAGACCGGTGCTGGAGCCGGGAGCTCTGAGGAACTGACATTTAGGAGATTAATTAAGAAACATGTATCTAACTGGCTTCGACACTCGTATCCTGTCTAGGAAAGAATACTCTGCGGCTGTACCATGTCAGCAAATGCTTTTGGAGTCACTAAATGATTTTAGCTTCAGTAAAATGCCAAAAACTGGTGGTTTTTCAAGGAGATAAATGTTGAGTCAACATCACTGAATGTTGCTGAAAGAATGCACTTGCTATGCAAATAGGATAGGATTGATGTTCAACCAAACAAACAGCACTGACATTTAGACAGGTTTCCGACGTGTACAGCTAACGTCTGTGTAGAACTAAAACAGCAGAGACAAATGCATGCAGACTCATGTACACAGACTACGCAACCAAATGCACTCAAATTTAGTTCATACCTGTCATTTAGAGTTATTAGCAACATCAGTTATTGGCTTCAAAGTTGTACTGCCGGAGTTTAACATAGTATACCGTACAGAGAGAGGACAGCTCACTGCCTACAGTGATTTAGGCGATGTTGAGAGTTCATAAACAACATGTTAATTAATATAATACATACCATTTAGTCTGAGATTTATCCGAAGAAACTTAGTCATGCGTGCATATATTTCTTTTAACGTATGGGTGGTCCTGGGAATCGAACCCACTATCCTGGCATTGCAATTCCTACCAACTGAGCACCGCATTAACAGTATTTTTTTTAGATAAGAGAGAATAGGAGCTTGCCTGAAAGTCATGTGATATGACATTGGATCTGAGATATTATCTAACAGGAACAGCCTTGATATTGGGTTTCTTTGGTCTACTGTATGAAGTATAATTAGGGCGCTGTGTTTTGCGCAATCATGCGACATAGCAAGCCTGTATCCTTTTTAAAAACCTATAAACCAGAAAGACATTTTACATTTTAGTCATTTAGCAGACGCTCTTATCCAGAGCGACTTACAGTGAGTGCATACAAGTTCATACTTTTTTTTACACCAAAACTGAATGCAATCATCTAAGGATGGTTCTCTCCATCGAACATAACAAAAACAGGACTGTTTGAAGAAAAAGCTTTAATAAATAAGGGTTCAAATCCAGGCATGTCACATGATTGCACGCAACACAGGGCCTTAAAATATAATATGTTTAATAGGTAATTGGGGGTGAAAGGAATGGAAAATGATTGGAAAAGCATAGCATTTCTGTCTGTATAAGGTACACTTCCCACTCTCATGAGTGACAGCTTAATTAAGTAAGATAACATTATTTCTGCTAGTAATATAGTTACTAGAAAAAGTTATATCTAAACAGAGTTAGAGGAGCAATTATTTTCCTCATTTATACTTCCTAGTTTGTTTGTTTTTTCTTTCTAATTTCTAACTTCTAGTCCATACGACCCCCTGTTTTTGAAGTAAAAATATATGATTTGAAAACTTGTGAGGGTGTCAGAAATATATGCCTGAAACATAGTTCATAAAACCCTTTCTTGGGTTTTCATAGTTGGGTGGGCTATTTACAGATGGGCTCACAGTGATCTGTGAGCTATTCTGACAGCTGGTGCTTAGTCAGTGAGGGAGATATGAGTCTCCAGTTTCAGTGATTTATGGAATTTGTTCCAGTCATTGGCAGCAGAGAACTGGAAGGAAAGGCGATCAAAGGAGGAATTGGGTTTGGGGGTGACCAGTGAAATATACCTGCTGGAGTGTGTGCTATGGGTGGGTGCTGCTATGGTGACCAGTGAGCTGAGATAAGGCGTGGCTTTACCTAGCAAAGACTTATAGATGACCTGGAGCCAGTGGGTTTGGCGGCGAATAGGAAGCGATGACTCTAGGAAATTTCAAGTTGAAAAAATATCATTTATAGGGTTTTCTCTGCTGTTAAACATAGTGGCCGGTCATTTTTGACCCTTAAGACAACACAAGGGTTAAAGTAATGATTGACTGTCGTTTCTCTTTGCTTATTTGAGCTGATCTTGCAAAAATATGGACTTAGTCTTTTACCAAATAGGGCTATCTTCTGTGTACCACCCCTACATTTTCACAACACAACTGGGCTCAAACTTTTAACAAGGCACACCTGTTAATTGAAATGCATTCCAGATGACTTTTTCATGAAGCTGGTTGAGAGAATGCCAAGAGTGTGCAAAGCTGTCATCAAGGTAAATGGTGGCTACTATAAAATAATCTCAAATATAAAATATATTTTGATTTGTTTAACACTTTTTGGGTTAGTACATGATCCCATGTGTTATTTCATAGTTTTGATGTCTTCACTATTATTCTACAGTGCGGAAAATAGTAAAAGTTAAGAAAAACCCTTGAATGAGTAGATGTGTCCAAACTTTTGGGACTGTGTACTGTATACAGACAGAAAGGTGTGTAGGTGTGTCCAAACTTTTGACTGGTACTATATAGGACCAGTCAAAAGTTTGGACACACCTACTCATTCAAGGGTTTTTCTTAACTTTTACTATTTTCCGCACTGTAGAATAATAGCTTAACTTATATATATATATATATTGTTACTCCATGTGTAACTTGTTCCCAAATGACCCCTTACGGCCTGAACCAGTCACGGACCCCAATTTAGGTTTATTTTTGAACCAGTCATTTATTTTTCATCATGTGTATGTCTTATTCAATGGGTTATGAGAAACAGAGGGCTCACATTGAAACATTAGGCCTTAGCCAATAGCCAATCTTTGGCCACTTTCCAGGGCTAGGTCCCAAATGCGACCCTATTCCCTTTATAGTGTGTGCACTCTGGTCAAAAGTAGTGGACAATAGCGATGTGGGACACACACCAGGTGTCAAGCTAAAGAGAGGTGAGTCATGGGTGAAGAGCTGAAGCTTTCTTATTAACTTCAATAACAACCACTACTTATCCCCTTCACTTTGTAGTTAATATTATACAAAAACGGAGTGCATTGAAAGCCAATGTCTTTTAAGTGCATAAAGTGCTGCCCTTAGAAACCTCTAATGGTTTCATGTGGAGAGAGGAAATCTACATAATTTAACAGTTTAACCAATCGAACACGGCTTTTGTATGAGTTAACCTATTAGGACGCTGATAATGTATAATTTTAATGTTCCATATTCATATTTAAGGGTTCCCAGATGGCCTCTGTGTAGACTACACAATATGAGAGGTAAATCAATACTATTTGCAAACACAAGGGTCATTCAACATAGATGTGACTTACACTGTTATATAAAATGTCAGGGAGAATTTGAATAGACCCCCCTCACATATAAGTGTTTAGGCTACTCTACAAAGACAAAATAAACTCATGATTACTTGAATGCAACACGCCTTTATGGATCACAGAGCATATCAAATGAAAAATGATTTGTCTAGACTTGATGACGACATCCATCATAAAATGACAAGGAGTAATTAACGTGCCATTTACTCACTATTGATGCCAAATTATTGTCCAGATTTTTAACCACTTTGCTAATGCAGTGCTTTTGTTTTAAACAACCAACAGCACAGCACTACACTGTGCTTAAAAGTGTTTCGTGCAGCTGAATAGGTAGGGCTCGTTATCCTGCTGAAATGAGTTTCCTCGTTATCGCAGTTCATTAGTTAAAGAGCACAGCGGGAGGTGGTGCCACTGATTGGGCCTTTTATCATATTAATATTCGCCTTCAATAGTTTTTTCCTGCAATAGGTTTTTTTCACTGCTTTGACTTCCTTGATCAAAACTGAACCTGGGAGAATATTACATCTTTGTTGGCTTGCATTCATATGACCATGATACGGCCTGTCTGTTACAACTTATCATGTAGACACCCTACTGGCTGATATAAATATGATGTTCCATTCAAATATAGACATATAATTGAATACCTAGAGTTCTCCAAGACTCCAAAAGTGTATAACAAGATATAACATACCCTTCTTTGCTCTGGGCTGCCTCATATGAATTTCGCCACTGTCCTGTAATAGAAGATTCTCTATTTAATCATGTCCTTCCTTGTGGTCACATCTACCTTGATAGTGATTCCTCTGTCTTAACTAGCAACTTCTGAAAACTCTCTCTTCTTTCCTTTGAGTGGGGATTATTTCAATAGCATACTAATGAAATCAGTGGGTTTATGTCACATCACTCTCCTCTCCTGGCTATATAATAGCTACCTGATTCATCTCAATGCCTCATTGTTAAACATCTAAGTAACCTGTATCACCCTTTCAGTCCATCCCACACAATGTTTGCACTTCCCTACATTAAATTTGCCAAATCTTGATTTGATGTTGAATTTATTTGAATAATACTCTGCCTCGAAAGCCCATGGGCCCTTGGATTAATGATGACATTCCGATTTGACTGGCGACGTCTTTTTAAAGATCAAAACCTCAAACCCTGTCTGATGCATGTTGTGTCAGTTGCCTGGGGAATGGGTATGATTCATAAGACAACAGGAAGTAAAGGGTAACTTTACCAGGACTGAGGGGAAACATCCTATGCTGAGCATCCATTCCTGCCTTCCTGCATTGAAACGCATCAGAGCTTGACAAAGTAATGATAACACACCCCCCCCCCCCCAAAAAAAAATGCTGGGTTAAAAACAATCCAGTTTGGAGAAATATTGGACAAAACACACACTGGATTATTTTGACCCAGCCAGTTGGGTCACAAACAACCCATTGCTTTTTTAAAGTTGGGTTATTGAGCTATGATCAACTTGGTGAGATCAGAAGACTGGAGTCAATGCTTAGTAGGGGTGTGGCTTTCAGATAGTTATTTTTGGCCACCCTTGAGAGCAAATAGCTTTCCAGTTAATATTTTCTGTGTTATTGTCAATACATGTTAAGGTTGAGCACTGACACTTCTGTAGCGTAAGCTTTAAGACTTACTCAAGAGTATGAGTTCTTTAAGTGCCTATCCCAATGCTGGGATAGTAACCACTTTGTTATAATATTAATGTATTAATTGTATTCATTTTATTTTAAAATGTGTAATGTGCAAAAATATTGATGTGAAAGCTGCATTTGTGGTGAACATGAATCACATTTACGGGTGGCCACAAAAAGCTATATTAAAGCCACACCCCTCATGGGCCATGCCTTTGGATTACCCAAAAGTGGGTTAATTTTAACATCAGTTGGGTTGACGCAGCAGATGGGTATTTTTTTATGTAATACAAAGGTAATTTTCAGGAGGCATGGCCTATAAGGGCTTTCAGATAGGTCATTTTGGCCACCCATGAGAGTAAATGTCATTCCTGTTCATCATGTTAAATTTGTACCCTGCAAATGTAAATTTCCTTTTAATATTTTTGCAAATTACATAGTTTAATATAACATTAGTAACATAATTAATGAAATGTTATAACAAAAAAAACAAAGTGGAAACTATCCTAACATTGGGATATGCATAGGCACTTGAAGAACTCAACTTGTGTAATCCTCAATAAATACAACAGAACAGATTGACTGGAATTACATTTACTCTCACCGGAGGCCAAAAACAACTATCCGAAAACCACTCCCCTACTAAGCCATGCCTCCAGTCTTGTGATCTGACCCGGTGGATCATAGCTCAAGAACTTGCTGGGTAAAAAATAACAGCGTGTGACCTGTTTACTATTTACCTAGCGCTGGGTTGTTTTTAACTCAGGATTTTAAATTATGAATGGATATGGATATTGAAGATAAAAGATGGTACAAGTTTAGGGCCTCAAGTTGTAAATAGTGGTATCTTGCACTGAATATGTATATGAGAATAACATGGAAGTTTGTGGCATCCTGACATGTATTGTATATTAAGTTAGCTAACCTATGCTAACGTATGCTCTAGTAGTAGTGGAACATAGATATCCCTAGGCTCTAACCTTGGGACTGTGCTTGAGAACTTAAACTTGACAGATATACATTGTTTGTAATCCGGCAACGAGTCTCAACCTCACCACTTAGCCACCAGTGGGTAATTGTTAGAGTGCAGGTAAATGTATCTTGTCACGCTGTGAGATGACAGATTGAGGTGAAACACTGGTTATGATTCGCCCACAGCCCCTGTGTTACTTTACTCTGCGGCCTCTCGCCAGCGTAAATAGTGTTTATATGTCTGGAGAAGGATGAGCAGGAGGTGGAGAAGGAGAGGTAACTTGGGGATTGCGAAATGTAGGTACTTTATCTCCCCGCCAGCCCGTTGGATGGGCAAATTAAACCCTCCCAGCTGAGCGCTCCGACCGACACACTGGCTCCAGTAAAACATCCGTACCACTAGTGATGAATGGGGTTGGGGGGATACAGTCAGAGACTAGGCTGCCATTTTGTGCCAAGAGTCGCTTTGTCAAGTTTTGCACTTTGTAGTCTACTAGCTTGCCATTGCATTACATGACATATGAGGTAGTATGTACTACAATGTTATGATAAGGCACTGATTAGCATGCTCTCTTGGTGAGGCAGGTGAAGAGGTAGTGGTCTTCCATAGATATACACCCTTCCAGGTAATAAAGGGAGGGGTGGCTCAAGAAGACACATTTACGGCATAGTGCTCCAGCAGTCTGAGTGATCTCCAAGCCTTCATCGCCTGTCTGTATCAACCATGTAAAGAAAAGTTTGTCCAGTCAAAAATATACTATTTTATCAGTCAGTTTAAAGCATTCTCTTTCAGGCAGTCATCAAAGGTGTGATTGTACTTTTTTATTCAAACCTCAATTGCCATGCCAAGTAGGCCGACAGTCAGTCACTCGAATGCTGGCATCTCAGCCAGCTGAGGCTTTACAGCTTTCTACTGTGCTATTCACAACCTGATTCACCCTGTTTGGTAGGATGACAGCAAATGTGATTTCCTCATCTATCATTTAACTCACACACTCACCAACTTTAATACAGAAGGCAGACCAAAATACAACATCAAGTATATGGATCAGGCACTCTTGAGCTCTACTCAGGCTGCTTTCTTTCTTACTCTGGTTTGTTTTAACACAGACCAACTTTGATACAGAGACCAAAATACAACAGCAAGCATACGGATCAGCCGCTCTTAATCTCTATGCATGATTCTTTCTCTGACTCTCGCTCTCTTTATCTTACTCGTTCTCCCTCTGGTTCATTTAAACACTCACCAACTTTGACACAGGAGGTGGCGGAGACAAAACATACAATCCCAAGCACATGGTGTCCATCCATGCTTCTTTCTCTCAACCTCTTTGTCTGATTCTGTCTTCTTGGTGATAGAATAATAAAGGCCAGAGCTGTTTCAGAGATCTTGCTTTGGAGTCTTGTTTACTCATGTAGGGAAGGGATGGGGGACGGGTTTCTTAAGTTGTTTGGCTGTCAGATAGCTTGGTTAAAACGGAGATTCAATTAAGATCAATTTGCTTGATAGCTGTTTCCAACTAGGAGAGTTCCCTGGGAATGTATTTTGGATTGAAAAATCCACAATGGGACACTGCAACACTGATATTTTGAATACTCATTCTAAATACCTGTATCTCAGGGTTATTTTGTAATTTTGTCACGAGGTTATACACAACATACTCTACAAGATCAACCAGATCATAACACCATAGTACCCTAAAAAAAAGCCATTTTAGTACCCTAAAAAGCCATTATTACTTCATATGTGTGTGGTACTGACTTGAGAAGACACGTCATTTCCATGTTTTTAAGCATGCTCTACTGCAGGTAGATTTTGGGGAATTGGTTTAATATCTGTTTTTTTGCATGCACATTGAGTGATTGATTAATTGATTACTCTTACGCTACACAAAGATAAATAATACATGTTCTAAACTAATCTAATCATTTAGTTCGATTTTTAGCAGAAGTTACTGAAATGGTTGTTCCAGTTTAAAGGGCTTAGGTAGTCTCCTCACACTGTTCCTAACCCTGGCAGTTATTATGAATGCAGGCAGTGGTGGAAAAAGTACCCAATTGTCATACTTGAGTAGAAGCATAGATACCTTAACAGAAAATTACTAAAGTAAAAGTGAAAATCACCCAACATCCTACTTGAGTAAAAGTAAAAAAGTATTTGGTTTTAAATATACTTAAATATCAAAAGCAAATGTAATTGCTAAAATATACTTAAGTATCAAAAGTAAAAGTATAAATAATTTCAAATTCCTTATATTAAGCAAACCAGATGGCATATTTTATTTTTTTAAATTTACGGATAACCAGAGCCACACTCCAATAGTCAGACTTCATTTGCAAACAAAGCATTTATGTTTAGTGTGTCCACGAGATCAGATGCAGTAGAGATGACCAGGGATTTTCTCTTTAATTGCTTGAATTCAACTATTTTCCTATCCTGCTTAGCATTCAAAATGTAATGAGTACTTTTGGGTGTCAGGGAAAATGTAGAGTAAAAAGTACATTATTTTAATGTAGTGGAGTAAAAGTCGTCAAAAATATGGATAGTAAAGTTCAGATACCCAAAAAACGGCTTAAGTAGTACTTTAAAATATTTTTACTTAACTGCTTTAATCCACTGAATGCAGGTTGAGGATGAATTAAAACAAACTGTTGGATATCCTAACTCTGTCTGGATTCCAATAGAAATTAAACATAACTTTCCAAGCCAGCATAATATGAGTTGCAGGTAGGGTTGCACATGTCTGGTAAATGTTCCAGGTTTCCCAGAATTCCAGGTTGGAATATTCCTGAAAATCCTTCATCCAGAATTTTTGTAATATTTGAGAAATTTTAGAAAGCTACCTTTATTTTGCAACCCTACTTGCAGGCCTGATGTGTCATGTAAAACATATTTCAGGCAACTGTATTATGGTAAACGTAGGCCTCATGAGATACAGTGGGGCAAAAAAGTATTTAGCCAGCCAACAAATGTGCAAGTTCTCCCACTTAAAAAGATGAGAGAGGCCTGTAATTTTCATCATAGGTACACTTCAACTATGACAGCCACAATGAGGAAAAAAAATCCATAAAATCACATTGTAGGATTTTAAATTAATTTATTTGCAAATTATGGTGGAAAATAAGTATTTGGTCACCTACAAACAAGCAAGATTTCTGGCTCTCACAGACCTGTAACTTCTTCTTTAAGAGGCTCCTCTGTCCTCCACTCATTACCTGTATTAATGGCACCTGTTTGAACTTGTTATCAGTATAAAAGACACCTGTCCACAACCTCAAACAGTCACACTCCAAACTCCACTATGGAGAAGACCAAAGAGCTGTCAAAGGACACCAGAAACAAAATTGTAGACCTGCACCAGGCTGGGAAGACTGAATCTGCAATAGGTAAGCAGCTTGGTTTGAAGAAATCAACTGTGGGAGCAATTATTAGGAAATGGAAGACATACAAGACCACTGATAATCTCCCTCGATCTGGGGCTCCACGCAAGATCTCACCTCATGGGGTCAAAATGATCACAAGAACGGTGAGCAAAAATCCCAGAACCACACGGGGGGACCTAGTGAATGACCTGCAGAGAGCTGGGACCAAAGTAACAAAGCCTACCATCAGTAACACACTACACCGCCAGGGACTCAAATCCTGCAGTGCCAGACGTGTCCCCCTGCTTAAGCCAGTACATGTCCAGGCCCATCTGAAGTTTACTAGAGAGCATTTGGATGATCCTGAAGAAGATTGGGAGAATGTCATATGGTCAGATGAAACCAAAATATAACTTTTTGGTAAAAACTCAATTCGATGTGTTTGGAAGACAAAGAATGCTGAGTTGCATCCAAAGAACACTATACCTACTGTGAAGCATGGGGGTGGAAACATCATGCTTTGGGGCTGTTTTTCTGCAAAGGGACCAGGACGACTGATCCGTGTAAAGGAAAGAATGAATTGGGCCATGTATCGTGAGATTTTGAGTGAAAACCTCCTTCCATCAGCAAGGGCATTGAAGATGAAACGTGGCTGGGTCTTTCAGCATGACAATGATCCCAAACACACCATCCGGACAACGAAGGAGTGGCTTCGTAAGAAGCATTTCAAGGTCCTGGAGTGGCATAGCCAGTCTCCAGATCTCAACCCCATAGAAAATCTTTGGAGGGAGTTGAAAGTCCGTGTTGCCCAGCAACAGCCCCAAACATCACTGCTCTAGAGGAGATCTGAATGGATGAATGGGCCAAAATACCAGTAACAGTGTGTGAAAACCTTGTGAAGACTTACAGAAAACGTTTGACCTCTGTCATTGCCAACAAAGGGTATATAACAAAGTACTGAGATAAACTTTTGTTATTGACCAAATACTTATTTTCCACCATAATTTGCAAATAAATTAATTTAAAATCCTACAATGTGATTTTATGGATTTTTTCCCCTCATTGTGGCTGTCATAGTTTAAGTGTACCTATGATGAAAATTACAGGCCTCTCTCATCTTTTTAAGTGGGAGAACTTGCACAATTGGTGGCTGACTAAATACTTTTTTTGCCCCACTGTATGTCATAAATAGTTTAATTATAATGATAACATTCACTTAGGAACTCACTTGGTGTAAGCACCAGGATTAAAAATGAATGAATTCGACAACCATGTCTCTGTCACTACAAATACAGTCATGGGTGGTAACTCTCCAATTCACTCGAAAGGCAAGGCACACTGGGAAATTATATTGGAGGTGTGGCTTATTACTCTAAATTTTATTGCTGATACAACTAAAATCTAGAACCCCTACAGCAGAGAAGGGCAACTCCAGTCCTCAGGGGCCAGAGTGGTGTCACACTTTTTCCCCATCCCTAGCAAACACAGCTATTTAAACGAATTGTATTATAAACTGAATATCGTGATTAGTTGATTATTGGAGTCAGGTGGGTTAGCTGGGGACTGGAGTTGCCCATTCCTGCCCTAAAGGGTCGGTTTGAGTAATAACTAAATCAATTTAAGTAACTGTACTGAGATAGAAATATCAAGTTTTGAGTAATGACAGCACATTGGGATTTACAGTGTAGTGATATAAAATCGACAAAGTCGCATTTACTCCCTGTTATAGAGCAGCCAGTAATTACAGCCAGCTGTGTGATGAGTTAATTATGACATAGTGCTGACTGAAACAGGGTTTAATTAAATACATTTCTGAATCATCCAGGCAGCATCTCTTTACTAAGCAACTGAAATGACAGACAGCAACTGATATTGAACTTTCATTCTAACTGCAATTAGACTTTCATTCTCCATAGAAGTCAAATGCAACGTTCCCAAAAAATTGTGTAGACCATAGAGCATGCCCTGCCCAACCAATGCTAAACTGCCAAGCTCACATTCAAAGATTTTGTTTACACATTTCTTGAAAATACTTGGTCTGCTCTTGACCCTTTTTCCATTCAGTAAGCTCCAAGAAATCAGAATGGTTTTTAAGTCATAAAATTGTGAAAGGGAGAAACATGAAAACAAACATTCAGTACTAACTGCTACTAATGACTTATAAAGAAGCTCATTATGTAAACACCAATTTATATCAGGGAAACCTTTTCTCTCGGAGGAACCAACAAACACAAGAAGAGTAATAATGAACTGTGCAAAGTAAAGAAAATAAGCTATCCCTCTCGAGATGATTAATCTTCTAAACGTTCAGTCCCATATCCCTAAACAAATACATTAAGCTCACACTTGACTTAATTGACCCCTCACGGGAAACAAACAGAGCAAGGCTCCATCCCAAATGGCTCACTATTCCTTGCATAATGCACAACGTTTGACCAGAGGCCTATAGTCCCTGGTCAAAAGTAGTGCACTATACCGTGTTGGAAATAAGGTGCTATTTGGGATGCACTCCCATCAGAGTATGTGAGTGGACCGGCGCACGGAGCGAGTTTCCCAAAGGAAGTGTTAATATGCTGTTCAAAATGGCATGTAGCCTATTTGAAATAGTGAGAGCTTCATACATTCACGTTTTCGTGTGCTGTTTATTAAAATACTTTTCAATACTTCAAAACCAAATGGTAGGTCCAGCTAGGCTCAAAAATAGATGGGTGTTTGTTAAATAGTGATTTTAATAAATGGAGCGAATCTGGAGTGGCATTTTGTTTTCCTGTGAGTGAGGAGTGATTTTTAGCCAAGTGGTTGGAAAGGACATGGAGTGCTGATGAGCGGAATATCCGACTGCTCAACTCTGCTCACATACTCTGACCCCCATACACAACGGACATAACAATGCCCCTTCTAAAAAGGTCAGGAAGTTGTCTGGGAGACAACATGCTTGTCTGAAATAGGAGGAGTGAAGACATAATGAAATGAATGCAAACTGAACACAAACTTGAAATAAGACGCAATTTGCGCATCAGTGTCATTTGTCAACGGTCATCAAATAAAGGGGCATGTTGTTGAAAATATCTGACTGGAAGTATGGAGATATTAGCTGCTGTAAACAATTACCAATCTATCCTGTCATCGTATAGAACTAAGTGCTGTCTTGAGCAGTTCTACACAATTTATTGAATCGTCTAGATGTTAGGGTTTGTTGTCAGCGTGTTATCTAATGGCATCTTTTTAAATCATGCTGACGCTCAAAGAATTGAGAAAAGTTGGAATTTCAAATTGGACATGTTGTGTGAATTGCTGTCATTGAATAATATAGGTTTAATAAAATGTAATAAACCTAGCTAGTCCTTTCAGAAGTGATATTTTTGAGAATGCGATCCTCAACTGACAGTAAGAACATGTATCCTGCTATGTGTTGGAAGGATATCAATGAGAAATCAAGTGCTTCTGGCATTATGATGACATTACACCTCTTCCAGACACCCATGTATTACTGGTCATGGTCTTTGATGTTTTGGGTAACCACTGTGGAGAAGAGAGATGGCTGAGGGGAAAAGAGGGAGTAGAAGAGACGGATAATCTCATGCTGACACAAATCAAGGAGAGACAATCAGGGTCGGACTACTGCTCCCCCCTTTTTGTAGAAATCAGCTAACTTACTGCATTTCAACCATTTATGGGAGTTGGGGGCCCCCTGGAGGTTAGGGGCCACGGGAGACGTGCCCTGTGTGCCCGTTCGGTAATCCGGCCCTGGAGACAAAAAGCACTCTGGTTGTCACTCTCTTTTGGTATTTGTTTCTCTGGGTAGAACCACTTTGAAGAATATTTGGAAAGTGACTTTTATTGTATGAAATTAAACCCATTGTGATGATAGTTATTTGCTACAGCACGTGGGAGCCAACAAATAAATGGGAGTCTTGATTTTTAAAAGTAGATTTAGTCTGCAGAGTTGCTTGATCATGGAACGCTGATTCCAAAATTCTGTGAGAACATTAATTGGGGGCGTCAAGTAGGACAGCATTGATTGCATTACTTTGAGAGGGAAGGATATGCTAAAAGTAATCATTATCATTGTGTACCTCATCCTAAACATGCTCTGTAAAATGTTATGCAGTTAAATGTTTTTTGCATCAAGTAGGACAGCATTGATTGCAGGACTTGTATTTCTTATATTAAACAAGTAATCATTGTCCTAAACTTTCTGGGCAACTTTTGTTTCTTTCAACAGGATCAATCACATTCCTTCCTTCCTACCTCCAATGTGGCCGAGAAAAAAACCTGACCATCTTGGCCCACATAATACTCTAGAAAACACTTGAGATGGTGTTTAACCATAGTCCAACTTTTTTGAAGAGCTGTCAGTCCTAGTGAGTCATAGCCAAATGTTCCCTCTAATTTTGGAGGGCACTAAGCCCATTTTTGGTCTTGTGAACAGAAACTTGAACATTGTGAGAATGTTGTGCAACTTCCCGTGGGCATTTACAGTGAACACTGAGGCGGTACCCTTACAGTTCTAGATAGTAGCCAACAGGCTATTGTGGCTACTTGAGCACTTTGTAGGTCAGCAAACAAATCCAATGGAGCAAATCCCATAACATTTTAACATGGAAATAACAACGCTTGAGTTCTATGATATAGACTACAGTAGCCTACATTGCATGAGACTTTTAAAAACGTTTTTACAGGTTGAAGGGCTTGACATTAACTCATGATTTTTTACTTGGTCTGTAACACCATGGGCCAAATAGGTGACTGCAAATTGCATTGTATTGCATTGTATGATGAAATAAAACACTATATAAAACAAAATGAATTATTATTACCATAGAGAGAATTCGATAATGTAGGCTAACCTGCCTATTGGCTTGTGTGCATATTCTAGCCTGTCTCAAAATACAACACTACTCCTTTAATTAAGACATAAGCTTTTAACCTGACTGGCTTTTCAAAGACATGCATTTTGTGCTTTTGTAGGAAGCAGTAACTCCCCATTGCTGACCTCTACTTATCAATTACTCTGCTAATAACTCGCTAACTAGCAAAGCATATCAACAAATGAGCACATATGTGGCTATGCGCTCTGATCTGAAAAAGGCATTCACTTGCTGGTGGGGCTACTCCCACCAATATAATTATACTACGTTGCGCTCTGGCTCTGCCAAGAACAAATCATTGAATCAATCTTGCAAAGTTAAATGCGTTTTGGTTTGTTGTATTGAAAAGGGGCTGATATAATATTGATCCAATCACAGAAAAAACATTGGATCAATAGTCCAAACTAATGGGGCGAACTCAGCGAATTTCAATCTCTTGCATCTCTGTGGGGCATGGCATTTCTTCTGCGCCACAGTCCTGGAGGAAATATGCGCACAAGCACAGTTTAAAGAGTACATTGCTCATAGCCTTGACAAAGTTTCCCAAATGTACTTTAGTTGCGCATTTGAGTCAATTGGAGGTATACCTGTGGATATATTTCAAGGCCTACCTTCAAACTCAGTGCCCTCTTTGCTTGACATCATGGGAAAATCAAAAGAAATCAGCGAAGACCTCAGAAAAAAATCTGGTTCATCCTTGGGAGCAATTTCCATATGCCTGAAGATACCACGTTCATCTGTACAAACAATAGTATGCAACTATGAACACCATAGGACCACGCAGCCGACATCCCGCTCAGAAAGGAGACTCATTCAGTTTCCTAGAGATTAATGTACTTTGGTGCGAAAAGTGCAAATCAATCCCAGAACAACAGCAAAGGACCTTGTGAAGATGCTGGAGGAAACAGGTACAAACTACCTATATCCACAGTAAAACGAGTCCTATATCGACATAACCTGAAAGGCTGCTCAGCAAGGAAGAAGACACTGCTCTGAAAACCGCCATAAAAAAAGCCAGACTACGGTTTGCAACTGCACATGGGGACAAAGATCGTACTTTTTGGAGAAATGACCTCTTGTCTGATGAAACAAAAATTGAGCTGTTTGGCCATAATGACGATCGTTATGTTTGGAGGAAAAAGGGGGGCGCTTGCAAACCAAAGAACACCATCCCAACCATGAAGCACGGGGGTGGCAGAATCATGTTGTGGGGGTGCGTTGCTTCAGGAGGGACTGGTGTACTTCAAAAAAATAGATGGCATCATGAGGGAGGGAAAATGATGTGGATATATTGAAGCAACATCTCAAGACGTCTGTCAGGAAGTTAAAGCTTGGTCTCAAATGGGTCTTCCAAATGGACAATGACCCCAAGCATACTTCCAAAGTTATGGCAAAATTGATAACAAAGTCAAAGTATTGGAGTGGCCATCACAAAGCCCTGACCTCAATCCTATAGAAAATTTGTGGGCGGAACTGAAAAAGAGTGTGCAACCAAGGAGACCTACAAACCTGACTCAGTTACACCACCTCTGTCAGGAGGAATGGGCCATAATTCACCCAGTTTATTGTGGGAAGCGTGTGGAAGGGTACCCAAAACGTTTGACCCAAGTTAAACTATTTAAAGGCATTGCTACCAAATACAAATTGAGTGTATGTAAACTTCTGACCCACTGAGAATGTGATGAAAGAAAGAAAAGCTGAAATAAATCATTCTCTCTACTATTAATCTGACATTTCACTTCCTTAAAATAAAGGGGTGATCCTAACAGGGCATTTTTACTAGGATTAAATATCAGGAATTGTGAAAAACTGAGTTTAAATGTATTTGGCTAAGGTGTATGTAAACTTCTGACGACTTCAACTGTATATTTACTTCTCAACTTTCCTAATTTTAAGCACATTGCTTTTCTTTATATTTTCATGCCAGCCAATGAACCACGGGAAAAGCATCCTCCATTCCCTATTTAAGTGCATAGATTAACTGTGTTTTTCCCCCTGCCCCTGCTTCGAGACAGGTGTATGATAATGGTCCAGTCGAAATAAAATAAAAATCACCTTTTAGACTTTTTAAAATGTAGATCTTCCAAAGGTCTGCATCAGTGGCTTGTAGGCTATGTGTGGAAGCCAGGAGATGCTAAATGTATTTATGTTTATTAACGGTCAATAACCGGGAGACTGGCAGTTATTTGCTTGACAATCACCGGCTAACAAAATGTGTGACAGCCACAGCCTTTGTGTTTACACCCTTGAGTCAATACATGTTAGAATCACCTTTGGCAGCTATTGCAGGGGTGAGTGTTTCTGGGTAGGTCTCTAAGAGCTTTGAACACCTGGTTTGTACAATATATGCACATTATTCTTTAAAAAATTCTTCAAGCTCTGTCAAGTTTGTTGTTGATAATTGCTAGACAGCCATTTTCAAGTCATGCCATAGATTTTCAAGCCGGTTTAAGTCAAAACTGTAACTAGACCTCTCAGGAATGTTCAATGTCTTCTTGTTAAGCAATTTCAGTGTATATTTGGCCTTGTGTTTTAGTTTATTGTTTTGCTGAAAGGTGAATTTGTCTCCCAGTGCCTGTTGGAAAGCATACTTAACCAGGTTTTCCATTTATTTTTATCCCCCCAAAAAATCCCAAGTCCTTGCCAATGACAAGCATACCCATAACATGATACAGCCACCACCATGCTTGAAAATATGAAGAGTGGTATTCAGTGATGTGTTGTATTGGATTTGCCCCAAACATAACACTCTTGCTTGTTTGTAGGTGACCAAATACTTATTTTCCACCATAATTTGCAAATAAATTCATTAAAAATCTTACAATGTGATTTTCTGAAATTTTTCTCTCTCATTTTGTCTGTCATAGTTGAAGTGTAGCTATGATGAAAATTACAGGCCTCTCTCATCTTTTTAAGTGGGAGAACTTGCACAATTGGTGGCTGACTAAATACTTTTTTTGCCCCACTGTATAACTTCACTGTGCTACCAATAGGTGCCCTTATTTGCGAGGCATTGGGAAACTTCCCTGGTCTTTGTGGTTGATTCTGTGTTTGAACTTCACTGCTTGACTGAGATATCTTACAGTATGTGTGGGGTACAGAGATGAGGTAGTTGTTCAGAAATCATCTTAAACACTATTATTGCACACAAAGTGAGTCCATGCAACATATTATGTGACTTGTTAAGCAAATGTTTACTCCTGAACTTATTTAGACTTGCCTTAACAAAGGAGTTGAATACTTATTGACTCAAGACATTTGAGCTTTTCATTTTTAATTAAATTGTAAAAAATAAAAACATACAATGACATAATGAATATTGTGTGTAAGCCAGTGACACAAATGTTCAAAGTAATCAATTTTAAATTCAAGGGGTGTGAATACTTGAAGTATATCAAACATTTCAAACACCTTCCTAGTATTGAGTTGCACACCTCCCCCTCTCGATTTTTGATTTATCTTGCAGTATTATGTAATAATGTCTAAGTTATGTTTTATGTGTTTCCAGTTCCTCAGGCTGTCTGTGGTCGTCTCTGTTGATACAATTGAGAGAGTTATCTCCGATGTTGAAATGCAAAGCATTGTGGGTGGAGGTGTAAATGATTTATGCTAATTTGAATTGAGCCCAATCTACACCATGTACTGGTGAGTCAATGGATACAGATGGTGAGCTCACTGTTTGCTTGCCAGTGATGAGGAACTGTCTGATTCACATTCCAGATTCTGCCTCATTGGCAGTCATTGGATCCAAGTTAGCCTGACAAAACACATAATTATTTTTAGTTTATGACTTGGTATTAGGTTATACAGAACCTTTCCAGCTTTCAAGATGGAGCAAATTAAACCCTTTAGAACCCATAGCAGCCGTCAGCAACCTTCTTTAAATTACTATAGTGGCCGCAAATTATCTGTGTCAATATCGCAAAATGTACTTGCTAACAACCTGTTGTCATATTCCCGTGGCTGTTGTCATTACCCAGAAACCGGAAACAGGGTATGCTGTCATTTGACTTACTGTGGAAGAGGCTGTATCTATATTGGTTGGTGATATGGATTTGGACACTTTCTTGCACTTTGAAAGCGTATCACACATTTTATCATGGAAACCCCTAAGAGGTGATTATTAGGAAGAGGGTATATGTATGGTTGAGAAAGAGAGGAAGGAAAAGCAAGACAGTGTGAAGGGGAGAGGGAGGTAGAAAGAGATGTTCCTGACCACATTTGCATCCTATATGTTACTTCGCTCTCTCTCTCTCTCTCTCTCTCTCTCTCTCTATTCCTTTTGTTCAGTTAAAGCGAGGGAAGTGATATGGAGAGTCAGGGCTAAGCAGCAAAAGGCAGGGAGTTAGAGATGTTAGTTAGAGATGTCGGAGTTAGAGATGATTGGAGGAATAGATATGTGGAGCGAGGGGAGTGAGAGTAAAGTGGAGGGAGAGAGGAAGAGGAGAGTGAAGAGGGAGAGGTGAGTGGAGAGAGAGAGAAAGCACAGAGTGAAGAGGAGGAAAAGTGGAGGGAGGGGAACATGGAGAGGAAGAGGAACATGAGGAGGAAGAGGAATAGGGAAAATACGTTTGTGCATTCACTTTGTGATAGCTACAGTGGCAGGAAGCTACAGTAGGCATCACAGTTGTAACTCATAATTTGAAAGCAGGTCACTCCCTCGTGAAGTTCGAAGAGCACAAGAGGTGATGTTGTGTGATGTGTATCCAGAGTGTAAGCAGGGCAAAGAGTGGTAGATGTGTAGAAACCTCCTTTAGGTGCTCTACATGTTCTGTGACACTTTAAGGGACGGGGCAGTGCTTCCACAAGTTCCATTACATGTTGTAGGCTGAATGCAAACACAAAGGTGACAGTGTGAAATAGGAATTTGTTCTACAAATTTGTTAGGGAAATTGTGTACTTTTTAAAAATAGTCTCTGAACAGTTGTGTTTTGTATCTTCTCTCTGTATTTGTATCTTCTCTCTGTATTTGTCTCTATCTTAAACTTGTTGCATTCACTTAATTGTTGTCAAAGTACTATTTTTATGTGTTGTGCTACTTTGCAGGATGGGTCTGTCCTTCCAAAAGTTCCATAATATGTTGTAGGCTAAATGCAAGCACTAAGGTGAAATATGAATATGTCCTATAAATCGATTATTGTCTCTGAACAGTTGTTGGGTTTTGTATCTTCTCTCTTTATCCGTCTCTATCTAATACTTGTTGCATTCACTGAATTGTTGTCAAAGTAGTCTCCTCCTTTAAAAGTTGTGTCATACTACAGCACACCTTGCGGGCTGCCACAGAATTCTATGGCATGTTACGTGTCAGCTATTGTTGCCATTAATGCTAGTTAGTGCTAGTTTGACCACCATAGGGCATCTTTGAAAAGCATTTGACAGTTTTTAATATTGGCTGTACTAGAGAATGTAAACTATTTTTTTGTAAGAACATAGTATATGGGATTGATTTGAAGAAATGTAGCTTAATTATTTTGATTAATATTATGTTGTTTCTATGCCAAGAAAAATTATTTTAAAAACCCTCAGGGTTCCCGTTAGGAAAATATGGCGCTGTACAACGTGACTGGTCAGGAGTAGGCAACTAAAGGCGAAGTAATCCTAAAATGTCCACACCCTAATTGTAGGCTAACCATTACCTAAACAGAGATTTAGTGAAAATAAAAATCTCATTGATTTATCAAGATCAGTCCCCATGCTTGTCTCAGTGCAATGCAAAATTGTGTTGAAATAATTGACCACACGTGGGTAAGCTATTGCTTCAAATCCTATTACAACAATTGGATGACTTTGGGTGTTCCATTAACCTTTTGTAACTAGTATTTTCATTTTTGGATATAAAACGTTCACGTTTTAAATGGGATATTTTGTCACGACAAGATGCTCGACTATGCATATAATTGACAGCTTTGGATAGAAAACACTCTGACGTTTCCAAAACTGCAAAGATATTGTCTGTGAGTGCAACAGAACTGATGTTACAGGCGAAACCCAGATAAACATCCAACCAGGAACTGCCCTATATTTTGAAAGCCATGCATGCCAATGACTCCTTATACAGTGCCTTGCGAAAGTATTTGGCCCCCTTGAACTTTGCGACCTTTTGCCACATTTCAGGCTTCAAACATAAAGATATAAAACTGTATTTTTTGTGAAGAATCAACAACAAGTGGGACACAATCATGAAGTGGAACGACATTTATTGGATATTTCAAACTTTTTTAACAAATCAAAAACTGAAAAATTGGGCGTGCAAAATTATTCAGCCCCCTTAAGTTAATACTTTGTAGCGCCACCTTTTGCTGCGATTACAGCTGTAAGTCGCTTGGGGTATGTCTCTATCAGTTTTGCACATCGAGAGACATTTCTTCCCATTCCTCCTTGCAAAACAGCTCGAGCTCAGTGAGGTTGGAAGGAGAGCATTTGTGAACAGCAGTTTTCAGTTCTTTCCACAGATTCTCGATTGGATTCAGGTCTGGACTTTGACTTGGCCATTCTAACACCTGGATATGTTTATTTTTGAACGATTCCATTGTAGATTTTGCTTTATGTTTTGGATCATTGTCTTGTTGGAAGACAAATCTCCGTCCGAGTCTCAGGTCTTTTGCAGACTCCATCAGCTTTTCTTCCAGAATGGTCCTGTATTTGGCTCCATCCATCTTCCCATCAATTTTAACCATCTTCCCTGTCCCTGCTGAAGAAAAGCAGGCCCAAACCATGATGCTGCCACCACCATGTTTGACAGTGGGGATGGTGTGTTCAGCCGTGTTGCTTTTACGCCAAACATAACGTTTTGCATTGTTGCCAAAAAGTTCAATTTTGGTTTCATCTGACCAGAGCACCTTCTTCCACATGTTTGGTGTGTCTCCCAGGTGGCTTGTGGCAAACTTTAAACAACACTTTTTATGGATATCTTTAAGAAATGGCTTTCTTCTTGCCACTCTTCCATAAAGGCCAGATTTGTGCAATATACGACTGATTGTTGTCCTATGGACAGAGTCTCCCACCTCAGCTGTAGATCTCTGCAGTTCATCCAGAGTGATCATGGGCCTCTTGGCTGCATCTCTGATCAGTCTTCTCCTTGTATGAGCTGAAAGTTTAGAGGGACGGCCAGGTCTTGGTAGATTTGCAGTGGTCTGATACTCCTTCCATTTCAATATTATCGCTTGCACAGTGCTCCTTGGGATGTTTAAAGCTTGGGAAATCTTTTTGTATCCAAATCCGGCTTTAAACTTCTTCACAACAGTATCTCGGACCTGTCTGGTGTGTTCCTTGTTCTTCATGATGCTCTCTGCGCTTTTAACGGACCTCTGAGACTATCACAGTGCAGGTGCATTTATATGGAGACTTGATTACACACAGGTGGATTGTATTTATCATCATTAGTCATTTAGGTCAACATTGGATCATTCAGAGATCCTCACTGAACTTCTGGAGAGAGAGGGGCTGAATAATTTTGCACGCCCAATTTTTCAGTTTTTGATTTGTTAAAAAAGTTTGAAATATCCAATAAATGTCGTTCCACTTCATGATTGTGTCCCACTTGTTGTTGATTTTTCACAAAAAAATACAGTTTTATATCTTTATGTTTGAAGCCTGAAATGTGGCAAAAGGTCGCAAAGTTCAAGGGGGCCGAATACTTTCGCAAGGCACTGTATGGCTGTGAATGCGCTACGAATGAGCTTACACTTTCTACGTATTCCCCAAGGTGTCTACAGCATTGTGATGTCTTTTTACGCATTTATGTTGAAGAATAGCCGTAAGGGACCACATTGAGCAGGTGGTAACATGATGGTTCCCGCAGAAAATATTGCGTAAAGTACACAAGTAGCCATTTTTCCAATCGCTTCTTATGAGAAACCAATTGTCCCGGTGGATATTTTATCGAATAGATATGTGAAAAACACCTTGAGGATTGATTCTAAACAACATTTGTAATGTTTCTGTAGATATTATGGAGCTAATTTGGAAAAAAGTTTGGCGTTGTAGTGACTGCCTTTTCCGGTCGATTTCTCAGCCAAACGTGAAGAACAAATGGAGCTATTTCGCCTACAAAAATAATATTTTTGGAAAAAAGGAACATTTGCTATCTAACTGGGAGTCTCCCGAGTGAAAACATCCGAAGTTCTTCAGAGGTAAATTATTTAATTTGATTGCTTTTTTTATTTTCGTGAAAATGTTGCCTGCTGGTAGCAGAGCCTAGCATAGCATTATGCCACGATAAACTTACACAAATACTTGTCTGGCATTGGCTGAAAAAGCATATTTTGAAAATCTGAGATGACATTGTGATTAACAAAAGGCTAAGCTGTGTCTCAATATATTTCATTTGTGATTTTCATGAATAGGAAACATTTCTAGGGATATTTATGGCCGCTGCGTTATGCTAATTCGTTTCAGGCTATGATTACGCTCCCGCATACGGGGTGGGTAGTATCAAGAAGTTAAGCAAAAATGTGTTGCCTTCATTAGCCTACATTATTCCGAAAATTCATCCGTAACTCTGCCAAGCCTACAAGCAAAGATGAACTGGTGAAGGCCATCAAGACGCTTTGGCTTGAGAAACTGACAACACAACAATGCAACCAATACATTGATCATCTCAGAAAGTTTAACCCGTGGTCGTGGAGCTGGGGGGAAGTGCAACTAAAATGCTTTAAATACAACAATGTCACAAATAATTCAACACACACAACTTGAGCAGATTAACTTGGTAAAAAAGAATGATATTTTGGAGAAGATATTTGTTTCAAATAACCGAAAGTGAGCGATTGTAATCTTAATAAAGGGAAAAAGGCCATTCTTGATCATGGGGTGAGACATTCTTACTAATTTATAAATAATGCTAGTTATTTAGAATTATTTCTTTCGGTTTTTAGAAGGAGAGAAACCAAAAGCCCACCGTGCATATTTTTCTAAAATCATTGTTGCCTGATGCAGGACTCCAGTGCCAGAGGAGATACTCTCAGACTGAAAACGCCTCCATTAATTGTCACAATTTAGACTACCAATAGATCAGCGTTCTAACTCCCCCTTGTGATAATGTGATGCAAAGACAGAATGCCACCATCTACCACAAACGGTCACGGCATGAGCTCATAACTTTTAAAGGAAGAACCACTTTCGCTAGCTGTTGTAAGTAATCAACCCAATCAACAATATTATCTCCACCTATTTTATGGTGAGTTGATGTGTGTCCCAAATACACACAATGTTTAATAACAGATTTTCAATTGTTTTATTGTATTATTTGGGATTTTCTCCCTACTCTCACCCAGCTCCACCAAAACCCTTTGGACATCAAAGAGCTCGAACCAACAACAGACAGTAAGCATTTCACAGTAAGCAAGTCTACAGCTGTTGTATTTGGTGCATTTGACAAATTATGTACTAGCATAACAGTCCATGTCTGGTCCCTTAGCTCAGTGGTTCTTTCCCTTTTTTGGTTTCTGTACCCAGTTGTGACCCATCATTCAGATCAATATTTTTTGTTGTTGCCTGTTTTGTGTCACACCCTGGTCTGTTTCACCTGTCCCTATGATTGTCTCCACCCCCTCCAGATGTCACTTATTTTCCCCAGTGTTTTTATCCTTGTGTTTCCTGTCTCTCTGTACCAGTTCATCCTGTATGTTTTCCAAGTCAACCAGCATTTTTCCTGTTCTCCTGTTTTATGCTATTCTCCTTTTTCTAGTCCTCCCGGTTTTGACCCTTGCCTGTTTCTGGACTCTGCACCCGCCTGCCTGACCTTTCTGCCTGCCTTGACCACGAGCCTGTCTGCCACTTTGTACCTCCTGGACTCTGATCTGGTTTTGATCTTTTGCCTGTCCACGACCATTCTCTTGCCTACTCCTTTTGGATTAATAAACATTGTAAGACTCCAACCATCTGCCTCCTGTGTCTGCATCTGGGTCTCGCCTTGTGTCATGATAGTTTTGCATATTATTTTGGCATTAAAATGTGTCACATATCAGTTTGCAAACATTGAAAAAAAAAGTTAATAAAGCCTCATACAAACATGGAAGGAATCAGTGACTAACAGCAAGCATTGCAAAGCAATCACTAGCCTGCTATTCAGTGGTGTGGGTGTGTGGTACAAGTCTGGTCTAAGGGTCTCTTTTCCAAGCTTAAAATGATAAACATTCAACATTGGCCATGCTGTCAATCCAGCATGACTTCTGCCATGTTCAAAACAACTGGAAACTCGAAACAGGGAAATCTCAGACTTCAGTGATTTCAAGACAACTGGGAACTCTGGAAAAAAACTAGCTCTGACTGGGAAAGTAAGTTTGAACGGTCATCCAACTCGGAATTCCAAGTCTGGAACTCGGGCCTCTTTCTAGAGCTCTGACCTGAAGCTCACTGTGGTCATGATTCGACCTTGGATTTTTCCCAGAGTTCCCAGTTGTCTTGAAAGCGCCATAAATCCGGTGAAAAACAGAATTTGATTACAAAGTTTGATGACAAGATTTGCCCAGGAAGTACTGTCGCGCTACCTTCTTGTTCAAATGAGCACAGCACAACAAAGTGCGTACATTTTTTTATTGTATGCTGCTGCATAACTGATGTAATATGCCAGGTGGATATGTATACTGTAGCTAAGAAAGTAATACTAAGTTAAGTGTATGTTGTGTAGTAAGCTGTTAGTACCCCATGTGCCTCACCCTAATAATGTGGTCCCTTCTCCCCTCATAATTTAGCCTACTGTTCTGACTTGGTTGTGCACATGTAGCATATGAGACCCGATTCAAGAAACTAGGCGTATGTCGCAATCATGACTTCACAGGAGAGTTGTTTGAACGTAAAAAATATTTTTTATCAAAATACGTTTTTTTGGGCAGAAATGCCTTCTCGACCATGTGAACTTTCATGTGCCTTCATGTGATAAAACTTGTATGCCATCTGTAAATACGAATACAATTGTTAAATTACTAGCCTAGTTGGTTTAGCCACAGACAAAAAGGGGCAACCTTCCCACAATGCATGATTAGCTGATATAATGAGTGGACTGGATATGCCGAGAGATGAGTTTGGATTGCCATATAGCACGTCTATTGGAGCTCGTCAGTATGTCTAGGTAATCGTGTCGTTTAGTAAAACTGAATAAACCTAATGTCAATTTAAAGTGTACTGTTATGTGTATGCTATGTGTATGCTCTCCACTTTCTGGAGGACCGAGAATTTACATTTGTGGAATTCGAGTATGATAGCAAAGGGGATGGAGAAAACACCAGTCTGGATTACATTGTCAAACTAAGGGCAACCATGCATGGCATCAGACAGGAGACACATCCAGCCATTATGTATACTGGTAAGATAGTCTAGCTAGCTACATTTTCAGATATGACACATTTCTAATTTCAAGTGTACTGTTAGCTAGCTAACATTAGCTGGCTGGGTCGCTAGCTAACGTTATGTGTATGATCTTATTCTTCGTATCTCAGACACATTTGGTTGACTAGTTATAGCCATAGCACGTGGTTGGAAGCTACCTGCAGATTCAGATTTTAATTATGAGATTTCTGTTGTTTTGAATTTAGCGCCTTGCACTTTCACTGGCTGTTGAGCCACATCATTACAGAAATACTCATTATAAATGTTGATGAAAATTCAAGCGTTAGACATGGAAATATAGATATACCTCTCCTTAATGCAACCGCTGTGTCAGATTTAAAAAAAACTTTACGGAAAAAGCAAACCATGCAATAATCTGAGACGACGCTCAGAAAACAAATACAATTTTCCGCCATGTTGGAGTCAACAGAAATCAGAAATTACACTATAAATATTCCCTTAACTTTGATGATCTTCATCAGAATGCACTCCCAGGGATCGCAGTTCCACAATAAATGCTTGATTTGTTCGATAATGTCCATTATTTATGTCCAAGTAGCTACTTTTATTAGGGCTTAGGTATACAAATCCAAACGCTCCTGCAGGTTCCGCATAACTTCGGACAAAAACTAAAAAAAGTCATATTACAGGTATTAGAAACATTTCAAACTAAGTATAGAATCAATCTTCAGGATGTTTTTATCATAAATCTTCAATAATTTCCAACCGAAGAATTCCTTTGTGTGTAGAGGAGCAATGGAACGCAGGTCGATATGTGGAATGCGCATGACCAGGAAATGGCTCTCTGCCAGTAACCTGAGACATTCAGCTCTTATTCAGCCCTATAACACAGTAGAAGCCTCATTCAAGTTTCTAAAGACGGTTGACATCTGGTGGAAACCCTAGGAAGTGCAACTTCATCCATATCCCACTGTGAATTCAATAGGGCCTGGGTTGAAAATCGACCAACCTCAGATTTCTCACTTCCTGTTTGGATTTCTTCTCAGGTTTTTGCCTGCCATATGAGTTCTGTTATACTCACAGACATCATTCAAACAGTTTTAGAAACTTCCGAGTGTTTTCTATCCAATACTAATAATGGTATGCATATATTAGCAATTGGGAATGAGGAGCTGGTCATTTACTCTGGGCACCTCTGGGCACCTTTCATCCAAGCTATTCAATACTGCCCCTGCAGCCATAAGAAGTTAATGTTATAAATGACTATTGTAGCTGGAAACGGCTGATATTTAATGGAATATCTACATAGGCGTAAAGAGGCCAATTTTCAGCAACCATCACTCCTGTGTTCCAGTGGCACGTTGTGTTAGCTAATCAAAGTTTATCATTTTAAAAGGCAAATTGATAATTAGAAAATAATTTTGCAATTATGTTAGCACAGCTGAAAACTGTTGTCCTGATTAAAGAAGGAAAAAAACTGTCCTTCTTTCGTCTAGTTGAGTATCTGGAGCATCAGCATTTGTTGGTTCGATTACAGGCTCAAAATGGCCAGAAGCAAAGGACTTTCTTCTGAAACTCATCAGTCTATTCTTGTTCTGAGAAATGAAGGCTATTCCATGCGAGAAATTGCTAAGAAACTTAAGATCTCGTACAACTCTGTCTGCTGCTCCCTTCACAAAATAGAAAGAGGAGTGTGAGGCCCCGTTGCACAACTGAGCAAGAGGACAAGTACATTAGTGTTTAGTTTGAGAAACAGATGCCTCACAAGTCCTCAACTGGCAGCTTCATTAAATTATATAGACAAAACACCAGTCTCAACATCAACAGTGAAGAAGCGACTCCGGGATGCTGGCCTTCTAGGCAGAGTTGCAAAGAAAAAGCCTTTTCTCAGACTGTCCAATAAAAAAAAAGATTCAAATGGGCAAAAGAACACAGACACTGAACAGAGGAACTCTGCCAAGAAGGCCAGCATCCCAGAATTGCCTCTTCGCTGTTGACGTTGAGACTGGTGTGAAAATATTTAATGAAGCGGCCATTCCCTTGCATTTTATCCTCAGCAGCCCACATCACTGCACGTCGCCAACAAATTTCTGTCTCAGCACATGCAGGGAGAGGAGTGGCTCGCTCATCACAGCAGCAGGTCCAGCATTGGCACAGGCACAGGGGCACAGCAGACTTTCTTTACAGGTATCATGAGGATAATGCCCTTTTACTGTTTGACCAAATCATGGTTTTAGCCGCCCAAAAAATAGAATGTTTTGAGTGAGAAGACAATGTAAAATGTGCTATTTCCACGTTTAAAAGGCACATTTTCCCATTTTTACGATCCGTGATCTTGGCTGTTGTAATCGACCTGTGTGGAGGAGTCAGGCGCAGGACAGCAGATATGAGTAATGAACATACTTTACTCAAGAAATCAAATATATTCAACACAATAAACTAGCCCACAATAACGGTCCGTTTACATACAAACAATCACTCACAAAAAAACATGGGGGAACAGAGGGTTAAATAATTAACGGATTGAAACCAGGTGTGTAAAACAAAGACAAAACAAATGGAAAATGAAAAGTGGATCGGCGATGGCTAGAAAGCCGGTGACGTCGACCGCCGAATGCCGGCCGAACAAGGAGAGGGACCGACTTCGGCGGAAGTCGTGATAGCGTCCGAACAGGTTTTTTTGCTTATGCTGAGTTTGTCTTGGAATTTGAATCAGACAAGATCACTCAACAACAACAAAAATGGTCCAGCCCATCTGGCATTTGCCAGAATTTCCATATGGCCAATCCGCCCCGAGGAATCCCCAACCAGTTGACTATTTTAATGGCGGAAACATGGTGGACTCCCTCAATGGCGCTGCCCATGTTAAAACAGCCTTTTGGCTACTAGAGACCTCTATCATTCTCTAAGGTGTGGATATATCATAACTGGTACACTGCCAAAATGAGACAAAGTCACCTGGGGAGCCTTATAGGTAATACATTGCTTTATGGTGGATTGATAATAACAATGGAGGAGAACCTGAACTCTCAGATCAGTATAGCTTTCAACTTGATGAAATAACATTGTGTTTAATGTGTAGCATTTCTCACAGTGGAATCTGAGGGATTGGTGTCACTTTTAAAATGTGTTGGTTGTGTGCATTTGCCATTATGTACAATTTGGAAAGACATCAAATAACCATAACCCTAGACTCATGTCTACATCCTGGCTCAACTTCAACAATAGCCTCAACCCTTACTCTAACCCCTACCATAACAGAGACCCCAGGTACTGAGCCAAAGAGCAACTGTATTGACTGTATAGATAGTATTTCTTATTTTGAATGACCTTTCCCTTTTTCATTCTGATTCTGACAGAACTCCCTCCGCTAGATGACTATACACATTCTATCCCAGACAGAGAACACCAATTTCGCTGCCGGGATCGAGCCTCCTAACAACTACATACAGGTACTCGGGCCCGGTTTCCCAAAACCATCTCTATTAACGCTCATAATCTAATGCCTGCCTCAGACCAGAACAGCTAAGTGCATCGTTTTATGCACACTTTATACACAAACACACTTTGTTTATGCACACTTTTCTGCAGAATCAGTGTTTATCCGTCTCTCCATGACCGCCGATAACTTCACAACGAAGTTGACTAGAAATACAAAAGTTGCCAATGCCTTCGCAATTGTTACAAACAAGTGAAGGATTAAAAATATGCTTCAAATGAAAACCGAGATGACTGCAATAAAATATGAATTTCATGTTAATTCAATTGAGTTATTTGGCTACCATCAAATGTGTGTTATTATATTTCATGATGTTTAGCCTAACATGCGCATTGACGTGTCAAATTTTGATTTAGTGCACTATTGTAGAGTAAGCCTCATCAATATCTGCAGCCATAGGTAATAATAACACTCTAGGAGCTGATCCGTCATCAGTATTGTGGAATAATTTGAATGTTAAGGTAAGACTTTAATGGAGAAAGCTGACCTGAGAGCAGTGCTGTCTTTCTTTTGATCCTATCAGTATTGACACATGCCTCAACACCGCACATAGCGAATGTTCTCTCTGCGTGGTGTTTTGGGAAATGCATGTTGTAAAAAATATGCATTGTTAAAACACTTGTAAGCCTAAATTCCATCGCTATCGGGAAACTGGGCCCTAGTCAGCAGCCCTAACCCTACCCTTAACCCAAGAGCTTCCATTGGTCAATAATAACATTAGGCCCTAGATAAGACACAGACAAGACACAGAGACAATCAAGCAACATAGATGGAGTGGTGAAGGTGAACAATAGCTTTCGAACCTTGACCATACCAGGGTGGGTTCATAACATTGGTAAAGATTGCAATCCAAAAGAATAACAGTGATTCATCATTCCAACAAATCAATATTCAGTATGGAATTAAGATACATTTGTTGAATCCTTAATAGCAAGTTGGCTGGTGGTCATTTGGAGGTAGGTGGGTTTGCGCTCCAATAAGTATATAAAATGTATAAGCCACACATGTACATCATCCATCTGTAAGTCTCTGCACTTTTGATCTGTGTTTATGTTTTAGTTGTATTCAGACCTTCAAAAACACGGTACACAACACACACTCATACTGTCACGATCGAGGTTGTAACGGCTTTCTTCCTGGGAAGGAGAGGCGGACCAAAACGCACCGTGGTTAGAGTTCATGTTATTTTAATAAGGTAACTCAAAATGAACAGAATACAAAACAATAAACGTGGCAAAACCGAAACAGTCTTAACTGGTGCAGAAAACACAAAGACAGGAAACAACCACCCACAAATCAGGCTACCTAAATATGGCTCCCAATCAGAGACAATGACTAACAGCTGCCTCTGAATGAGAACCATGTCAGGCCAAACAGAGAAATAGACAAGCTAGACATACAACATAGAATGCCCACCCAGCTCACGTCCTGACCAACACTAAAAACTAAGAAAACACAAAAGAACTATGGTCAGAACGTGACAGTACCCCCCCCCCTCCACAAGGTGCGGACTCCGACCGCACAACCTAAACCTATAGGGGAGGGTCTGGGTGGGCATCTGTCCGCGGTGGCGGCTCTGGCGCTGGACGTGGACACCACTCCATCATAGTCTTTGTCGACCTCCTTAGCATCCTTTGAGTGGCGACCCTCGCCGCCGACCTTGGCCTAGTAACCCTAACAAAGGGCCCCACTGGACTGAGGGGCAGCTCCGGACTGAGGGGTAGCTCTGGCGGATCTTTCCTGACTGGCGGCTCTGGCGGATCCTGGCTGACTGGCGGCTCTGGCGGATCCTGGCTGACTGGCGGCTCTGGCGGATCCTGTCAGATCCTGGCAGACTGGCGGCTCTGGCGGATCCTGGCAGACTGGCGGCTCTGACGGTTCCTGGCAGACTGGCGGCTCTGGCGGCTCCTTGCAGACTGGCGGCTCTGGCGGCTCCTTGCAGACTGGCGGCTCTGGCGGCTCCTTGCAGACTGGCGGCTCTGGCGGCTCCTTGCAGACTGGCGGTTCTGGCGGCTCCTTGCAGACTGGCGGCTCTGGCGGCTCCTTGCAGACTGGCGGCTCTGGCGGCTCCTTGCAGACTGGCGGCTCTGGCGGCTCCTTGCAGACTGGCGGCTCTGGCGGCTCCTTGCAGACTGGCGGCTCTGGCGGCTCCTTGCAGACTGGCGGCTCTGGCGGCTCCTTGCAGACTGGCGGCTCTGGCGGCTCCTTGCAGACTGGCGGCTCTGGCAGCTCTGGACAGACGGGAGACTCTGGCAGCTCTGGACAGACGGGAGACTCTAGCAGCTCTGGACAGACGGGAGACTCTAGCAGCTCTGGACAGACGGGAGACTCTAGCAGCTCTGGACAGACGGGAGACTCTAGCAGCCCTGGAGAGGAGGAAGGCTCTGGCAGCGCTGGACAGGCGGGAGCACCTGTAGGGCTGAAACGGAGAGACAGCTTGGTGCGGGGAGCTGCCACCGGAGGGCTGGTGCGTGGAGGTGGTACTGGATAGACCGGATCATGCAGGTGCACTGGAGCTCTTGAGCACCGAGCCTGCCCAACCTTACCTGGTTGAATGCTCCTGGTCACCCTGCCAGTGCGGCGAGGTGGAATAGCCTGCACTGGGCTGTGCAGGCGAACCGGGGACACCATGCGTAAGGCTGGTGCCATGTACGCCGGCCCAAGGAGACGCACTGGAGACCAGATGCGTAAAGCCGGCTTCATGACACCTGGCTCGATGCCCACTCTAGCCCGGCCGATACGAGGAGCTGGTATGTACCGCACCGGGCTATGCACCCGCACTGGGGACACCGTGCGCTCCACAGCATAACACGGTGCCTGCCCGGTCTCTCTCGCCCTCCGGTAAGCACAGGAAGTTGGCGCAGTTCTCTTACCTGGCTTCGCCACACTTCCTGTGTTCCGCCCCCCAATACATTTTTGGGGCTGACACTCGGGCTTCCATCCACGCCGCCGTGCTGCCTCCTCATACCAGAGCCTCTCCGGCTTCGCCGTCTCCAGCTCTTCTTTGGGGCGGCGATATTCTCCTGGCTGTGCCCAGGGTCCTTTACCGTCCAATTCGTCCTCCCATCTCCATTCCTCCTTGCGCTGCTCCTTCTGACGCTTCTCCTGCTGCTCCTGCTCTCCCGTCGAGGATTTCCTCCCAGTCTTGTGTCTTCGGCCGCTGTTTCTGTTGCCTGTCACCACGCTGCTTGGTCCTGTTTTGATTTGTTGGTTCTGTAACGGGATTCTTCCTGGGAAGGAGAGGCGGACCAAAACGCAGCGTGGTTAGAGTTCATGTTATTTTAATAAGGTAACTCAATATGAACAGAATACAAAACAATAAACGTGGCAAAACCGAAACAGTCCTAACTGGTGCAGAAAACACAAAGACAGGAAACAACCACCCACAAATCCCAACAAAAAACAGGCTACCTAAATATGGTTCCCAATCAGAGACAATGACTAACACCTGCCTCTGATTGAGAACCATATTAGGCCAAACATAGAAATAGACAAACTAGACATACAACATAGAATGCCCACCCAGCTCACGTCCTGACCAACACTAAAACAAGGACAACAGAAAAGAACTATGGTCAGAACGTGACAGTGTTTTTCAAATTCCCTGTCATAAATGAGCCAAGGCGCAGCGTGCATGTAATTCCCAGTCTTTAATCGAAGTGAAACCTTCACAAAAACTGGTAAACAGAAACCGACCGTGACGCAACCGTGGCGCACACAAACACTCACAGAAAATAAATAATTACCCACAAACACAGGTGGGAAAAGCCTGCCTAAGTATGATTCCCAATCAGAGACAACGATAGACAGCTGCCACTGATTGGGAACCATACCCGGCCAACAAAGAAACAGACAAACTAGAATGCCCACCCAAATCATAACCTGACCTAACCAAATAGAGAAATAAAAAGGTTCTCTAAGGTCAGCGCGTGACACATACATACACGTTCAGGAACTGTAAGATGGCGCCGGAGAAGAAGGCACACATTTTATGTGCCCCCAGCAGATTGTTTTTTTGTTTGTTTATTTTGCGTTGTTTGTAACTTTTTTTTTAAACTTATTTTGCACATAATGTTGCCGCTACCTTCTCTCAAGACCGAAAATAACTTCTAGACATCAGGACTGCGATTACTCACCACTGACTAGCAGAATCCTTTTTTTCCTTTCATGACTCTGATGAGCCCGACGCAAAGGATATGCTGCTTCCTCGGGAACAGTCCATGATCCATGTGATCTGCATGAAGAGAATTCGGAGAAAGAGGGGCCGAAGATCGGGCTGCCTTCTGAGAATTCGTAGGCGTTTGAATAAACCCCCACTTCCCTCCAATCTGCTAGCAAACATGCAATCTTTGGGGAATAAAATCAACGAGTTACACAGAAGATTAAACTACCAACGGTACATTAATTAAAAGCTGTCACATCTTATTCGTACAGCTGGCGTGTTATACGATGTACCGGCAGGATAGAACAGAGGCGTCTTGTAAGACGAGGGGCGGCGGTCTATGTATTTTGTAAACAACAGCAGGTGCACGATATCTAAGGAAGTATCCAGCTATTGCTCACCTGAGCTGTAGACCACACTACCAACCGAGAGAGTTTTCATCTGTATTCTTTGTAGCTGTTTACATTCCGCCACAGTCAGAGGCTGGCACTAAGTCAGCAATGAATGAGCTGTATTCCACCATAAGCAAATAAGAAAACACTCACCCAGAGGCGACACTCATAGTAGCTTTAATGCAGGGAAACTTAAATCCGTTTTACCAAATTTCTATCCGAATTTTAAATGTGCAACCAGAGGAAAACTCTGGACCCCAATAACTCTGGACCCCAATAATCCACACACAGAGATGCATACAAAGCTCTCTCACACTCCATTTGGAAAATCTGACCATAATTCTATACTCCAGATTCCTGCTTATAACCAAAAATGTAAGCAGGAAGCACCAGTGACTAGACCAAAAAAAGAGTCATCCAAGGAAGCAGATGCTAAGCTACAGTACTGTTTTACTAGCACAGACTGGAATATGTTCCTCCGATTGCATTGAGGAGTACACCACATCAGTCGTTGGCCTATCCAATAAGTGTATCGATGACGTCTTTCCCACAGTGACTGTACCTACATACCCCAACCAGACTCCATGGATTACAGGCAGCATCTGCACTGAGCTAAATGCTAGAGCTGCCGCTTTCAAGGAGCGGGACTCGGAGGCTTAAAAGAAATCCCGCTATGCCCTACCACAAACCATCAAACAGGCAAAGCGTCAATACAGGACCAATTTCCAATCGTACTACACCGGCTCTGACGCTTGTCGGATGTGGCAGGGCTTGCAAACCATTACAAACTACAAAGGGAAGCCGAGAGCTGCCCAGTGACACGAGCATACCAGACGAGCTAAACTACTTATATGCTCGCTTCGGGGCAAATAACACTGAAACATGAACGAGAGCACCAGCTGTTCCGGAAGACTGTGTGATCACGCTCTCCGCAGCCGATGTGAGTAAGACCTTGTAACAGGTCAACATTCACAAGGCCGCAGGGCCAGACTGATTACCAGGATGTGTACTGCGAGCATGAGCTGACCAACTGACAAGTATCTTCACTGACATTTTCAACCTCTCCTTGTCCAAGTCTATAATACCAACATGTTTCAAGCAGACCACCATAGTCCCTGTGCCCAAGAACACTAAGGTAACCTACCTAAATGACTACTGACCCGTAGCACCCACGCCTGTAGCCATGAAGTGCTTTGAAAGGCTGGTCATGGCTCACATCAACACCATCATCTCAGAAACCCTAGACCGACTCCAATTTGCATACGCTTCAACAGATGATGCAATCTCTATTGCACTCCACACTGCCCTTTCCCACCTAGATAAAAGGAACACCTATGTGAGAATGCTATTCATTGACCACAGCTCAGCATTCAACACCATAGTGCCCTCAAAGCTCATCAATAAGCTAAGGACCCTGGGACTAAACACCTTCTTTTGCAACTGGATCCTGGACTTCCTGACGGGTCGTCCCCAGGTGTTAAGGGTAGGTAACAACACATTCACCACGCTGATCCTCAACACAGGGGCCCCCCAGGGGTGCGTGCTCAGTCCCCTCCTGTACTTCCTGTTCACTTATGAGTGCACAGCCAGGCACGACTCCAACACCATCATTCATTTTGCCGATTACACAACAGTGGTAGGCCTGATCACCGACAATGACTAGACAGCCTATAGGGAGGAGACCTGGCCATGTGGTTCCAGGACAACAACCTCTCTCTCAATGTGATCAAAATAAAGACAATTGTTGTGGACTACAGGAAAAAGAGGACCGAGCACGCCCCCATTCTCACCGACGGGGCTGCGGTGGAGCAGATTAAGAGCTTCAAGTTCCTTGGTGTCCACATCACCAACAAACTAACATGGTCCAAGCACACCAAGACAGTCGTGAAGAGGGAACGACAAAGCCCTTTCCGCCTCAGGAGATTGAAAAGATTTTGCAATGGGTCCTCAGATCCTCAAAAGGTTCTACAGCTGCACCATCGACCGCATCCTGACTGGTTGCATCACTGCCTGGTATGGCAACTGCTCGGCCTCCGACTACAAGGCACTACAGAGGGTTGTGTGAATGTTCCAGTACATCACTGAGGCCAAGCTTCCTGAAGTCCAGGACCTCTACACCAGGCGGTGTCAGAGGAAGGCCCTAAAAATTGTCAAAGACTCCAGCCACCCTAGTCATAGACTGTTCTCTCTGCTACCGCACGGCAAGCGGTACCTGAGTGCCAAGTCTAGGTCCAAAAGGCTTCTAAACAGCTTTTATCCTCAAGCCTTAAGACTCCTGAACATCTAGTCAAATGGATACCCAGACTAAGACTATTTGCAGTGCCCCCCTCACCCCCTCTTTACACCACTGCTACTCTCTGTGTTCATCTATGCATAGTCACTTTAATAATTCTACCTAAATGTACATACTACCTTAACTAACCGGTGGCCCCGCACATTGACTCTGTATCGTTACCCGCCTGTATATAATCTTGCTATTGTTATTTTACTGCTGCTCCTTAATTACTTGTTACTTTAATCTCTTATTCTTCTCCGTATTTAAAAAAAAACTGCATTGTTGGTTAGGGGATCGTTTCAAAACGTTGGTTTACTTTAATGTATTTGTAAGGTAGGTGTTGATAGCAACTGGCTGACTCATTCAGTGCTAATGTAACGTTAGCAGGCTAGTAGGGCTAACATGAGCAGGCTAGTTGGCTAGCAACCTTGCAAGTTGATTTGTAACAATAAATTTGTGAAGAATTTGCTTGTAAGTTGGCTGAAAATTCCATTTAAACCAGTAGTCATGAGTACATTACATTATTGGGAATTGGCTGGCTTGCCAGGTCCTCCATATTACAGCCCACCCTGTAAAAACAATGTCTGACATGACTTCGACATTCTTCGGAATTCTGATCTGTTTTATGTAATAACTCCAAAAACTGAAAAGTGAGGTGTAACATTGCGTTTGAACTTTTGATGTGTACACTAATGCAAAGCCATATGTTACATGTGGTTATGTTTATGCTACCTACCATTTAAGAATGGAAGTCCTTGAATTTTTATCAACTGTCTGAAGGTTATATGCCAATATCCAAGAGTTAATAGTAATCTTATAACGTCCGTTGTCGTGAGAGTCGAGATAGGTTTTTTAAAAAGGAACCTATTTAAAATCCAATAAAAAATGAATTACTAAAGAGATGGAGTTGCAGTTTTTTAGATAAGATGGGTCTTCAGCTTAAATGTGTTTGTGTGTGCATGCGTGAGTGTGGCTAATTCCTCTATCGTTCTCTGAGGGACCATCGACCCATGACTCATGAGATGTGCACTCTCACTGCCATTTCATCCTTAAACCTCCATGTTTGACCCTTCCATGTGGTTCTGATTCACTGCAGTGTCCTCTGGGTCACTGAGCCATATGGCTTGAGAGAATAGTGTTGAGATGTGAATTACAGTAACACATTCCAAAATACTACACTTTTGCTGCTCTATGCATTAACAGGCACAATGTGGTGAGGGAGGGACACACATTTCTGGGTGACTTTATTCCTTGAATGTATCTATAACAGGCTGCAGAGCTGCATGAGCTGGTGACAGTCAGTTATCTTCACTGCAGGCTCAGTCTCCCGTCGCTCTCGCTTAGCGCTAGCTCTCCATGGAAACCCACCCCTGCCTTTCCTAGAACTCACACCAAGCACACTCATTGAACTGTCAGGGAAAGCACTGCTGGGTGGAAAACAATTGTTGGTCAATGTAATGTTCATAACCAATTAACAGCACTTTGAGTAAAGAAGTAATTCTTGAATACATTTCCCAGGGTGGAATACACTACAGGGAGCTTGGCAGTAGGCTGTAATAGTGGAATAATGTACAAACCTCATGTCACCGGCTGGAGATCTGTGGTGTGGCTGATGATTTATTTCATTTTGCTTCATGTGCAGGCCTACTATCGGAGCCAAAAGCTGACTTACAGTATCACATACAAGAAACAGCCATTAACACAAGAACCGCCAAGAGAGAGAGCTGACAATAGAGCTCTTTGACCATGCACGCCAGTGGTGGGTATGGCATCTAAATGAGAAAGCGAAAGAAGAAAAAAAACATACCTACTGTAAAATATGGGTGGATCTTTGATGTTTTTGGATTCTAGCTTGAAATATGTTACCATATTAGAACGTATTAGTTACTATACATGCATAATGAATGTAGATGTTGGGGTCAATAGAGGGCTAAGAACTGTGTGTATGGAAAGTTGCTGAGTGAGCAAGGGGAGTGCAGAACGTTTACATTCTGTCAGAACATTGTTGAATCTCATGTAACCTATGGAGAAGGGCAAAGGGAAACAGTCTGGTTTCAGTCACTGATAAGGTAGGACAGCTGTGGAGGAGTGAGGAGTTCGGCCCGAGGTCAGGTCAGATGAAGTGAGAAGGAAGTCAATCCTGTCACACACATATATTTCTACACCCATGAAGGTTCTAGCAGGAGGCTACACCAATGAGAGGAACCAATTACGCTCCTGACTAGCAACAAAGATGTATTGGCTGTCTAGATGTGCAAGGAGTTGACTCCGTCTAGTAGGAGGGAATAAATATATGTGCTTATATGTGCTTTGTCATTTTTTTTCATGTCTTTGTCTTTGCAGCTGTTTGACCCAGTGGGAAATAAACTTATTTTGAGCTTTTCCTAGTCACCCGTTCGAGGGGGTTATGGGGGTATATATATTATGGGGGTAATTTGATCCCATTGGTCCTGGGGCCCTAGGTATGGTCAATGCCGGTCAGTATATAGAAAATCCTTGCTACTGCAGATTTAAAAAATATATATTGATACGGACAACTGCAAAAGTGTTGCTACAACTCTCATACAACTCAGTTGGAGAAAGTTTATGTAGAGAGACTACTTTCTGGAAGACAGTGCCATGCTGACTCACATGAATTTACATGTACATTCCTAAAGAAATGGGTGAGACAAAGGCTTAATTTAGGATTTTTTTTAAATTTGCACCTAAAATGACATACCCAAATCTAACTGCCTGTAGATAAGGACCTAAATCAACGATATGCATATTCTTGATACCATTAAAAGGAAACACTTTGAAGTTTGTGGAAATGTTTTAATTAATGTAAGAGAATATAACACATTAGATATGGTAAAAGATAATACAAAGAAAAAACATGCGTTTGTTTTTTTTTTTTTGTACCATCATCTTTGAAATGCAAGAGAAAGGACATAATGTATTATTCCAGCCCAAGCGCAATTTACATGTTGACCACTAGATGGCAGCATTGTATGTACAAAATGTTAGACTGATCCAATGAACCATTGCATTTCTGTTCAAAATGTTGTATCAAGACTGCCCAAATGTGCCTAATTGGGACACCGATCCTGTAGAAGGTTTACAGAATTTAACTACGGGATCGGTGTCCCTAAACCTGGACAGGTGTTGCTCAATATGCAATAATGTGACTAGAATGACGTTGTAAACAACAGCCAACTCTCCGGTACATAGACAGGTCTTATATGGGCAGAAAGCTTAAATTCTTGTAAATCTAACTGCAGTGTCCAATTTACAGTAGCTATTACAGCAACAACAACAAAAAACATGCTATTGTTTGAGGATAGTACACAACAACAAAACACTTTTATCCTGGCATCTTGTTTGATACATTCACCTCTGAAGATAAATAGTGCACTTACATTAAGTAATCTTGCTCTGATTTGTCACCCTGAGGGTCCCAGAGATAAAATCTAGTGTCGTTGTGTTTGAAAAATCTATTTTTATATTCAAATGTAGGAACTGGGTTGTACAGTTTGACCCCTCTGCTGTCTCTGGCTCCACACCCACCCCGCACGGCCATCTAGATGTTTGAAGGTCAGTGCCTTTTCTGTAGGTGTCACGACTTCCACCGAAGTTGTTCCCTCTCCTTGTTCGGGCGGCGTTCGGCGGTCGACGTCACCGGCTTTCTAGCTGCCACTGATCCATGTTTCATTTTTCCTTTTGTTTTGTCTGTTTACACACCTGGTTCCCATCTCATAATTATGTTCCTTATTTAACCCTCTGGTTTCCCTTTCTGTTTGTGCGTGATTGTCTTTCGTGTGTTGGAGTTCTATCCTGTTTTGTCCTTGTTTGATAACAGGATTTTTGTAACGTTCTTGGATTGAGTAAATACAGTGTTTTTTTTTACTCTTGCCTGTGTCCTGCGCCTGACTCCTTCGCTATCTTCTAGATAGACTCTGACAGTAGGGAAGCTAATGATCCATCATGTATGACATTCCTGGGAGTGTGTAAACTTATTTTTTTTATTATCATAGTATTTTTTGTGTTCTCTATAGTTATGTACTTGAAAATGTATAAATTGACCCAATTCGGCACATTTGGGCAAACTCCTGGCAGACGTGATACAAAATATTGTGTAGTGATGTAAATCTTCACTGGATTAGTCTAAAACTATGCACACACACACTGCTGCCATCTTGTGGACAACATCTAAACAACAGCTAGAATCCTACCTCAATGTATGGTCTGTCTCTGACATTTCAAAGATGAAAAAACGAAATAGAAAACACATTGTTTTTTTGATTGTATTATCTTTTACCAGACCTAATGTTTTATATTCTCCTACATTAATTTCACTTTTCCACAAACTTCAAAGTGTTTTCTTTCAAATGGTATCAATAATGTGCATATCCTTGCTTCAGGTCCTGCCCTACAGGCAGTTAGATTTCTTAAGATGTTTTAATGGCTGTGATAGGAGAAAACTGAGTTTGGATCAACAACAATCTAGTTACTCCACAATAGTAACCTAAATGACAGAGTGAAAAGGGGGAAGCCTGTACACACAACAACATATTTAAAAAAATGCATCCTGTTGGCAATAAGGCATTAAAGTAAAACTGCAAAAAAATGGAAATAAATAAACTTTATGCCTTGAATGCAAAGCATTATTTTGGGAAAAAATCCAGCACAATCCATCACTGAATATCACTTCATACTTTCAAGAATGGTTGTGGCTGCATCATGTTATGGGTATATTTGTCATCGGCAAGGACTATGGAGGGTTTTTTTTATATAAAAAGAAACGGAATAGAGCTAAGCACAGGCAAAATCCTAGAGGAAAACCTGGTTCAGTCGGTATTCCAACAGACACTGGTAGACAAATTCACCTTTCAGCAGGACAATAACCTAAAACACAAGGCCAACTATATACTGGAGTTGCTTTGAATGTTCCTGAGTAGCCTAGTTACAATTTTGACTTAAATTGGCTTGAAAATCTATGACAAGACTTGAAAATTGCTGTCTAGAAATGATCAACAACCAACTTCACAGAACTGGAAGAATACTTTAAAGAATAATGTGCAAATATTGTACAATCCAGGTGTGCAAAGCAAACAGACTCACAGCTGTAATCGCTTCCAAAGAGGATTCTAACATTTATTGATTCCGGGGGGTGAATACTTATCTAATCAAGATATATTAGTGATTTGGTTTTCATAAATGTTTTACAAATGTTGCACTTTGACATAACTTGGTATTTAATTAACTTAGTACTTGAATCCCACTTTGTAACACGACAAAATGTGGAAATGGTTAAGGGGTCTGAACACTCTCTGAAGGCACTGTATTTGGGAATGAGTTAACAGAATATGAACTTTTAAAAGTGTGATTTTCACTGGACAGTTACTTTAAGCTCTCATAGAGAAATATGGTCACATATGGAGCTTATGACTTCTTAAGTCTTGAATAGGCTTACATTGACATTTTGGTCAGTTAGCAGACACTCTTATGAGGAGTGAATTACAGTAACTGTATTCGACTAGGGTATTTTTAACTGTCACGGGCGTCGTAAGAAGTGGACCTAGGTGCAGCGTGGTGAGCGTACATATTCCTTTTTATAAGAATGCCGCCAACAAAAACAATAAACCTTACAAAATGACCGTGACGCTTAACAGTGCTATGATGCCTCTAACAAAGTTAACTACCCATTCTGAATGGAGGGAAAAAGGGCTACCTAAGTATGATTCCCAATCAGAGACAACGGTAGACAGCTGTCCCTGATTGAGAACCATACCAGGCCAAAACATAGAGATAAAGAAACCTAGAAAACAAAACAGAGAATGCCCACTCCACATCACACCCTGACCGAACCAAATAGAAAAATAAAACGGCTCTCTAAGGTCAGGGTGTGACATTAACAACGTCTCAAATGTGTCATTTTGGTCTTTAACTCAACTGGCTATTTATGTTACTTTTCATAAGAAGCTTGGTGGTATGAGTTCTATGCCTTTAGCTCAGTCATCAGGACGAGAGAGTGTGGGCTGCTGTTCTTGAATTAAAAGTGTTCTTTTATTATCAACTAATGCATACTTGCCCATTTCTGTACATGCCAAAGGTAATGTAAGACACGGCATGCTTGAAATAAGCTTGTCACGCTTGTGTCCAATAAGCCAGCAAATGTTCTTCTTGAATATACAGCACACAGTTGAAGTCGGAAGTTTACATACACTTAGGTTGGAGTCATTAAAACTCGTTTTCAACCACTCCAAAAATGTCTTGTTAACAAACTATAGTTTTGGCAAGTCGGTTAGGACATCTACTTTGTGCATGACACAAGTCATTTTTCCAACAACTGTTTACAGACAGATTATTTCACTTATAATTCACTGTATCACAATTCCAGTAGGTCAGAGGTTTACATACACTAAGTTGACTGTGCCTTTAAACAGCTTTGGAAAATTCCAGAAAAAGGCCAGCATCCCAGTCGCCTCTTCACCGTTGATGTTGAGACTGGTGTTTTGTGGGTACTATTTAATGAAGCTGCCAGTTGAAGACTTGTGAGGCGTCAGTTTCTCAATCTAGACACTCTAATGTAATGGTCCTCTTGCTCAGTTTTGCACCGGGGCTTCCCACTCCTCTTTCTATTGTGGTTAGAGACAGTTTGCTCTGTTCTGTGAAGGGAGTAGTACACAGCATTGTACCAGATCTTCAGTTTCTTGGCAATTTCTCGCATGGTATAGCCTTCATTTTTCAGAACAAGAATAGATGATGAGTTTCAGAAGAAAGTACTTTGTTTCTGGCCATTGTAATTGAACCCAGAAATGCTGATGCTCTAGATACTCAACTAGTCGAAAGAAGGACAGTTTTGCTGCTTCTTTAATCAGAACAACATAATTGCAAAAGGGTTTTCTAATGATCAATTTGCCTTTTAAAATGATAAACTTGGATTAGCTAACACAACGTTCCATAGGAACACCGGAGTGATGGTTGCTGATAATGGGCCTCTGTACACCTATGTAGATATTCCATAAAGAAATTCTGCTGTTTCCAGCTACAGGAGTCATTTACTACATTAACAATGTCTACACTGTATTTCTGATCGATTTTATGTTTTTTAATCTACAAAAGGTGTTTTTCTTTCAATAACAAGGACACTTCTAAGTGACCCCAAACTTTTGAACTGTAGTGTATGTAAATATTACACATCTTAGTCTAAACAACAACAGATATTTGAGTAGTAACATGTAGGCTATTATTACTAAAACATCATTTCAGTTGAACATTTAAAAAAAACTCCATGCCAGCGGTGGCCAACTTTGTTCCACTGATCTACTGGGTGAGCAGACTTCTATTCCAGCCCAGCAATAGCACACTTGATTATCAATGACCTGTCCTATCGAATAGCTTGCACTCTCCCTTTACTGACAGCAGGGGCTTCAATTTCACCCTCTTTAATGCCTGTTATCTACAAATCTATTTGGAGACTATGTTTTTAATTTACAATGATTAAGTCAAGATAGCTAGCTAACAGTAAGTTGAAATTTAATTTACTTTGCTAAACTGTGTGTGAAGTTAGTTAGCTAGCTAGCAGATTAGTTGAGTTAGCCTAAAAAGTGTCTGGCTAGCTAGCTAATAATTTGTTTTTTTACATTACAAAAATGTATTTACTTACTTGAATAAGTAAATACCCACTGCCTAAGTTTTTTCGGTCCTTACAAATACTAAATAATGCGCAATCTTCACAATATTTTCAGTGGTAGCAAAGCGCAGCCACAAGAAAAAAAAAACTCTTTCACCAGAGAGGTTTTGAACGTGTTGTGACATTTGACTTTACCAGTGTAATCCACTGTCGGCCATGCTTCATAACTGGAAAATTGTCACTTGAAACTAGCATAGGCATCAACTACCTGAACGGAAAACAGTGACGCACATAACACACAACACCCCTTCTACGCGTGCGTGGGGGAGGGTTTATGAACTGTAACCTCCAATCAAAATCTTAACCATTCAAACCGTCTTTGTAATACAACATTCTTCAGACCTCTAAGGGAGGCGTGACAACTACATGATTTTGGAGGTGTGGCAATGCGAGACCACTCTTCAACTGACCCTTTCCACAAACCTTTATAATGTGGTTGCACTTCAGAGTGACGTTTGCTGGATGTGTCAAATTGCGTTAATCAATTGTGGCCAAAAGAAGCGTCTGAGAACACAAGCCAAAGTTTTTGTGGAAAATGTGGTCTTGCCAAACATTCCGGCAGTAAAATTAGTTGGTTGTGATTTATTATGCAAGGTTAGTGTTTCTCATTCCTGGTGCCCACAGTGGTGCCCATGGAATTCTGTGATGGAATATTCCGGACCCACGGATCCTCTGTCGGAATGTTGAAGCTGATGTGATTGGCAGGTGCTACAAACCTGTGTGTGTGTGTGTGTTTGCATGGTGCTCTTCTTCTGTCCAACTTCATAACCTGTTGCAGTGCCTACTAAGTGTAATGAAAGGGCATAACCAAGGTGAGCTGTCTTTCATATCAGTTAGAAGAGCTCTCTGCCTTTGTTGCTGTAATGAAACCCAGAGTAGTGTGGTCGGGGATCGATAGGTGCTCAAGACCTTTGTACTCTCTAAACTGACAAGATACCAATGCGTGTGTATGTGTGTGTGTGCATGTACAGTGGGAAGAAAAGTTTGTGAACCCTTTGGAATTGTCTGGATTTCTGCATAAATTGGTCATAAAATTTGATCTGATCATCATCTAAGTCACAACAATAGGCTAACACAGTCTGCTTAAAGTAGTAACACATAAACAATTATAATGTTTCATGTCTTTATTGAACACACCATGTAAACATTCACAGTGCAGGTTGGAAAAAGTATGTGAACCCTTGGATTTAATAGGTAGGAGGTAGACCCTCCTTTGGCAGCAATAACCTCAACCAAATCACCAACCAAAGCCACTCCTAGGGAGAGTAGCAACACTGCTGAAAAGTCTCCATTTATAGACAAGTGTTTGTTTTACCGTGGACTGACTTTTAGAGATACTTTTGTAACCCTTTCCAGCTTCATGCAAGGCAACATTTCTTGATCTCTGAGATCTCTTTTGTTTGAGGCATGGTTCACATCAGGCAATGCTTCTTGTGAATAGCAAACTCACATTTTGTGAGTGTTTTTTATGGGGCTGGGCCACTCTAACCAAAATCTCCAATCTTGTTTCATTGATTCAACTCCAGGTTAGTTGATTCCTGACTCCAATTAGGTTTTGGAGAAGTCATTACCCTAGGGGTCCACATACTTTTTCCAACCTACACTGTGAATGTTTAAATGATGTATTCAATATAGACAAGGAAAATACAATAATGTGTGTATTATTAGTTTAAGCACACTGAGTTTGTCTATTGTTGTGACTTAGATGAAGATCAGATCAAATTTTATGTACAATTTATGCAGAAATCCAGGTAATTCCAAAGGGTTCACATACTTTTTATTGCTACTGTACCTGGGTGGCCTTGGTCTCTGGCAGAGCCTCTCACACCAAAGCCACAGGGCTGGCTGGTCCTCAAGTCTCTACCAAACGCCAGACCTCTACAGTCCCAGGCAAAGCAGCATGCTCTGGATATAGTGCACACTCCCATTCCTCAAACACATTGTCATCAGTAGTCGGACTTTCCTGCCTCTTTGTCTCAGTGTCTGCACTCTTTCACTGAAGATATAATTTTCCTCATCTGCCGTGAATGGAAAAAGATTGGTTGATTTACCACTGTAGCTCCCATGAGGACAAAGGTTGTATCTGAGGAATTTTGACTTGTTTTTTTCCCCTTGGTGAATATTTTGTGTGAAACGGATGCCCATGCCACAGAGTAATTATTTTCTTTCCCGCTGGGTGACATTCAACCCACTCAGACGGACAACCCACACACACTGACAATGATCCACACACACACACACCACACACACACACACACACACACACACACACACACACACACACACACACACACTCCTCTACCGCCCCCAAACTTCCTCCCATGCCTGCTAGGAAATTGATACAAACTACAACCATGTAATGTCTTTGTCTCTCTTGGGAGAATAAGACTGATAATTATCTTATTTTGGCATCTTATGGCAATTTGTTACTGACTCACTTGGGCTTTCAGTGCCACATTTATTTTGAGTGTTTGTTCACCTATGAAGCTCTTCGATAAAGAGGTCTCTATTTGCTTTTAACATGTTGGATGGGGAGTGCTTTGGAACAGACCTGTGTTCAGATAGTATTTGTTTTCTTTCAAATACTCCAGCTGTGCTTGATTGAGCTTGCCTGGCACATTAGAACCAATCGGATAGTCCCAAACATACCAAATTCACCTGTCATGACGCTGTCATGGACCTGCTAGGCAGAGATGTGAACAACCCCCCCCCCCCCTGTAAGGAGGGGAGGGGGAGGCAGTTTTATGACTTTATGACAGGTCATAAATTCCTTGCAGAGACTCTCTCTCCACCAGATATGCAGAAAGAGCCTTTGATAACACAGAGACCCTACCCGCCAAAATCCCCAAATCCTACAATGAATGATTGAACAATATTTCCAACATAGAGGATGTGGCAAATGGTCGGGGGGGTCCAAAAACAACCATATCGATTTTGTGTAATTTTGTAATCTTCCTCTGGTCTAAAAAATATCCCAGTTCCCCAGAGCAGTGATTGGGGACACTGCCCTGTGTATGGTGCTGTCTTTCAGATGGGATGTTAAATGGGTGTCCTGACTCTCTGAGGTCATTAAAGATCCCATGGCACTTATTGTAAGTGTCCTGGCTAAATTCCCAATCTTTATTTTATTATTTTATTTTATTTCACCTTTACTTAACCAGGTAGGCTAGTTGAGAACAAGTTCTCATTCGCCACTGCGACCTGGCCAAGATAAATTATAGCAATTCGGGACATACAACAACACAGAGTTACACATGGAATAAACAAAACATAATCAATAATACAGTAGAAAAAAGAAAACAAAAAGTCTATATACAGTGAGTGCAAATGAGATAAGATAAGGGAGTGAAGGCAATAAATAGGCCATGGTGGGGAAGTAATTACAATATACCAATTAAACACTGAAATGGTAGATGTGCAGAAGATGAATGTGCTAGTAGAGATATTGGGGTGCAAAGGAGCAAGATAAATAAATAAATACTGTATGGGGATGAGGTAGGTAGATAGATGGGCTGTTTACAGATGGGCTATGTACAGGTGCAGTGATCTGTCAGCTGCTCTGACAGCTGGTGCTTAAGGCTAGTGAGGGAGATATGAGTCTCCAGCTTCAGAGATTTTTGCAGTTCGTTCCAGTCATTGGCAGCAGAGAACTGGAAGGAAAGACGACCAAAGGAGGAATTGGCTTTGGGGGTGACCAGTGAGATATACCTGCTGGAGCGCGAGCTACGAGTGGGTGCTGCTATGGTGACCAGTGACCTGAAATAAGGCGGGGCTTTACCTAATCTGGCCCTCAAACCATCACGGTCACCTAATAATCCCCAGTTTACAATTGGCTCTTTCACACCCCCTCCTCTCCCCTGTAACTATTCCCCAGGTTGTTGCTGTAAATGAGAATGTGTTCTCAGTCAACTTACCTGATAAAAATAGTCAGAAAACTTGCTAAATAGCGATTTTCATAAATTAACATTATGACAAAACAATAACACAAACATTTGTGTCTGCATTAAGTAACATATTCCTCTCAATTGCAATTGTTTTGCTTGACTCGTTGACATTATAACTATTGACATTTGGTTCCACCGTAATGTTTTGTCAGCCGTCTCGCGTCAAATTCGTCATTAGAAACACTGGATATGATTGGTCATATAAAAACCTTGGGACCCAAATGCATAATGAGTGCTCTAACTCCCCCTTGTGGTGGTCTGGAGCAGTGAAGCCATGAGGCGGGGTACCTCTCAGTCCCACGGTGCAAGACCACAACTTTTAAAGGAGGAACCACTGTAGGTAATTATTAAAGTGACTTTGCATACATGATAACAACAGAGAGTACAGTGGTGTAAAAGGGGGAGAGTGACAATGCAAAAGGTCTGGGTAACCATTTGATTAGATGTTCAGGAGTCTTATGGCTTGGAGGTAGAAGCTGTTTAGAAGCTTCTTGGACCTAAACTTGGCGCTCCGGCACTGCTTGCTGTGAGATAGCAGAGAGAACAGTCTATGACTGCGGTGGCTGGAGTCTTTGACAATTTTTAGGGCATTCCTCTGACACTGCCTGGTGTAGAGGTCCTGGATGGCAGCAAGCTTTTCCCCAGTGATGTACTGGGCTGTTCGCACTACCCTCTGTAGTGTCTTGCGGTCGATGCTGAGCAGTTGCCATACCAGGCAGTGATGCAACCAATCAGGATGTTCTCGATGGTGCAGCTGTAGAACCTTTTGAGGATCACATATATAAGATGAAAATAAGATGTAAACTCAGCAAAAAAAGAAATGTCCTCTCATTGTAAACTGCATTTATTTTCAGAAAACTTGTGTAAATGTGTAAATATTTGTATGAACATAACGAGATTCAACAACTGAGACATAAACTGAACAAGTTCCAAATGCACATGAAATGGAATAATGTGTCCCTGAAAAAAGGGAGGGGGGTCAAAATCAAAAGAGACAGTCAGTATCTTATGTGGCCACCAGCTGCATTAAGTACTGAAGTGCATCTTCTTATGGACTGCACCAGATTTGCCAATTCTTGCTGTGAGATGTTACCCCACTCATCCACCAAGGCACCTGCAAGTTCCCATACATTTCTGGGGGGAATGGCTCTATCCCTCACCCTCCGATCCAACAGGTCCCAGATGTGCTCAATGGGATGGAGATTCGGGCTCTTCGCTGGCCATGGCAGAACGCTGAAATTGCTGTATTGCAGGAAATCTTGCACAGAACGAGCAGTATGGCTGGTGGCATTGTCATGCTGGAGGGTCATGTCAGGATGAGCCTGCAGGAAGGGTACTACATGAGGGAGGAGGATGTCTTCCCTGTAACGCACAGCATTGAGATTGCATGCAATGACAACAAGCTAATTTAGATGATGCTGTGACACACCGTCCCGACCATATGGACCCTCCACCTCGATCCCGCTCCAGAATACAGGCTTCTGTGTAACGCTCATTCCTTCGACAATAAACGCGAATCCGACCATCACCCCTGGTGAGACAAAACCACAACTCGTCAGTTAAAGCACTTTTGCCAGTCCTTCCTGGTCCAGCAACGGTGGGTTTGTGTCCATAGGCGACATTGTTGCCAGTGATGTCTGGTGAGGACCTGCCTTACAACAGGCCTACAAGTCCTCATTCCAGCCTTTCTCAGCCTATTGCAGGCAGTCTGAGCATTGATGGAGGGATGGTGCGTTCCTGGTGTAACTTGGGCAGTTGTTGTTGCCATCCTGTACATGTCCTGCAGGTGTGATGTTTGGATGTACCAATCTTTACACATGGTCTGCCACTGTGAGGACGATTAGCTGTCCGTCCTGTCTCCCTGTAGTGCTGTCTTAGGCGTCTCACAGTACGGACATTGCAATTTATTGCCCTGGCCACATCTGCAGTCCTCATGCCTCCTTGCAGCATGCCTAAGGCACATTCACGCAGATGAGCAGGGACCATGGGCATCTTTCTTTTAGTGTTTTTTAGTCAGTAGAAAGGCCTCTTCCGTGTCCAAAGTTTTCGTAACTGTGACCTTAATTGCCTACAGTCTGTTTATTTAACTGTTTTTATTTCACCTTCATTTAACCAGGTAGGCTAGTTGAGAACAAGTTCTCATTTGCAACTGCGACCTGGCCCAGATGAAGCATAGAAATTCGACACATACAACAACACAGAGTTACACATGGAATAAACAAAACATAGAGTCAATAATTCAGTAGAAAAAAGTCTGTAAGCTGTTAGTGTTTTAATGACCGTTCCACAGGTGCATGTTCATTAATTGTTTATAGTTCATTGAACAAGCATGGGAAACAGTGTTTAAACCCTTTACAATGAAGATCTGTGAAGTTATTTGGATTTTTATTAATTATCTTTGAAAGACAGGGTCCTGAAAAAGGGCCGTTTATTTTTTTGTTAAGTTCGTAAGTTGAATGATTATGTATACGAATACTTTTGAAACAATAACAATGTAATTTAGTCTTCTAAATGAGAATTGGTTGTTTTATGGTAACTTATCTACAGTCAGTAGCCACACCCGGGTGGGCGCAAACATGATGAGACGGCCCCTTTTCTACCCAAGTATAAAAGCCACTGTGACGCAATTTACACCAGATCATGCAAACCACAGTGTAAGATAAGGCTGCAAATGGTTGAATTTCTAAGTCCAGAAAGAACGTGGGAGCTTGAGCCACACGTTTGAAATGGTTGAATTTCCATTAGGCCAATCTACACACGGTGTAAGCCGGGTGTTACAAATGGTTTGAAACTACAACTCTACCAAAAGACCAGACGGCGTGGAGTGCGAGCTACACGGCTGGAAATGGAATTAACTCTGAACTATTGATCACGAAAGAAGACGTGAATCCTAGACTACAACCTGTATCAATCTGCAGCTGAAAATGTGTGCAAGTCTAGTCCGAGAACACTGACAACAACCCGGAAGCATCTATAAAGTGAGATGAATCTGTCACACCACTACGACCCGGAAGACTCTACAAAGGACAATGGCGATCTCTACTGGGAAAAACAGAGTCTAACCTCACCAACTATCGTAGCCAGCTTCACATAAATACGTTGCATTACTTTTTCGAATGAGCGATATATTAGTGGCATATGTATTTATAGTTCTGTGAGCGTAGCTTCCCCATTGTCCTAGAGGCCCATTCCCTTGTCTCCCTTCCTTCCCCCCTTTCTCTCTCTATCTATCGTGGTAAACTGTCATGTTTTGTTAAGTCCTCTAGGGAAGTTATTTACTGTATAATGTTAGGATGTTTTATATATTCTGTAATTGTTTAATTAGTTAGTAAATAAATAATTGAGCCAATATGTGTATGGATGACTCATCAAGTAAAGTCTGGGTTTGTGCAGACTACAAGAAATTACGACGTTCAAGAATGAGACTGATCGAGGTAGAATTAATTAATTAGTGACTGTTTTAATAAGATATAAACATATACAAAGAGTTATTTTCAGGAAGTAGTAACTCTGTAACGACATCTTCCCGTGGTGCCCCGAATTCCTAGTTAATTCATGTTTACATTATTAGTTTAAGTCACATATTAATTAAACCTAGAGAATTGATTTGATAATAGAACAGTCTGCACTTTTAATGATAGTGAAGACACGACACTTCCCAGCTGGTACTCCAGGCAGGCTCAAACAAACCCCCCCAAAACATTAAAAAGAAAACAAACACGATTTGAACTCAGGTCTGTTTTAGAATGCTTTCAACAGGATACATGTACAAATATTCCAGTCATTGCTGAGAGGTTAACTCATCCATTGAGATCAGCAACTCAGAAAGAATGACCCACGCACACCACACATCTTCTGCCGTCCTCCTCCTCTCCTCTTACTTGCTCCATTTGACTTCTCATTGGAAGGCATTTAAAGCATTTGAAAATGTTAAAAAGAGGAAAGCGTGGCATCCGATTAAAGTATACTAGCATAATTGTGCTGGCGACGAGGAGTGGTCCAACGAAAGCAGAGCACTGTGGCTCCACTCTCTCCGCCCATCCATCCATAGGCGAATGCATACTGAAGAAAGAGAAGATTGCAGTCAATCTGTCAATGAGTAATTGAGATGACGTCAACATATTTTATTCTCTTCAAAAAGCGCCAGGTGGCTTGGTTCTATCACCCACCACCCACCACTGGGCACACATTGTTGAATCAACGTTGTTTCCACATTATTTAAATTAAATTACCTTAAATAGACTTTGATATGACGTCTATGCCCAGTGCACAGGGAAAATATGGTGTAATAGAAAATATTTGCCTATTTTTTTCACAAACAAAGCACAGCGTATTATTAGTACAATTAATGGAAATCAATGGTATGATAAGTCACCACCTGTTATTACTAATGTTTAATTTAGTGTTGTTCAAATGCAACTCATTCATAATGTTGATGACAAACACTGATTAATCGTGAGAGGAGTCTGGCTATATCCTTCTGCTCCAGCTTGTAGATGTACTACAATACCAGATTCAGTACAGGTTTGGCACTATATTGTTTAACCTCTCTGATCTCCCCATCCCGGATCCGGGATCGTGAATACAGACTCAAGCTCATTACCATAACGCAACGTTAACTATTCATGAAAATCGCAAATGAAATGAAATTAATCTATTTGCTCTCAAGCTTAGCCTTTTGTTAACAACACTGTCATTTCAGATTTTCAAAATATGCTTCTCAACCATTGCAAAACAAGCATTTGTGTAACAGTATTGATGGCTAACGTAGCATTTAGCATAGCATTTAGTGTTAGCATTCAGCAAGTAACATTTACACAAAAGAACAGAAAAGCATTCAAATAAAATCATTTACCTTTGAAGAACTTCAGATGTTTTCAATGAGGAGACTCTCAGATAGCAAATGTTCAGTTTTTCCTGAAAGATTATTTGTTTAGGACAAATCGCTCCGTTTTCTGCGTCACGTTTAGCTACGAAAAAACCCCTGTATCCAGGATTGTGTAAATCTATCAGCAAGCTCATTAGCATAACACAACGTTAACTATTCATGAAAATGGCAAATGAAATGAAATGAATCTATTTGCTCTCAAGCTTAGCCTTTTGTTAACAACACTGTCATCTCAGATTTTCAAAATATGCTTTTGAACCATAGCTAAACAAGCATTTGTGTAAGAGTATTGATAGCCTAGCATTGCATTAAGCCTAGCATTTAGCATGCAACATTTTCCACAAAAACCATAAAAGCATTCAAATAAAATAATTTACCTTTGAAGAACTTCAGATGTTTTCAATGAGGAGACTCTGTTAGATAGCAAATGTTCCGTTTTTACAAAAAATATTATTTGTGTAGGAGAAACCGCTCCGTTTTGTTCATCACGTTTGGGTAAGAAAAAAAAAAAAAAAAAAGTAATTAAACCGCGAACTTTTTTCCAAATTAACTCCATAATATCGACAGAAACATGGCAAACGATGTTTAGAATCATGCCTCAAGGTGTTTTTCACATATCTATCGACGATAAAATCCATCGTGGCAGTTTACTTTCAATTCTGAAGAAATGGAACGCGCATGGACCTACAGATTACGCACACAGGACACCGGGCGGGACACCGGGTAAATGTAGTCTCTTATGGTCAATCTTCCAATGATATGCCTACAAACACGTCACAATGCTGTCACAATGCTGCAGACACCTCGGGGAATAGACAGAAAGCGCAGGCTCATTCCTGGCGCATTCACAGCCATATAAGGAGACATTGGAACACAGCACCTTCAGAATCCGGGGCATTTCCTGTATGAAACTTCATCTTGGTTTTGCCTGTTGCATTAGTTCTGGGGCACGCACAGATAACATCTTTGCAGTTTTGGAGACGTCAGAGTTGTGTCTTTCCAAGGCTGTCAATTCCATGCATAGTCGAGCATCTTTTCGTGACAAAATATTGCGCTTAAAACGGGCACGTCTTTTTATCCAATAATGACACAGCGCCCCTATAGGTTCAACAGGTTAAAATGGCAAGTAGCTGTTTGCATGCAACCCCTTTTAGCACATGATCAGTTAAGGGTTTGTTTACAAGCTAGCTGAGGGAGACGCTTTTGGTGAAAATTAGCTGATGTAAGCGAAGCGAATATTAAAAAGGATCCTCCCTCGGGAACCGATAAACTGAAGTCATCTAAAATGTTGAAAAAAGAAAACTAGGTACTGTGAAAAGGAATATTAATAATTTTCTCTCTAAATAGGTCAAACTGCCTGAGGCAAGGGAAGGAGAACATGCATGCTTGCCTTTTCAATGCATCACGTTTCACAGCAACACTCACATCAATGCTGAGGAGGGCCTCAGAAAAACTGCTCCACTTTTCAAGAACAAAAGTGTGGTGTGGTGTGTGTGTTTGCCACGTGTGTGCGGGAGTGTACTTTGAATTTGTTAACTAGGAAAGCAGAGGGTGACATGTAGTTTAAATTATTTGTTACCTTTAAGCTTTGCGTATACAACACACCATGTGAAATATTACTGTAATGCAACCACAGGATCAAATGAGTACTATTCATCTGGCTTGCGTGGATGTGCTTGTGTTCTTGTTGTAAAATGAGTGATGCTTCGCCAGGGTCTAAGCGATACCAAGTGTTACAGTAGCTATAAAAATGATTCATATGAGATCTGAAGACCACAATCAAACCTTTATATTGCTGCATTGTATCTGAAAAAGATTCAGAACATCCACTTGTCAAAGGGCAAGTCCAATTGTGTTTTTTTATGAAAGTGTATTGTTGGTTCTATGCCTGGACCACGTCTATGACTCCCATGTGAGGTTAGGTTTGATATAGAGCTACTGTGAAAACTGGGGAAGCAGCAGTGAGTAACAAGAGGGAATTATTTGTCATTATACATCATAACTAACAAAATATTGCATAGTTGTACTGATGTATCCAAGCCAGCCAAACTGTATCTGTAGAAGTTTTCTGAAATTATGTTTATCCCTCTGGAGTGGCATATTCATTATACATCATACCAGAAGTTTACTTAGTATTTATTTTTCTTATTTTCTAGTTTTCATTTTACTTAATGTTTTCAAACCAACCAAACTGTGCTTTCCTCAAGGGTGGTAGATTTGTGTTGTGGATTTGAGACTGTGTGGGTGACACACAGTGGTGCTGCCTGTCTCTGTAACACTCTGTAATGATAGTGCCTGTCTCTGTAACACTCTGTAATGGTAGTGCCTGTCTCTGTAACAAGTGGTTACCACCTGACTGTCATCCACAGCTGCTGGATCCCTTATCTGTCTATCAGTGGAGGCTGCTGAGGATAGGACGGCTCATAATAATATCTGGAATGGAGCAAATGGAATGGCATGCATTTGATACCACTCCACATTGCATGCATTTGATACTACAGACATTACCATGAGCCCATCCTCCCCAATTAAGGTGCAACCAACCTCCTGCACTGTCTGTGGGCTGAGGCTCAGAACAGCACCTGTGCACCCTCACACTGATGGGGGGAGTAAATTGTGGTGAAGGCAAAGGCTGCCTGTTCCTCCAGCACACAGCCTGTCTGTCCTCCTCACAGCCCACAGCACCTCTCTGTGCTCGCTGGCTTTTACAGCCTCATCCATCATCTACTGCCTCAACGTGCTGCTCTGCAGCTCCTGTCCACTCACCAAGTCCACTTATTTATGGTTTCGACACCAAGCCAACAGCCAGGAGCCGTGTGTGTATGTGTGTGCACGTGAGTTTGTGTGTATTCTTTCTACTCTCTGCAGGGTAAGGCTCCATTGGTAATTAAGCAGACGTCTAGCCCTTCTGCCACAGCCTCTACCCCCTTGCCTTCAAACACACCAAAAGGAAGACGAATCTAAATACGGTTCAACAAAGATTCAGTCAACAAGACCATCCATGACTTTAAGCTTTATATCTCTGGCACCGTGTGGAACCAAGTGGAACAAACAAATATAAGGGTCAAGTGATTACATGAAGACTTCCACACAGGGACAATATAATAATAATAGAGTATCTGTCTCTCCCTGTGTCTGGTTGCTCCAGTCTATACACACCGTGGTGGCATACTCTTCTCTCTGTCCTTCCATTTCTTTCTTTCTTTCTCTCTCTTTCTTTTTATTTCTCTCCCCCCTCCTCTCTCTGTCTCTGTCTTTCTCACCCTCCTTCCCTCAGGCCCATGTGAGTCACACGCATCCCCCAGAGAGACATGGTCATTGATTAAAGCTTGAAATTAAAAGCTGTCTAAAAAGAGGCATGTCCGCCTCCAGGTGTATAACACAGCACCACAGTAATCAACCCTGTGGAGAAGGAGAAGGAGGGGTTTAAATGTCAGCTCTGGGGAGTGTTAGGGCAACCCAATGTCTCTCAATGAGTAGAATAACCCAAGAGGGATTTTTATTTGTCTGTTTTCTATACTGCCGCTATGAATACGGCTGATGGTGGGAGTTTGATGTGAGGGCATTGACAGTGCAAAAAATATATATATTGTAATTTTATAATGTAGTTGTTGAATGAAAAGTACTGTAGGAATATTGAATGTGAGTGCATGTGCTGTATAGTAACTAAAGTGGAGGAAATGTGCATCGACAAGGGCGTTTGCTGAGAACTGACTTCATAGTACAGTGGTGAGGGAAGAATAGGCTACACAGGGGAGCATGTAGGCCACACCGTAGTTAGGAGAGAAGATGCTACATTCATCCTGTGGCCAATTTCATTCTGCGCTACCTAGGGCTGTACATCTTTCCACCGGACAGGGTGATGGGACATGATGGATGGCTGCAGCTGCTGTGGAGCCACTGCTGACATTACCATCTCAGGATGCATGATGGCATAGAGCCAGCTCTCTGCAATTACTCAGGTCTCATACCATTTACACAATGGGCAAATCTATTTTGCAGGGCCCCTGGTGAGTGGGGTTTGCTCATTTTCGACCATTCCATCGGTCCTAAGAAAAAACATCCTCCCCCCACCCAGGGCACTGGGCCATACTAAATGAACTTGCCCATTATAACCCAACACATAGAAAGAAGGAGAGGAATATATTTACAGTACATATACACTGGCAGCCAAGTATATTGGCACCCTTGCACTTTTCTTAAATAATTCCCTATTTCCTCACAAAGAAGTTGAAATATAACTCCAGTTAACAATTTTCATATAGAAAAGAAAAACAAATGGCATGGACAAAATGATTAGCACACAAGAGCTAACAGTTGGTTGTACAGCCTTTGGCCAAGATAACTGCTGACAAACCTTTCTTGTAGCCATCATTGAGCCTGCTGCGCCTTTCTACTGGAAATTTGGCCCACTCTTCAGCTGCAAACTGCTCCAATTCTGCTATGTTTGTGGGGTGCCTTCCACCAACGTCTGTTTTCAGACCACACAAAAGGTTTTCCATGGGATTCAGAAGAACAGTCTAATGTTTCTTCTTGCACCCTTCCTGGGTGATTTTTGATGTGTGTTTGTGGTCGTTGTGCTGTAAGACCCACAACCTCCAACAGAGAACCAGTTACCAATGACCAAATAAAGCATTCAAATGAATTTAAAAAAAAACACCCTGCCTACAATCAAAGAGGGGGAGGTTCGATAATGCTGTGGAGTTGCTTTGCCACCTCTTGTACTGGGGGCCTTGCACGTGTTTTATACTCTTTTAGATTCCAATATTCATCCCAGTGTCCAAAAACGGGGTCTACAAAGACAAACAAAAATGTAATGGTTCTGTAATGTTGAAGATCAAATAACATGTCTGCAGACCAATTTTTTATTTAAACATTATTTGAGAAGAAATAAGGTATTATTTAAGGATGCCTAAATATTTGCCGGACACTGTAGGAACAGAGCATATCTAGAAGTGATTAATACAGTAGGTATGACGGTCATCGTCATCTGATGAGGAAGTATCGGACCAAAGCGCAGCGTGGTAAGTGTTCATGACTTCTATTAAACTGAACACTGAAATAAAAATAACAAAGTGCAAACCTAAATCGAAACAGTCCTGTCAGGTGCAGAACACTAAACAGAAAACAACTACCCACAAAACATAGGTGGGAAAAAGCTACCTAAGTATGGATCCCAATCAGAGACAACGATAGTCAGCTGTCCCTGATTGAGAACCATACCCAGCCAAAACAAAGACATACAAAAGATAGAATGCCCACCCCAAATCACACCCTGACCAAACCAAAATATAGACATAAAAAGCTCTCTAAGGTCAGGGCGTGACAGTAGGTTCCCTGAGTTGTGATTTTTCTGGGTAAATGCATTGCTACCATGTTGAGTCCTGAAGAGCCCAGAATTTGTTAGCAACCCCCCTGATCCCTGACAAAATAACTCACCAACATCTCAACCCCAGCCTTTCTCATTTCAGCTCAATGAGGAATGGGATACATTTGCCAAATATATTAAGGAAGAGCAAGGTGTGTTCTCTCAAGAGGAGCATACACACACACACACACGCGCTCACACGTATGAGCACAGGCAAACACACAAACACGGAGGCACACACACAGATGCACACACAGGATTTAACATTAACATACAGTGTCTTGAGGCTGGATGGTGTTGCCCCCATCGTTGATTATATGCCAGGCCAGATTGATGGCTGAGAAGTTTTCTGGATCACGTCCACTCGCTAGGCCTTAGAGGGTGACAGGCATCACATCTTCCAGCCAGCAGACAAGACAGTTAATAAAGCGAAGCAGACACACACACTTACAGACACACGCACTTCATTATTTGCATAATAATGTAGTTGGTTCATGTATAAATTCCCTGGGTAATCGGAATCATGGGGCTGATTATCAATATAATTTAGTAATTTGCAATTCTAAATGATTCCTCTGAGACATGGACAGCAAATCCTCTTTGTAATATAGAGATCGAACCAGCAATTTCTTCCATTTTATTTCTCTGAATACGCAATTACCCACAAGGAAACTACATGTAGTTAAGTACTGATTTGACTAGTGCTAAATTTAATAATTATTGAACACTGTAAAGACTTCATATAGTTTAAGATTATGTTGATATCCACTCCCATCTATAATGAAAACAGTTAGTACATTTATTCCATGAAACTGATGTATTATTTTTCATTACACATGTTCCTGATAAGCTATCTGGAATCTGAAAAAAAAAAAACCCAGATGGCATGTTTGATGCAAACCAGACTGTTTTTATAGTAGTTTTGGTGCTTTTCCACTGCAGGACCATGACATGCCGGGCCGTAAATATCAGGGTTCCTACTTAATTTCCATTTGCCCATGGCCTGCTTGATTCCTGGAGCCAAGCTGGATATTCAGCCTTGTTCGATATCTGGTACTGACATGAACAAAGTAGCCCGGTGGGTGGAGTTACAAATGCCCGTACTCAATGATTGGCCTCACGCAATGAGGTCACAGTGTTGCGTATGTTGTTAATACTCATGTTTGAGCCACTGCGCCATTTTTATAAGAGAAGGAAAATCTAACTACGAACATTACAGCTACACTAACAAATAACTCTAAATTTAAAAACAAATAATGGAAGCAGCAAATTGGTCAGTTGGAGATGTCCAAGCGCTTTTGAGCATCTGGTCAGACTCCAGCATCCAGAGGCAACTGGATTCTTCCAGGATTGAAAAGGTCTTCAAAAAAATACTGGATACATTAGCCGAGATGGGAGTCCATAGGTCAGTAAAACAGTGCAGGGAAAAAATTAAGAAACTGAAACAAGAATATATAAAAAGATAAAAGGCCACAACAACAAAAGTGTATCAGACAGCGATAACTAAAGCCATGATGTCGCCAAGCATCGTTGACCAGCACGGTAATACATTGTTAGCTAGTTAGCTGTAGCGTTTGAGAATGAGCACTGCGCTAGACGTGAACCAGGATTGATAACTCGTCATATAAATATGATTGGAAGGCCAACGCCATGGACTTAGCTATATGTTTGACTTTTGCCGGAGTGTCTGAATTTACAATATACAAACAAACAAACCACAATATACAAACAAACATTCCTGAACCTACAGACTCAGAAGAAGCTGCATGTGGAAATAGTGAAGCCACAACCTCAGAGCCCAGCACCCTCAGACAACCTGAGCTCTGCAAACACCTGAGCTCTGCACCCCCAGCCCAGGCACCAAGTGTCAATGTCAATTGATGGTCATGTTCACTTGTTTAGCCATAATTACACAATTTAGCTGTCTTCAAAGGGGGTGGGCAATGTCATCCACAGAGGACTTTTGTCATTGCAGTGTTATGAGACAGTGTGGATCTATGAATGTATATATAAAACTGTCAAACTGATTCAATTAATCATATTCTGACCCAAGACCTTTATTATTTGCATCATTGGTATATCTGGTTGGCTCCACACTGGAAAAGATTTAAAGACATTTCATGAGACAATACAAACTGCACTCACGCTGACTGCTCTTAGGTTTGCTTTGGAGTCTGTACCTTATCAATCCTGTACACCATTACGTCTGCCTATATACATTACAAAAGTATGTGGACACTCTTATTCCAAAATTATGGGCATTAGTATGGAGTTGATCCCCCTTTGCTGTTATAACAACCTTCACTATTCTGGGAAGGCTTTCCACTAGATGTTGGAACATTGCTGCGGGGACTTTCTTCCATTCAGCCAGAGCATTAGTGAGGTCGGGCACTGATGTTGTGCAATTAGGACTGACTCACGGTCAGAGTTCCAATTCATCCCGAAAATGTTCGATGGGGATTAGCCCAGGGCTCAGTGCAGGTCAGTCAAGTTTGTCCACACCGATCTCGACAAACCATTTCTGTATGGACCTCACTTTGTGTACTGGGGCATTGTTATGTTGAAACAGGAACGGGCCTTCCCCAAACTGTTACCACAAAGTTGGAAGCACAGAATCGTGTAAAATGTCACTGTATGCTGTAGCATTAATATTTCACTTCACTGGAACTAAGCCTGAACCATGAAAAACAGTCCCAGACCATTTTTCCTCCCCCACCAAACTTTACAGTTGGCATTATGCATTCGGGCAGGTGTGCATAGTTTGCATTCACTGGTGGTCAGTCCCGTTTAACCTGTGTGCTTTTCCTTTCTTTAAACTTTATCTATAGTCGTGTCTTTCGATCGGACATTAGGTCTCACCCGTATACAACCTATAAGCTATTTTCCAATGGTCGTAAATCCCTAGTCAGCAGCCTATTTTTCTGTTGTTACTTGTTCTTCTGACGTTAATATCTCGTATCTCACTCTGCTATATTAGGCTTCCCTTTTTTCTAAATTTTTGGGACTTTATTTCAGTATTGTCTTTTGAATCGGATCTATGGTTAATTCACTTTTGTTAATTGACCATTTGAGTTATCTTGTTCGCATAGAATTACTGTCCCATTTTATATCCTCACCTCTCTTCAATTTAGGAATTTATTTAGGTATGTCTTTTGAATTGGATCTATGGTTAATTTACTACTGTCACGGTCGTGAGGAGCAGGAACAGGGTGTACTGGACTGTCGAGGCGCACTGTAGGCCTGGTGCATGGTGCCGGTACCGGTGGTCACCGGGCTGGGGATGCGCACCTCAGGGCGAGTGCGAGGAGCAGGAAAAGGGCGTACCGGACCCTGGAGGCCTGGTGCGTGGTGCCGGCACTGGTGGTACAGGGCTGGGGACACGCAACTCAAGGCGAGTGCGAGGAGCAGGAACAGGGCGTACTAGACCCTGAGGGCGCACTGGAAGCCTGGTGTGTGGTGTCGGCACTGGTGGTACTGGGCTGGTGACACACACCTGAGGGCGAGTGCGGGGAGCAGGCACAGGACGTACTGGACTGTGGAGGCGCACTGGAGGTCTGGAGTGTAGAGCTGACAACCTGTCCTGGCTGGAAGTTTATTTTTGCCCTGCAGTGTGCTGGCACAGGACGCACTAGACTGTGCAGACTCACCGGAGACACAGTACGCAGAGCCGGCGCAGGATATCCTGGTCCAAAGAGGTATACTGGAGGCCAGGAGCGCTGAGCCGGCACCCTCCTTCCTGGCTGGATGCCCATTCTAGCCCGGCCAATGCGAGGATCTGGAATAGAGCGCACCAGGCTAGAATAGCGCACTGGAGACACTCTACCGCATAACATGGTGCATGACCAGTAACAAGCTCACCACAGTAAGCACAAGGAGTTGGCTCAGGTCTCCTACCTGACTCATGCAATCTCCTCGTGAGCCCCCCACGAGGAGTACCTTCATATCATCGGCGTTCCTCTATTCTCCGGTATTTTTCCTCGTAGTATCGCCGTTACGCTTTCGCTGCCTCTATCTCCTCCTTAGGACGGCGATACTCCCATGGCTGTGTCCAGGGTCCTGCTCCATCTAATATCTCCTCCCAGGTCCATTTCCTCATTAAGCGCTGTTCCTCCTTTTCACGCTGCTTGGTCCTGGTTTGGTGGGTTGTTCTGTCACAGTCGTCATAATGAGGAGATCAAGGCGCAGTGTGATAAGCGTACATAACTATTTTAATGGAAATAGTGAACACTGAACAAAACAACAAAACGAACCATGACGCTATATGACTAGTGCAAACAGGCAACTAAACATAGAATATAACCCACAAAACCAAAATGGAAAATGACAACCTAAATAGGATCCCCAATCTGAGACAACGATAAAAAGCTGCCTCTGATTGGGAACCAATTCAGGCCACCATAGACCTACATTACCTAGACAAACTAAAACCCCATAGATGTACAAAAAACCCTAGACAAGACAAAAACACACATACCACCCTTGTCACACCCTGACATAACCAAAACAATAAAGAAAACAAAGCTAACTAAGGTCAGGGCGTGACAACCACATGTTAATGAACCATTTAAGTTATCCTATTTGCACAAACTCACCGTCCTATCTCACAGCACCTATTTTACATCCCTTGTTAATAACCTCTCAGCCTTTTCTCACAGACCTCAAATATTAAGCTAGTTTTATTTATGGTAGTGCACAGGTACCACCAGGTCTTTGCGGACCTGAATGACTTTGTTAATACACAAAGTATTAGACCGTCCCGGTGAATCTGTTTAGAATACCTAAGTTCCTATCCTTGATTAATTCTAGGTGTTTAGAATTTCAAGTCCAAGATGTCTTGAAATATTCCCCCAAATTCGTGAATAAAAACTTACTGACCATGTCTCGTAGGCTGGGAAAAGCAATGTCGGTTGGATCACGTCACCGTTTCTGTCGCATACCAGTTCGCCACCGGCCTGTAAAGAACCCTCAAAAAGGGGCCAGGTCTTTAATCTACGGATATTTCATCCACCCGAGCACGGTTTCGGTGTCTCTCTGGACCGACAGAAGCAGGTATTGAGAAGCAGGTATTGAGATCCGGCTCGAAGGACCAAATTGATAGGAGAATTTTGTTATCAATGTTCATAAACTTCAATTAACCTACTCAATCTGCAACCCAGAGTTTGTAAGATTCTGGTTGAATGAAGCAGACAAGAGTCCCAGCTTACAAAAAAATCTAAGTGTTTATTCACGAGGACGTCCAAGTCCGTTGTACAAAACCATTCATTTTATACTGGCTCCTTACGCACATACCTTCACACACAAACAGTAGGTATCCTACGCACATACTGTATCACTACCCAGCCGACAGTTCCATTCCACCAAGATTAGGGAGACCTTGAGAAGTACTCCCTGTTCTCTCCCAAATCTCTGAGGCCTAGCCAGGTCGGTGCCGAAGCTACGCCTCGCTCAGACATTCTGTGTTTTTCCACTATACAGACACATGGTTTATCCTAATTCTGACTAAAAACTACACACATCATCAGATTATAATTTTATGATTCTAATCAATTTCATACAATTATAAGGTTTCAGAGTGAGTTATTTCATCATTATCTTTCAACATTAAATGATTTTATCAGGAACCCTGCTCTACACAATGTTCTCAGCCTGGTGTTGACAATTTACGGTTGTCAATGCAATGATATTTTTTGTAAATGTTTTGTAAAAATAGATTCTTCGTCTTGTCTAAAAACATGCTATCTGGGTACTCAGACTAGGCTGTAGATATGCCATACAAGCTTTCACAGACTTCAAACTATCTCCACTGAGTGCCACTGACAGCCAGACAATTACATTATATGACTTGCTCAGCAATTACACTAGGCTTCTTCTCAATCTTCTTTCTACTGTGAAACCATAATTGAGATTTCGAAGCGCTCGTACCATGAATGTGATAGATAGCTGCTCAGGTACTGTAATAACAGCATCCTGACTGCTTTCCTTGTAGGAATATTCACCTCGGCAAGGGTTCGTCTTTAATTGTAATAGAACGGGCTGACAGGAAGAAAAAAGGTTGAGGTAAAAAGGGGACGCTCATATTCTGTCGGTTCTACGTTTCTCATTTCAGAGAATGGATGGGATGGGCGCTTTAAAGTTCAACTGCCCTTTAGAGCCAACTCCTCTGGTTTTAACATCTTACTGTAGGTTTGGGTATGCATTACTTACATGCCTACTTTAGGAGAATGATACTGTAGCTAGCGAAATACATCAGCCTAATTTACAATGTGATGTAGCATATCAGAAGAAGATGTGCAGCAGCATCATATGGGAAGCCTGCTACCATATCAGGAGCATATCAGGAGCTTATTTACAATGGCAGCCTACCAGGGAACGGTGGATTAACTGCCTTGTTCAGGGGCAGAATGACATTTTCACCTTGTCAACTCAGGGAATCAATCAAGTAACCTTTTGGTTACTGGCCCAACGCTCCAACCAATAGGCTACCTGCCGCCTCTAATGTAATCAGTGCTGTGTGTATTCACATACAAAACCTTCCTAATATTGAGTTGCACTCCCTTTTGCCCACAGAACAGCATCAATTCGTCGGGGTATCAAAAGATTTCCACAGGGATGTTGGCCAATGTTGACTCCAATACTTCCCACAGTTGTGTCAAATTGGCTGGATGTCATTTGGGTGGTGGACCATTCTTGATACACATGGGAGTGTGAAAAACCTAGCAGCATTGCAGTTCTTGATACGCTCAAACCGGTGCGCCTGGCACCTACAACCATACCCTGTTTAAAGGCACTTAAATATGTTGTCTTGCCCATTCACTCTCTGAATGGCATACATACACAATCCATGTCTCAATTATTTCAAGGCTTAAAAATCTTCAACCTGTCTCCTCCCCTTCATCTACACCGATTGAAGTGGATTTCACAAATTACATCAATAAAGGATCATAGCTTTTACCTGGATTTACCTGGTCAGTCTGTGTCATGGAATGAGCAGGTGTTCTTAATGTTTTGTACACTCAGTGTATGTGTATCTTGTATGTTGTAAGTAGGTGCCAATGGACTACTCTTGCGCCTGAGTGAGTAATGCCAACCAGTCAGTGCCATGCTGGCACGTGTCCCTCATGAATTAGCTGTGAATCACGGTCTCTGATTGGCTATGTTCAACAGTGTACTGCTAGCTTCCATGACTGTATGGTGACAGTCTTTCTCTCTCTCCCTCCCTCTGTGATATAAAGGAAAGGGGATACCTAGTCAGTTGTACAACTGAAATGTGTCTACCACATTTAACCCAACCCCTCTGAATCAGATAGGAGCTGGGTCTTATATAGGAGCCAAAGTTCGTGAGAGGAGCCTGGAGGTAATCTATGCTGCCATAAACATCAGGCATTCGCAAACACCTCAGAAGGGACAAAGGGTGATTGCTAATAAGACAGTACATCACAAGTGTTTAGTAATATCACCCTTTAATTAGTGTCACTCATCAACACTTCCTAATTTGTTCTACAGACAGGCAGATGAGATGCTTTCGAAATCAAACCTCTGATTGAATGACAGGTTGATACTGACGTATGAATTGGGAGAGCAACACAATTATGCAAGACATCTATTACTTTTCATTGTCTTTTGTTATTATTGAACCTAATGGTACTGTATTCTTGTCAGGGAACTCCTGTCTTATTTACTTGGAACTGTTACACTTGAAAGTTATAAATACATTGTTCAGCAATTGCAATCTTCTCATATACTCTGTAGGCTACTGACCAATGCAAAGATTCCTCCTGCATTACATTACATACAGTAGTTGGAAGGGACTTCATCACCCACTGGAGACTTTAAAGACAGAACCTCACAAGAGAGCTGTGCATGTCAGTGAGAGGTTAGAAAGCCAAATCCTTATTTTTGCTCAAACAGACAAATAGAATGCCATTCTAGTTCTGGTTAGACAGCTGAAGTTGTACCCTACACACAACTTATTTTAGTTTGCTACTTAATTTGTTAACTGTGAAATTGCATTTTTCCCCCAAAGTTTATTAGGGGTTGATAACAGGCTGATTGGTCGACTATTTGAGCCAGTAAAGGGTGTTTTGTTATTATTAGGTAGCAGAATGACTTTTGCTTCCCTCCAGGCCTGAGGTCACACACTTTCCTGTAGGCTTAGATTGAAGAGAGGAGTGGCAATTTTGGCCTCTATCATCCTCAGTCATTTCCATCCAAGTTGTCAGGCCGAGGTGGATTGTCATTGCTGACAACAATACTTTTTTCACCTTCTCCACACTCACATTACGGAATTCCAAATTATAATGCTTGTCTTTATACAGTAATTTGGTCAGTTTTGCATATGGATGTCTAGGTTCAGAATTTGTGGTTGACATGGCATGCCTAATTTTGCCAATGAACAAAATAATTAAAGTAGTTGGCAATATCATTGGGTTTTGTGATGAGTGAGCCATCTGATTAAATGAATGATGGAGCTGAGTTCACTTTTGCCCAAAACTTAATTTAAGGTGCTCCAAAGCTTTTTACTATTGTCCTTTATATAATGTATGTGTTTGATAGTACAGTTTCTTCTTACTTTAGTCACATGATTTCTTAATCTACAGTACAGTCGTGGCCCAAAAATTTGAGAATGTTACTAATTTTAATTTCCACAAAGTTTGCTGCTTCAGTGTCTTTAGATATTCTTGACAGATTACTATGGAATACTGATTACTATGGAATACTGATTACTATGGAATACTGATTACTATGGAATACTGATTACTATGGAATACAAAATCAGCAGGGGATCAAATACTTTTTTTTCCTTCACTGTACATTTGTTTTATTTGATGACTTTATTATTTAATTCCAAGTCATCTTATTTCTGTAGAGCTGCTGCCTATGCTGTCTGACAAAATTATAATTTTGTAGTGCTTCAAAGTAAATAAGGCATACTTTCATGACTGCTGAATACCAACTATCAAACACTTAGATAAGGGATGGGCAACTTTGATGGGGTGGGGGCCATAAAAAAAAACGGATGTTATCAAGAGGGGCCCCAGTGGCTCGTGGGTCTGCCACTGGCTCGTGGGTCTGCCACTGGCTCGTGGGTCTGCCACTGGCTCGTGTTAAAGTGAATTTCCTGCAATTCTTTACATTTTGCCATCGGATATAATGTGCTGCAATTCTACACATTTTGCCATGGGGTGTAGGCAAATGTTTCCAGTTTTTAATATGATAACTGATGATCAATGGGCCCTACCCCGGTCGGTATTTCGACCATGCTTAGTAATTTACTAATCTAAAAGAAAATTGCTGACATAGGCTAATTGATTGACTACTGATGCGCAACCAAATTTCTAAATTGCACCTTGTGTATTTTTTATTCTTACTCTCAACAGTAAATTGAGATCCTGACTGAGTCCCCCCCCCCCCAAAAAAAATTGGTACACGGACCTACAAAAGGCAGTTGCCAGTTGCTCATCCCTGACTTAGATAATGTATTTTCAGGGAGAGACACCTTGCGAAGCAACAGTTGCTCTTTATATCAACTCACGAGACCATGCATTCTTCTCTTTTCTGTAGCAGGCATAAAAGAAACACAGACTGGAAAAATAGATGTGCGATGGATTTTGGTAATGGTAGTTCATTACCACGTTTTATGTGCTAATCTATGTAGAATTTTTCCTACTACATTACACAGTTCAGGCTGGATCTGATTTATCTCTAGAGAAACTGCAATGTTGCATTGAGCTCACAGAAAAACCCAACAAAATGGAATTCAAATAATAAAGGTTAATTAGTTGTTTAAAAAAATTAAAATAACCAACAAATTACCAGAATGTCAGTTAATCACTCAGCACTAGTTTGAAGCTTTTTCTTGAGTGGACTGATTGATGAAACCTCTCTGTTGATATCACATACAGTACATTACCAAGCATTTCACACATAATATCCAGATACGGACTGTTACAACTTGGTGGTCTATAGCAACTTCCCAACAAGAATAGGCTTTAGGTGAGGCAGAATTTGACATGTGATCCCCTCAAAGCTTTACAGGAATATGACTCTGAATATGTGTGCACATACAGTATGCACCACTTCCTTGCTCTCTCTATGAGTCCACTGAGCCGTTGGGCCTGCCCTGCTACCTTATTGGATAATGGTGGGCAGGCCTCTTGCTAGCTGTCACTTCAAATTGAGCGGCTGTAGCTCAATGGCTAGAACTCGAATTGCTAGGGGGCTGACCCACATGGGGGGACAATGGCGTGGCACAGATTCAAGAAAACAGTTGCTTTCAAACTAGGAATTAGGTGGCTAATTGAGTTAAGACAGTAATTCTGCTCATAGATAAGGCGTCTAGGAACTCCACATTGACACATCCAGCCCAAAGCGGGAGGTTTTAAAAAAAATGCTTTCTTAGTCACCAAAGTACCGGAGCATGTCTTTAAGAAAGACAAGAACGGGTCAATTAAACAACTTCAAAAGTGATCTCTTTGATTTCCACAATGCTTCCCTAAGACCCAGTCACACTCTCCAACCTTTACATGAGAACAGCCAATGGATGCAGCAAGACCAATCCGGACCAGACCTCATGGGTTCCAAAAGTATTTGTTTTCATACAAGCGGACATTATCTCCTTTCATTACATTGCCTCTCATGACATGATTATTGCCCTTGGAATCGCCAATGCAATCCAGTAAGTACACAACCTTGTTACAGTGCATTCAGTGTGTTGAATATAGGCACTTAAAAGTGAGGTGCCTCTCGACTTTATATCGACTTAATATCATCAGAGCCTTTGGAGATGCTTATGATATATTTTTCTCTCCAAATGTATGACCTATGCACTATGTACTCTTGAGTGGGACCTGACATGAATATTACAAAGTGCAGTACATCAATGAGACTATGAGGCTTGACTGAGACTTTTTTTACAGGGTTATCTCTATGACAGTCACCAGCACAGCACTGCTGGAACGGTGCATGTTATTGGAGTTTCCTCGTCATTAGGCGGTAAATGTCAAGGAAATACCACTCGTTTAATCTCGCTGGGCGTCGAGCCAAACTACTCTCCTCTTTGATTTTCGTTCTTTTCCGTCAGTTCTCTCTCTTTCTTCTTTATTCTCTGTTTTCTTTCTTTTAATCGTTTGTCCTTTTTTTTTACTCTCTCTGATGTGTAGCGGTGGCTTCTATGCTGGATATTCTCTCTGATATTGTCTCTGTTGCAGTGTCTCTGTCTCTCTTTCTTTCTTTCTTTCGCTCTCTCTCTTACCCATAGTAATTCACAGGTTGGTAAGACAGGTCACATGATTACATCCATCTCTCCAGTCACCCCTCTCTCCGTCCGTCTGTCTGTATGTTCATCTGTCCATGCGTCCATGCGACCATCCATCCATCCATCCATCCATCCATCCATCTCTCCATCCCCAGTAATGGCATCTGTTCCTGGTGACACTGCACCTGTTTTCTCTCTGGAGTTCCTCAATGGGTTCTGAAAGGCTTCATAACTCAACAGATTTCCTGCAGGTCATTCAAGCTGTTCATTCCACTACTCACATCATTTCCTCTTCGGAATTGAACTAATACACTGCACAAAAATATAAACGCAATATGTAAAGTGTTGGTCCCATGTTTCATGAGCTGAATAAAAAAAATAACAGAAATGTTCCATACGCAAAAAATAAAATAAAATTGTGCACAAATTTGGTTACATTAGTGAGCATTTCTCCTTTGCCAAGATAATCTATCCACCTAAACAGCATACTCATTACACATGTGCACCTTGTGCTGGGGACAAGAAAAAGCCACTTGTGCAGTTTTCTCACACAGATGCCTCAAGTTTTGAGGGAGCGTGCAATTGGCATGCTGCCTGAAGGAATGCCCACCAGAGCTGGGGGGGGGGGGGTGATGAGTATTTCTGTCTGTTATAAACTGGGCCTGGCTCCACAGTGGCTGCACCGCTGACCAGTTATGTGACATCCATAGATTAGGGCCTAATTCATTTACATATATTGATTGATTTCCTTACATGCACTTGAACTTAGCAAAATCATTGAAATTGTGGTGCAGTATATATATAAATATATACAGTATGTGGCACTGTTAGTCTTGACATAATGAACTGCTGGTTGTCTATTTTATTTTCTTTTGTTTTGTCTCCCACGATGAAATCAGGAAGGGGACTGTGGATCTGTCTCCATTCGTCCGTAAGTACTTTTGTACATTGGGCGGCAGGTAACCTAGTGGTTAGAGCATTAGGTCAGTAACCGAAAGATTGCTAGATCAAATCCCCGAGCTGACAAGGTAAAAATCTGTCTTTCTGCCCCTGAACAAGGCAGTTAATTAACCTACTGTTCCTAGGCTGTCATTGTAAATTTAACTGACTTGCCTAGTTAAATAAAGGTTAAATAAAAAAACAAATAAAAATTGAAATTATTCACACGCAAAGTCTCAGACACTACTGGCCCGATTTGATGAAACACGGGTGAATGACACGGCTTGCCACAGAGATCAGGCTCAATTTTGCCTCAGGGACCCATAAGGTTCACCATGATGGATTTTCCGCCATTTGGAATTTTGTGAAAAAACACTTAAAACGTGACTCTTCTGGCACCGAATGAACGATCTGCACAAAACTTGATATGTATCATCTATGGACAAAGGTCGCTCAACGCAATATTTCCAGACTAGTACCTAAAACACTATTGATCAATAAACATTCACGTGGGCGTGGTCTAGCACAAAAATGCATATAAATCAGGATATTTATATGTATTTGTAACACAATTTGGTACACATGTTGCAAACACTGTCAAGACTCAACATATTCAAGAACATTCATATCAACCTCTTGGTTGCGCTATAACAGGCACGTATTTACATCTCTTGATCTGTTTTACTCAGAGCGCTGAAATTTGGCACACATGCTCAGGGATATAACCCACTCGATATCTCAGACACCACTAGCCCGATTTGTACAAAATTACACTGATTGACCCAAGGAGGACCCTGCAGCATTCGTGTTGTAAGACATGTTTACTGTTCACTTGTTTGTTTTTTTGCGCGTTGGCTGATTTGGTATGATTAGGAATAACATTTGTATGACTAGAAAATTAGTGTACAGATATAGATGTTTACAGGCAGAGATATCAGCTATTCAATCAGCCAAGGAATTTGGCATGAGTCCATGTAATTGATCAACTCCATAGTAGTCTACTAGCTGATCAGCAATCCCCTACAGTAGCTGCATGAGATTTAGCAATCAGCTTTATAAGAGGGGTGTGTGAGAATTACCATCACAGTACTGTCACATACTTTAGCGTAAAATCACTTAATGTAAGCAAACCCCACTGTTATCAGTCATCACATGATCATTGCATGATTTCAGTATGTGCATTGAATAACTTAGCTTTAATTTAATTAGATGACTTTGGCATAACATACAGTACGTGCCTACAATGAGATTGTGTGGACACATTCCCCTACTATTTTGTCCATTTGCATAAAGTTTTCAGGTGAAATTCCTTCATATGGGGAATGCATGACCAGAACAGGAACACTCTGGGTGAATCTCTTTTGTAATCAATGTGTCTCCTCTGCCAGCTATGTATACAAGGAGGCAATTTACAGAAAGGGAAAATGCATATTGTAATGTCATATACATGCTCCTCTTACAAACACCAGGTGGTAAAGATTTAACCTTTTGGACACTGCCACATGCAATTAACTGGTACCAGTTAATTGTATATGGCAGTGTCCAACGGCTTCAAAAGACTAGTCATTATGGTTGTGTAGAACCGTTATAATTCAGCCCAATTGCTAGATGTGAAAGAGCAGCTAATGCATTGAGCGTTAATGCTGGTCTTTATCGTTGCTCACCAGCTTTGGTGGATTGTTGTGAAGGATTTGTATCCTCTAATTACTTTCGCTATTGATACCAATGACCTTTATAGTTTATTGCTTTCTCACACGATGTGATTGTGTGTGTGTGTGTGTGTGCGTGCGTGCGTGCGTGTGTGCAACGCTATGGATAATTAACAATAACACAGGGCTTTCATGTCATGGTACAAAATCAACAACAAAAAATCACGTCTGGGCTGAGTGTTTGTCAACATCTGTTAGAAAACTGAACGATGTTCATACGATATTTGAGCATACACACGCACACCCACAAACACACAGATAAAGTGTAATTTCAAGTGGGATTTTTATGAACATTGAGCATATCTCTTTGAAATGATCACAACCTGAAAGGTGCTTGGAGTCTAATTCTAAGGGCTTTATTTAGTACGTCTGTTGAACATTAATATGGCGCCATAGAACACAGTACCAAAACAATGTCCAGGTGCTCAACTCAAAATGGGAATTAATTTGAAAAGGAAAAAGAGATTAAACTCTCAAAGTAATATCCAGGCAATAGGATAGCACTTTTCATTGGGGAGTTATTGCATTTTTAAAAACGAATTTCCAGGAAATATGCAAAATTAAGACATGAAAATAGATAATAAAAGAAATAAGTAGCAATAAAACGTCCCAGAAGGTGCTTACTGAGATGGACAAAGCCTTTCTTTCTCTGGACAAAACTTTTCTAAGGGTGTGGGTCGAACAGTTTATGTTGATATAAATGCCAGAAATGTATAAATCCAATAAGCACAGCTTTGAAGTATATATTTTTCACAGGGTAGAGAGCATATGTGAGCTAACATGCTGCAATGCTCACAGAGATTGCTAACCCACTGCTAAAAGTGCCAGGTTGTTGGGCCTTTATGTACATTTTATGTTTATTTTTATTAGATGTATTTTTTTTATGTAACCTTTATTTAACTGTACATAATGTACAAGTCTATTAACATAAGTATATCTAGCTCACATCTCCCTGTCTGTGCACATTCTCAGCCTGCCACAGAAAAGCTGTCTGGTAAACCTGGGAACAATTAATATTTCAGTCTAAACGGATATTTATAGAAAGAGCCTCCAGGCCTTTTCCTTATAGCTTAGTTCATTAATATCTGACTGCAGCCCTAACATGGACACAGTTTCCCAGGGGGAATGCACAGTGCATTCAGAAATTATTCTCACCCCTTGACTTTTTCCACATTTTCTTGTGTTACAAAGTGGGATTAAAATGAATTTCATTGTAATTTTGTTGTCAACGATCTACACAAAATACATAACAAAATATATATAGATATCTATGTGTATATAAATAAAAACATTAGATACAGTAGGTATTCAACCCCCTGAGTCAATACATGTTAGAATCACCTTTGGCAGTTATTACAGCTGTGAGTCTTTCTGTGTACGTCTCTAAGAGATTTGCAAACCTGGATTGTACAATATTTGCCCATACATTTTTTGTTTTATTCTTCAAGCTCTGTCAAGTTGGTTGTTGATCATTGCTAGACAGCCATTTTCAAGTCTCGACATAGATTTTCAAGCCGATTTAAGTCAACACTGTAACTAGGCTATTCAGGAACATTCAATGTCATCTTGGTAAATAACTCCAGTTATGTTTGGCCTTGCGTTTTAGGTTATTGTCCTGTTGAAAGGAGGATTTGTTTCTCAGTGTCTGTTGGAAAGCAGACTGAAACAGTTTTTACTTTATCCTAAAAAAAACTCTCTATCCCTTGCCGATGACAAGCATACCCATAACATGATGCAGCAACCACCATACTTGAAAAAGAGTGATGTGTTGTGTTTGCCTCCCCCCCAAATTTATTTTTTGCACTATTGATTTAGTGCTTTATTGCAAACAGGATGAATGTTTTGGAATTATTTTTTCTGTTCAAGCTTCCGTATTTTCACACTGTCATTTAGGTTAGCGTTGTGGAGTAACTACAATGTTGTTGATTCCTCCTCCTTTTTATCCTATCACAGCCATTTAACTCTGTAACTAGTCTAAAATCACCATTGGCTTCATGGTGAAAGCCCTGAGCGATTTCCTTCCTTTCCGTCAACTGAGTTAGGAAGGACGCCTGTATCTGCGTAGTGACTGGGTGAATTGATACAACATCCAAAGTGTAATTAATAACTTCACCATACTCAAAGGGATATTCAATGTCTGCTTTTTATTTCATTTTAACCCATCTACCAATAGGTGCCCTTTGAAAAACCTCCCTGATCTTTGTTGTTGAATCTGCGCTTGAAATTCACTGCTCGACTGAGGGACCTTACAGATAATTGTATGTGTGGGGTACAGATATGGGGCAGTCATTCAAAAATCATAAACACCATTATTGCACATAGTAGTCCATGCAACTTATTATCTGACTTGTTATGCACATTTTTACACCTGAAGTTATTTAGGCTTGCCATATCAAAGGGTTGCCATACTTATTGACTCTAGACATTTCATCTTTTAATTTTTCATTAATTTGTAAACATTTCTAAAAACATAATTCCACTTTGACATTATGGCGTATTGCATGTAGATCAGTGACACAACATCTAAATGCAATCCATTTAAATGTTTATCTCAATCTCTTCATTCAAAATCATGGACACCCCTACTGACAGTTGTGGCTGCTTTGTGTGATGTATTGTTGTCTCTAACTTCTTGCCCTTTGTGCTGTTGTCTGTGCCCAATAATGTTTGTACCATGTTTTGTGCTGCTACCATGTTGTGTTGCTACCATGTTGTTGTTAGGTTGTGTTGCTACCATGCTGTGTTATCATGTGTTGCTGCCTTGCTATGTTGTTGTCTTAGGTCTCTCTTTGTGTAGTGTTGTGTTGTCTCTCTTGTTGTGATGTGTGTTTTGTCCTGTATTTATATTGTATTTAGTTTTTATTTTTCATCCCCGCAGGAGGCCTTTTTCCTTTTGGTAGGTCGTCATTGTAAATAAGAATTTGTTCTTAAAGGGCTTGCCAGGTTAAATATAGATGAAATTAAAATTAAATGCAGGCTGTGACGCAACAAATGTGTTAAAAATCAAGGGGTGTGAATACTTTCTGAAGGCACTGTAATTACTTATTTATGATCAGCACCTGAATAGGGGAATACGAGATTACAGATGAGTTAGAAATGGAAGAGCTGTCACGTTCTGACCATAGTTCTTGTGTGTTTTCCTTGTTTTAGTGTTGGTCAGGACGTGAGCTGGGTGGGCATTCTATGTTGTGTGTCTGGTTTGTCTATTTCTATGTTTGGCCTGATATGGTTCTCAATCAGAGGCAGGTGTTAGTCATTGTCTCTGATTGGGAACCATATTTAGGTAGCCTGTTTTGTGTTGGGATTTGTGGGTGGTTGTTTCCTGTCTTTGTGTTTTATGCAACAGTTAGGACTGTTTCGGTTTTCACGTTTATTGTTTTGGATCCTGTTCATGTTTGAGTTACCTTACTAAATTAACATGAACTCTAACCACGCTGCGTTTTGGTCCGCCTCTCCTTCCCAGGAAGAAAGCCGTTACAAGAGCATGTAAAGATTTTCAAGTAGAATGAACTTAACATACTAATGTAAATGTTCTAACTCTGCATGGGCTCAATCGTCAAGTCTTTGCATAACATGTATTATATGTTTTGTAACTTATTAGGCCCATGTTTGCTTCACTAATGTACCTCTGACTGTCTGTCTCAATGTTAATGTCGTTATCCATTGACAATGTTAATTTTGACAACGTATGTGTCACGCCCTGACCATAGAGAGCTTTTTATTCTCTGTTTGTGTAACGTTCGTCTTCCTCCTCCTCTGAGGCGGAGTAGTAGGAAGGATCGGAGGACCAATGCGCAGAGAGGTAAGTGTTTTTTATTTTTAATAACGTTTTTTTTATTTCACCTTTATTTAACCAGGTAGGCTAGTTGAGAACAAGTTCTCATTTGCGACCTGGCCAAGATAAAACATAGCAGTGTGAACAGACAACACAGAGTGACACATGAGAACAAGTTCTCATTTGCAACTGCGACCTGGCCAAGATAAAGCATAGCAGTGTGAACAGACAACACAGAGTGACACAAGGAGTAAACAATTAACAAGTCAATAACACAGTAGAAAAAAAAGAGAGTCTATATACATTGTGTGCAAAAGGCATGAGGAGGTAGGCGAATAATTACGATTTTGCAGATTAACACTGGAGTGATAAATGATCCGATGGTCATGTACAGGTAGAGATATTGGTGTGCAAAAGAGCAGAAAAGTAAATAAATAAAAACAGTATGGGGATGAGGTAGGTAAAAATGGGTGGGCTATTTACCGATAGACTATGTACAGCTGCAGCGATCGGTTAGCTGCTCAGATAGCAGATGTTTGAAGTTGGTGAGGGAGATAAAAGTCTCCAACTTCAGCGATTTTTGCAAATCGTTCCAGTCACAGGCAGCAGAGAACTGGAACGAAAGGCAGCCAAATGAGGTGTTGGCTTTAGGGATGATCAGTGAGATACACCTGCTGGAGCGCGTGCTACGGGTGGGTGTTGCCATCGTGACCAGTGAACTGAGATAAGGCGGAGCTTTACCTAGCATGGACTTGTAGATGACCTGGAGCCAGTGTGTCTGGCGACGAATATGTAGCGAGGGCCAGCCGACTAGAGCATACAGGTCGCAGTGGTGAGTGGTATAAGGTGCTTTAGTGACAAAACGGGTGGCACTGTGATAAACTGCATCCAGTTTGCTGAGTAGAGTGTTGGAAGCTATTTTGTAGATGACATCGCCGAAGTCGAGGATCGGTAGGATAGTCAGTTTTACTAGGGTAAGTTTGGCGACGTGAGTGAAGGAGGCTTTGTTGCGGAATAGAAAGCCGACTTTAGATTTGATTTTTGATTGGAGATGTTTGATATGAGTCTGGAAGGAGAGTTTACAGTCTATCCAGACATCTAGGTACTTATAGATGTCCACATATTCAAGGTCGGAACCATCCAGGGTGGTGATGCTAGTCAGGCGTGCGGGTGCAGGCAGCGAACGGTTGAAAAGCATGCATTTGGTTTTACTAGCGTTTAAGAGCAGTTGGAGGCCACGGAAGGAGTGTTGTATGGCATTGAAGCTCGTTTGGAGGTTAGATAACACAGTGTCCAAGGGCGGGCCGGAAGTATATAGAATGGTGTCGTCTGCGTAGAGGTGGATCAGGGAATCGCCCGCAGCAAGAGCAACATCATTGATATATACAGAGAAAAGAGTCGGCCCGAGTATTGAACCCTGTGGCACCCCCATAGAGACTGCCAGAGGACCGGACAGCATGCCCTCCGATTTGACACACTGAACTCTGTCTGCAAAGTAGTTGGTGAACCAGGCACGACAGTCATCAGAAAAACCGAGGCTACTGAGTCTGCCGATAAGAATATGATGATTGACAGAGTCGAAAGCCTTGGCAAGGTTTTTATCGATAGCGGTTATGATATCGTTTAGTACCTTGAGCGTGGCTGAGGTGCACCCGTGACCGGCTCGGAAACCAGATTGCACAGCGGAGAAGGTACGGTGGGATTCGAGATGGTCAGTGACCTGTTTGTTGACTTGGCTTTCGAAGACCTTAGATAGGCAGGGCAGGATGGATATAGGTCTGTAACAGTTTAGGTCCAGGGTGTCTCCCCCTTTGAAGAGGGGGGTGACTGCGGCAGCATTCCAATCCTTGTCGATCTCAGACGATATGAAGGAGAGGTTGAACAGGCTGGTACTAGAGGTTGCGACAATGGCAGCGGATAGTTTCAGAAATAGAGGGTCCAGATTGTCAAGCCCAGCTGATTTGTACGGGTCCAGGTTTTGCAGCTCTTTCAGAACATCTGCTATCTGGATTTGGGTAAAGGAGAACCTGGAGAGGCTTGGGCGCGTAGCGGAGCTGTTGGCCGAGGTTGGAGTAGCCAGGCGGAAGGCATGGCCAGCCGTTGAGAAATGCTTGTTGAAGTTTTCGATAATCATGGATTTATCGGTGGTGACCGTGTTACCTAGCCTCAGTGCAGTGGGCAGCTGGGAGGAGGTGCTCTTGTTCTCCATGGACTTCACAGTGTCCCAGAACTTTTTGGAGTTGGAGCTACAGGATGCAAATTTCTGCCTGAAGAAGCTGGCCTTAGCTTTCCTGACTGACTGTGTGTATTGGTTCCTGACTTCCCTGAACAGTTGCATAACGCGGGGACTATTCGATGCTATTGCAGTCCGCCACAGGATGTTTTTGTGCTGGTCGAGGGCAGTCAGGTCTGGAGTGAACCAAGGGCTATATCTGTTCTTAGTTCTGCATTTTTTGAACGGAGCATGCTTATCTAAAATGGTGAGGAAGTTACTTTTAAAGAATGACCAGGCATCCTCAACTGACGGGATGAGGTCAATATCCTTCCAGGATACCCGGGCCAGGTCGATTAGAAAGGCCTGCTCACAGAAGTGTTTTAGGGAGCGTTTGACAGTGATGAGGGGTGGTCGTTTGACTGCGGCTCCGTAGCGGATACAGGCAATGAGGCAGTGATCGCTGAGATCCTGGTTGAAGACAGCGGAGGTGTATTTGGAGGGCCAGTTGGTCAGGATGACGTCTATGAGGGTGCCCTTGTTTACAGATTTAGGGTTGTACCTGGTGGGTTCCTTGATGATTTGTGTGAGATTGAGGGCATCTAGCTTAGATTGTAGGACTGCCGGGGTGTTAAGCATATCCCAGTTTAGGTCACCTAACAGAACAAACTCTGAAGCTAGATGGGGGGCGATCAATTCACAAATGGTTTCCAGGGCACAGCTGGGAGCTGAGGGGGGTAGGTAGCAGGCGGCAACAGTGAGAGACTTATTTCTGGAGAGAGTAATTTTTAAAATTAGTAGTTCGAACTGTTTGGGTATGGACCTGGAAAGTATGACATTACTTTGCAGGCTATCTCTGCAGTAGACTGCAACTCCTCCCACTTTGGCCGTTCTATCTTGACGGAAAATGTTATAGTTGGGTATGGAAATCTCCAAAATTTTGGTGGCCTTCCTGAGCCAGGATTCAGACACGGCAAGGACATCAGGGTTAGCAGAGTGTGCTAAAGCAGTGAGTAAAACAAACTTAGGGAGGAGGCTTCTGATGTTGACATGCATGAAACCAAGGCTTTTGTGATCACAGAAGTCAACAAATGAGGGTGCCTGGGGACATGTATGGCCTGGGTTTACTTCCACATCACCCGCGGAACAGAGGAGGAGTGGTATGAGGGTGCGGCTAAAGGCTATCAAAACTGGTCGCCTAGAGCGCTGGGGACAGAGAATAAAAGGAGCAGATTTCTGGGCATGGTAGAATATATTCAGGGCATAATGCGCAGACAGGGGTATGGTGGGGTGCGGGTACAGCGGAGGTAAGCCCAGGCAATGGGTGATGATGAGAGAGGTTGTATCTCTGGACATGCTGGTTGTAATGGGTGTGGTCACCGCATGTGTGGGAGGTGGGACAAAGGAGGTATCAGGGGTATGAAGAGTGGAACTAGGGGCTCCATTGTAAACTAAAACAATGATTACTAACCTGAACAACAGTATACAAGGCATATTGACATTTGAGAGAGACATACAGCGAGGCAAACAGTAATCACAGGTGTTGAATTGGGAGAGCTAGCTAAAACAGTAGGTGAGACAACAACAGCTAATCAGCTAGCACAACAACAGCAGGTAAAATGGCGTTGACTAGGCAGGGAGGGTCGGATTAACTACACACAGAGCCTGAGTGCGGCTGGGGCCGACAGATAAAACATAAACAAGCAGAATGGAGTACCGTGATTAATGGACAGTCCAGCATGCATCAGTGAACACTGAGTGAACACAATAAAAATGACAAATGAACAGTCCTGTACGGTGAAGAAAAACACAGAACAGAAAATAATCACCCACAACTCAAGGGTGAAAACAGGCTACCTAAGTATGGATCTCAATCAGGGACAACGATTGACAACCATACCAGGCCAATCAAAGAAATCCCAAATCATAGAAAAAAGAACAGACTGCCCACCCCAACTCACGCCCTGACCATACTAACACAAAGACAAAACAACGGAACTAAGGTCAGAACGTGACCTAACGTTGGTTAGGTCGGGGTGTGACTAAGTGTTGGTTATCTATGTTGGCCTGGTATGGTTCCCAATCAGAGGCAGCTGTTTATCATTGTCTCTGATTGGGGATCATACAGTGGGGAGATACCGTATTTGACACACTGCCAATTTTTCAGGTTTTCCTACTTACAAAGCATGTAGAGGTCTGTAATTTTTATCATAGGTACACTTCAACTGTGAGAGACAGAATCTAAAACAAAAATCCAGAAAATCACATTGTATGATTTGTAAGTAATTAATTTGCACTTTATTGCATGACCATAAGTATTTGATCACGTACCAACCAGTAAGAATTCCGGCTCTCACAGACTTGTTAGTTTTTCTTTAAGAAACCCTCCTGTTCTCCACTCATTACCTGTATTAACAGCACCTGTTTGAACTGGTTACCTGTATAAAAGAAACCTGTCCACACACTCAATCAAACAGACTCTAACCTCTGCACAATGGCCAAGACCAGAGAGCTGTGTAAGGACATCAGGGATAAAATTGTAGACCTGCACAAGGCTGGATGGGCTACAGGACAATAGGCAAGCAGCTTGGTGAGAAGGCAACAACTGTTGGCGCAATTATTCGAAAATGGAAGAAGTTCAAGATGACGGTCAATCACCCTCGGTCTGGGGCTCCATGCAAGATCTCACCTCGTGGGGAATCAATGATCATGAGGAAGGTGAGGGATCAGCCCAGAACTACATGGCAGGACCTGGTCAATGACCTGAAGAGAGCTGGGACCACAGTCTCAAAGAAAACCATTAGTAATACACTACGCCGTCATGGATTAAAATCCTGCAGCGCACGCAAGGTCCCCCTGCTCAAGCCAGCGCATGTCCAGGCCCGTCTGAAGTTTGCCAATGACCATCTGGATGATCCAGAGGAGGAATGGGAGAAGGTCATGTGGTCTGCTGAGACAACAATAAAGCTTTTTGGTCTAAACTCCGCTCGCCGTGTTTGGAGGAAGAAGAGGGATTAGTACAACCCCAAGAACACCATCCCAACCGTGAAGCATGGAGGTGGAAACATCATTCTTTGGGGATGCTTTTCTGCAAAGGGGACAGGACAGGACGACTGCACCATATTGAGGGGAGGATGGATGGGGCCATGTATTGTGAGATCTTGGCCAACAACCTCCTTCCCTCAGTAAGAGCATTGAAGATGGGTCGTGGCTGGGTCTTCCAGCATGACAACGACCCGAAACACACAGCCAGGACAACTAAGGAGTGGCACCGTAAAGAAGCATCTCAAGGTCCTGGAGTGGCCTAGCCAGTCTCCAGACCTGAACCCAATAGAAACTCTTTGGAGGGAGCTGAAAGTCCATATTGCCCAGCGACAGCCCCGAAACCTGAAGGATCTGGAGAAGGTCTGTATGGAGGAGTGGGCCAAAATCCCTGCTGCAGTGTGTGCAAACCTGGTCAAGAACTACAGGAAACGTATGAAATCTGTAATTGCAAACAAAGGTTTCTGTACCAAATATTAAGTTCTGCTTTTCTTGTGTATCAAATACTTATGTCATGCAATAAAATGCTAATTAATTACTTAAAAATCATACAATTTTCTGGATTTTCTGGATTCCGCCTCTCACAGTTGAAGTGTACCTATGATAAGAATTACAGACCTCTACATGCTTTGTAAGTAGGAAACACTGCCAATTTTGCAGGTTATCAAATACTTGTTCTCCCCACTGTATTTAGGTAGCCATTTCCCCATTGTGCTTTGTGGGATCTTGTCTAGGTATAGTTGCCTGCCAGCACTACTTTGAGCGTTATTGTTTTTGTTCTTTAAGTTTCTCTTCTAAATAAAAGGATGGAAACATACCACGCTGCATCTTGGTCCATTCCTTATAACGATCGTGACAGTATGTAGAGATTAATCCACTTCAAACCTAACCATTAGGTATCCGTTCAGTTGGTCACCAACAACAACATGGTCCTGTGACACTCTAAGTTAACTTTGTACTCTTTAACTATCTAAATCTATATCTATCTTGTTTTTTGTAGAGATCATTCCACTTAAAGGGATTGGAGGAGTTGGTTACAAATGGGAGCATTGTCCTTTGACACGCTCCCACCAATGAATTCTAATTTACAGGATTTGACGTTGTTAACTTTGCACTATTAAAACATTCCCAACATATTTGATGTCTAATTTTAGTAGATGAATCCACTTAAAGGGATCATCTGAGTTGGTCACAAATGGGAGCATGGTCTTGTGACACGCTCATACTGTCTCCTACCGTTGAATCCTAATTAAAAGGATATGGTTCATGACAGGCTCGAAGAAGTTCCTTGTTGAGGAATGAGGCACCAACTGTCAACACTAATGCATATGTAACACTCCCCAGGATCGAGGCAGAGCAGGCTAAGATGTGTGGGGGTAGCTCCAGGGGAAGCAACACCTTAGACCTAGCCCATTAACACTTCTCATCTCTATTACCCACTGAAATGTAATAAGTTGTTTCAGGCACCGCTGTGTTTTTACTTTTACGGTGACAACCATTCGTAGTTACCCATGTCCTAACTTTGGTTGTAGTTACTGTAGGCCGACCAACTTTTACAGCTATTCTATTTGCAATTGATTTAGGTCATTTCTCTAATTTCTGCTGTATTAATTGTTGTTTTTCCTTTGATTTTCAGATCATAGAAAGGTGTGCACGAGTACAGAAAAGTACAGTACAGTATGTAGCACAGGTACAGTATGTGCCTGCAGCATGTTGAAGTGAATAGGTTCAGTGCAGTATAGTTTCCTGAAAAGAGAATGATTGAGGACCAGTGCTTTTTTTTAGTCACAGTACATCTATGTCTATGCTATTGAGGTGATCTTGACCATGCTCATTATTACACCTTCATTCTAAAATATCCACTACAGACCACTTGACCAAGATCCACTTTTGATCGAAACATGGTGTAGGCCTAACTAGCCTAGTTACAATTAAGTGGTGGAGCAGTTGTGTGTGCAGGCCCTACTTTCTTTCTACAAGTTTTCTTTGGCCCAGCCCCTCCTAACAATTGATGTGCATTGTTCTTAGACTGTTATGTCCGGAAGTATCCAAAAGAAGGAAGGAAGATGACCGTGTGCTGGAAAAACAACTGCTCTGTCTCCTGTTGTCAGCTACGTCCCCCCAATTACTTCCTATCCAAAACGATCTTTGTTCCTGCCTAAACTAAGCTCAATTCCACTTATTTATGAGGGATGTTCTGCCTGCACACTGTCTCTCACTGCTCTAAGCTCTTCATTTCAGTACTGTCAGATGTATTATACTGGTGGTTGCAAAGCTACCATCAGAGAGGAAAACAGTTGTTTGCTCACCATCACTGCTTCAACAGAAGTGTTCTAGCTGCCCATTCGTTGAGCATCATTTAAAAAGGGATTAGCCATGCAAATGAACCCCTATCCCTTTAAGTGGGCTGAAAGTTCAGCAGCAGCTGAGTTCTTCTCTGCTAATTACAGCTGAATGACTGCTAAATTAAACAGCAAATTAGAGACATTTAGAGACATCAGCTGCTTAATATGATTCACACCCAATTTCCTCCTTGACGTCTGTCTCTTCTCTCTATAGCTGCAGATTTTTCAGCCTCTACTGTGATCTCTGAGAGATGATGCATTTAATCTTCCTTGAAGACCTGATTCTAAAGGGAGTAGGCTACTGCATACTTTTCAGGATGTAAGTTGACTTTAGGTGGCCACTCCAGGAATTGACCTGCTGCCACATATATTTCTTGGTGTTGTGGCTGTTAACAATACTCCAGTAGAGTTTACCTTTATTTAACTAGGCAAGTCAGTTAAGAATACATTCTTATTTTCAATGACGGCCTAGGAACAGTTAACTGCCTGTTCAGGGGCAGAACAACAGATTTGTACCTTGTCAGCTCGGGGGTTTGAACTTGCAACCTTCCGGTTACTAGTCCAACACTATAACCACTAGGCTACCCTGCCACCCTAGATGAGCTACATTCTACTATAATAGGCTAGCTAAACCTTATATCTTTAGAGTATGCCTACAGTGCCTTGCGAAAGTATTCGGCCCCCTTGAACTTTGCGACCTTTTGCCACATTTCAGGCTTCAAACATAAAGATATAAAACTGTATTTTTTTGTGAAGAATCAACAACAAGTGGGACACAATCATGAAGTGGAACGACATTTATTGGATATTTCAAACTTTTTTAACAAATCAAAAACTGAAAAATTGGGCGTGCAAAATTATTCAGCCCCCTTAAGTTAATACTTTGTAGCGTCACCTTTTGCTGCGATTACAGCTGTAAGTCGCTTGGGGTATGTCTCTATCAGTTTTGCACATCGAGAGACTGAAATGTTTTCCCATTCCTCCTTGCAAAACAGCTCGAGCTCAGTGAGGTTGGATGGAGAGCATTTGTGAACAGTCGCAAAGTTCAAGGGGGCCGAATACTTTCGCAAGGCACTGTAGCTAGCCACCTGACTAATACACTAGAATGGTGCATCATTGGTGATTCCAAAGATACCTCGAACCCTGAACTAAAAGAAACCCAAAAGAGTCTATTCATTTACATTCTCAGATACTGAAGTTGGACAGAATTGTATCACTGTGTTGTTAGGTTTTTGCAACCTAGGTTCAAAGGCCTTGCTTTCATCCCTTACCCCAGGCAAGAGTGAGAGATGTGAGCCTATGCCATTATTAAGGGTGGATATTCATTCATGGGCACAGGAAGTGGAATGATCACAAGACCCCACTTATCTGAAATAAGGGCTGATTTGACTTCAAAGGTCCATTCACAGTTGGTGGTATTTCTGGTTCTGAAGCCTGGGTCTGCCTCCACTTCTCCACTCTGGACTGTTATCACCTAGTTTGTGTCCCAAATGGAATCCTAGTCCATATATAGTGCACTACATTTGACCAGGGCCAATAGGGCTCTATATATGAAATAGGGTGCCATACTGTATGGGATGCAACCCTACACTGTTCAAATACCTCTGGTCCAAACCATGAAGGCACCGGCAGCCCCATGTTTTATTCAAATTTGCAATTTAATTAAAAAAATATGACCAATAGCTATGAAATGTGTCCTTGTGTGTGTGCACTTATGTAAAACCAAAGTTTAACTAACCAGTGTTTTTGAAGACCATCAACAAAGGCGTGTATAGGCGTGTATAGAACTGATTGTAACTTTTTTTGTTCCTCTGAGAATATTAAATACTTACAAATAGTAAATGCATTCAAACAGAATGAATGAGAGCTTATGGCAAATTGCTTTTCAAAACAAATGAAAGACACACGCAGGAATTGTGTTTGTTATTTTCTAGTTATCTTACAGGAGCTCATGAGTAAGCCCAAAGCTTTTTAAATGTTTAAACACATAATGAAAATGCATAACAGACACTCGTAATTTTTCACAATAACACTACAAATACTTTTCATCGTCTTACGCTTTCTTACAATATACAGTGCAGGAGTATATGGATGTAATGGAAGGTATTGGTATACAGTACAGGACTGTATGGGGTAATGGAAGGTATTGGTATACAGTACAGGACTGCACGGGGTAATGGAAGGTATTGGTATACAGTGCAGGAGTATATGGATGTAATGGAAGGTATTGGTATACAGTACAGGACTGTATGGGGTAATGGAAGGTATTGGTATACAGTACAGGACTGTATGGGGTAATGGAAGGTATTGGTATACATTACAGGACTGTACGGGGTAATGGAAGGTATTGGTATACAGTACAGGACTGTACGGGGTAATGGAAGGTATTGGTATACAGTACAGGACTGTATGGGGTAATGGGAGGTATTGGTATACAGTACAGGACTGTATGGGGTAATGGAAGGTATTGGTATACAGTACAGGACTGTACGGGGTAATGGGAGGTATTGGTATACAGTACAGGACTGTATGGGGTAATGGCAGGTATTGGTATACAGTACAGGACTGTATTGTGTAATGGGAGGTATTGGTATACAGTACAGGACTGTATGGGGTAATGGGAGGTATTGGTATACAGTACAGGACTGTACGGGGTAATGGAAGGTATTGGTATACAGTACAGGACTGTATGGGGTAATGGAAAGTATTTGTGTACAGAACTGTATGGAGAATGGAAGGTATTGGTATACAGTACAGGACTGTATGGGGTAATGGGAGGTATTGGTATACAGTACAGGACTGTATGGATAAATGGAAGGTATTGGTATACAGTACAGGACTGTATGGAGTAAAGGATGACAACTAACAGGGTGGAAAATAAACAAAGGAATTCAAGTTAATTTTCTAGCTACAGTGTGTTCCATTTCTACATTACAGCAGGTGTTGCTCTAGTCCTCTTATTTGTCAAAGATAATGAATTGCATTGATTGATATCCTTGACATCTCTGCAAATGAGTTCATCCCGGCATGGTCAGAGTCCCCCCCCCCCCCCCCCACCACTCCCCCCAGAATAAAAAAAATTGAATGTGTCAGCCAGACAGCCACTCACATACTATAGATTACCGATCGCTACCCATGATGCTGAAATTGCGATATGTCTATGCGGCTGCCTATCAAATTGATGATAGGCTTTCTGTGGTGCCAGGGCATGTAGCCTATAGTTTTGCTTTAGCTAACGGATACAGGTTTATTGGTAGGTCTATTTGGTCATCATTCTCATGTTAAGCCTAACATTTCACAGAGCTATGCACGGTGTCGCAATACTGACATTTAGACTGCTGACCGGCTGCAATAATGTAATTTACTTCAAACAATGCAGATTGTAACAGCATACTAATCAGCTAGCAATATATTATTTTTATATACTGTACAACTGTCCTGTATAGCGTACCTGAACCTGCATGACGTAAGCAATCCTCTTGCTCTCTCCCAACTTGGATAGAAAGTTGTGGTGCGTCAAACCAGTCTCTTAATGCTAAATAATACAGTCAGTCCATTCTCAAAACACTAGCTTACTAGGGATCGATTCATTATGCAGTATAGCCTACTATCTACAGGTACAGTATTAAGCTGCTATTTAGCTGCAATTTATACACTTTTTATAAAAATGTAACATCAAACAGTCAAGCAATTTTCCTGAAGTGTTCATTGCTGTCTCTCTCTCTCTCTCTCTCTCTCTGTCTCTTTTCTCTTTTCTTTCTCGTAGGAAAAGGTTTCTGCGTCAATACTCTTTTTTTTCTACGTAGAGGACTATAGTAACTACAGTAGGCGACTGTGTTGCCTTTTACGACGGCCTGTAGGCCTAAGTTGCGGGCCCGACTGTTTTCTATACTAAGTATTGACAAACCAGACAGTCTTTTCTGAGACGTGTATTATATGTACATTACGCTGCACACAATTTAAACTTCTTGAAGTCTTGAATGATGTATGACAAGATAAGGGACTGTTGCTAATGCAACCACACAACTGAAAAACCCGGTTCGCCAGTACGAACAAAATCACAAACCACTTTTTGTTTGAGCCCTCAAGAACCGTTGTCCACTAAAGATGATAATCTGTTTGCATCTACCAATTTATTGTCTGTTCTGTATCCAGACGATCAGTCCACAGAGCTTCCTTTACAGTTAATCTCTTTCCGTAATGTGTTAAGGCCAAGTAAAGCTGTTGCAGAACCAACCCAGCCAGCCAGCAACTGCTTATTTCAAGCACCACTCCCTGATTTTGTTACGGCAATCAAGCTGTTTTGAACCATCCCTGTAACTGTCGCTTCTGCAGAGAGATCGTTTTCTAAACTAAAACTAATAAAGGACTACTTAAGAAGCATTAGACTATCGGTCTGATATGTGCCTTTGAAGACCTGATTAAGGACCACATTGCACTGGTGGCGTCGCAGACTTGACCACGGCATTTGTTCACTGATATCCCCACACTTTCAATCAGTTCAATGATTTATTTTTCGAGCCCTGAGGCACTTTAATCAGTCACATTCTTGAAGCCCAAGAAACAACACTTAGCTTTCTAGTATATATGGAAATTAAAAAGGTTTATGAATAAGTTATTGTAGGGTTACTGGCAAAAAATGATGTCTACATTTATTTATTTTTTACTTCAATGGCAGGCGCATGAGCCCCCCTGCCTTGGCTGCGGGGGTGTCCGGTACGCCAGTGTCATGACAACGCTGAGAAGGATGAGTTCTTCTCCTCTCTTCTGGACTCCTTCCTTTGTGGTTTATAGTGCTATTGATCCAAGCCTCATACCATCTGTCTCTCCAACACATTGCTATTAGTGCTGCTGCCTTTCGACTAACCCAGATTTGTCTCCCCTGTTTTTGATGCTCATATTCTCAAAAAATATTTTTCTTGTGCACAGTTATTTGTGTCATAAGTGAGCATTTTCTAAAAAATATATATTCTCTTCTATCCTTCATTTATCTTAAGGCAGATATGAGGTATGTTTGCAGTTTTTCCCAATTGTTTACACACTAAAATAGGCGCGAGTGCAAAGGGTCTTACAGTGAGGGAAAAAACTATTTGATCCCGCGCTGATTTTGTATGTTTGCCCACTGACAAAGAAATGATCCGTCTATAATTTTAATGGTAGGTTTATTTGAACAGTGAGAGACAGAATAAGAACAAAAAAATCCAGAAAAACGCATGTCAAAAATGTTATAAATTGATTTGCATTTTAATGAGAGAAATAAGTATTTGACCCCCCTGCAAAACATGACTTAGTACTTGGTGGCAAAACCCTTGCTGGCATTCAGAGGTCAGACGTTTCTTGTAGTTGGCCACCATTTTTGCACACATCTCAGGAGGGATTTTGTCCCACTCCTCTTTGCAGATCTTCTCCAAGTCATTAAGGTTTCGAGGCTGACGTTTGGCAACTCGAACCTTTAGCTCCCTCCACAGATGTTCTATGGGATTAAGGTCTGGAGACTGGCTAGGCCACTCCAGGACCTTAATATTCTTCTTCTTGAGCCACTCCTTTGTTGCCTTGGCTGTGTGTTTTGGGTCATTGTCATGCTGGAATACCCTTCCACAACCCATTTTCAATGCCCTGGCTGAGGGAAGGAGGTTCTCACCCAAGATTTGATGGTACTTTGCCCCGTCCATCGTCCCTTTGATGCGGTGAAGTTGTCCTGTCCCCTTAGCAGAAAAACACCCCCAAAGCATAATGTTTCCACCTCCATGTTTGACGGTGGGGATGGTGTTCTTGTTGTCACAGGCAGCATTCCTCCTCCTCCAAACACAGCGAGTTGAGTTGATGCCAAAGAGCTCCATTTTGGTCTCATCTGACCACAACACTTTCCCCCAGTTGTCCTCTGAATCATTCCGATGTTCACTGGCAAACTTCAGACGGGCATGTATATGTGCTTTCTTGAGCAGGGGGACCTTGTGGGCGCTGCAGGATTTCAGTCCTTCACGGCGTAGTATGTTACCAATTGTTTTCTTGGTGACTATTGTCCCAGCTGCCTTGAGATCATTGACAAGATCATCCTGTGTAGTTCTGGGCTGATTCCTCACCATTCTCATGATCATTGACACTCCACGAGGTGAGATCTTGCATGGAGCCCCAGGCCGAGAGAGATTGACAGTTATTTTTTGTTTCTTCCATTTGCGAATAATCGCACCAACTGTTGTCACCTTCTCACCAAGCTGCTTGGCGATGGTTTTGTAGCCCATTCCAGCCTTGTGTAGGTCTACAATCTTGCCCCTGACATCCTTGGAGAGCTCTTTGGTCTTGAGAGGGGGTCAAATACTTATTTACCTCATTAAAATGCAAATAAATTTATAAAATTTTTGACATGTGCTTTTCTGGATTTTTTTGTTGTTATTCTGTCTCTCACTGTTCAAATAAACCTACCACTAAAATTATAGACTGATCCTTTCTTTGTCAGTGGGCAAACGTACAAAATCAGCAGGGGATCAAATACTTTTTTCCCTCACTGTATGTGTATCTGGTGTAGAGAGTCAGGCGAAGGACAGCAGATATGAGTAATCAAAGTGCTTTTACTCAAAATGTCAAAAATACAAAGTAACAAATACACGCACACCATGACATACCGAAAATACAAGAAACAATCACACACAAAAAAACATGGGGGAACAGAGGGTTAAATAATGAACAAGTAATTGTGGGATTGAAATCAGGTGTGTAAAACAAAGACAAAACAAATGGAAAATGAAAAGTGGCTCGACGGTGGCTAGAACGCCGGTGACGTCGACCGCGGAACGCACCCCGAACAAGGAGAGGGACCGACTTCGGCGGAAGTCGTGACAGCGAGGCACAATGACCCAAACCTGTAATTCATTTAGCAGAACCCTACATCAAATCTGCAATACTACAATACTGCTTCACACTCAGATTGCAATTCAATAGCAAACATTTAGCAAAACACAACACACTATTCTCTACCTTTGGTATAAACTTCACAACTGAAATGTATTTTGTGCAAATAAAAAGAAACACTGTTCAACAAGCTAAGCTCAATTACCAATTGATCACTTTCACTCTTCACTTGTGCAAACACTAATTTCGTGAATGCAAAATTAACAATCAGACCTTTTGTGTGAATTAAAAAGACCACAGGTGTTTGGAGAACAATGGAAGCAAACTTGGCAGAGTAAAGAGAGTAAAGGTAAAGGTGGAGGTGGGGTAGAGGTAGAGGAAGACCAAGAACAAGGAGAGTAATCTCTGATGAAATGCGGGCGACTTTGATGTACCATGTGGTCAACCAAGGTTTGACCTTGATAGAGGATGGGTAGAGAGTGAAGCCCAATCTGAGCAACTTCACCGTAGCATCCATCATCTGGACGTTACAAAATGAGAATAGGTATGTATTGCAGACATTGGACTTATCTACTACTTTTTACTACTTGACAGTAGTACAGCATAAAGCACAGAAAATACTGTAGATTTCAATACATACTGTAAAGGGAAACAAAGTAAATGTTTAATGTATTACTGTATGTATGAAATTAGGAGCTATACTACTTTGTAACAGGTTTGTCTTGTATACTGTATTACTGTAGTGTTTACTGTACTGTATGCTATTTTGTTTTTGTAGAACGCGTCTATTTACAGACGAACAGCAGGCTGCCATTGTGCAAATGGTAGTTGAAAATAATGCCATAAGACTGTGGGAAATCCAAAAACAGATTATTGAAAACCCTGCCATCTTCCACAACACTTTTCAACCATAGTCCGCATCCTGCATTTGTGTTCCTTTCTTGTTTGAGTACACACAAATAGAGTATAACAACAGCTTAGTCTTCACACTAAAATAACTTCTGATAGTAGTGTTTTGAATATGTACAATTAGTGTGATCTCGGTTGTCACTAAGTTAGAGTGTGTGTGTGTGTGTGTGTGTGTGTGTGTGTGTGTGTGTGTGTGTGTGTGTGTGTGTGTGTGTGTGTGTGTGTGTGTGTGTGTGTGTGTCAGTTGTATGCAGAGTTTCATTTTAAGCAGAAAGTACATGATTTTGATTGCTGTGTTTTATTGTGCTAGATGTCTGTGGAGTTTGGGGAAATTGGATAACTGTTTTGTTTAGATTTTTGTGTACCTGAGACGTAGTTTCAGCAAACGTGTGTTAACAATTGGGAAAGTCTGTAATATGCCAGTGTATTTTTTGACTTACTTTAAGACATTTCGATAAAAAAGGGTAATATTGAATATGGTAATTCATGCACTCAGTATGATTGCTATTCATGTAACTGTCTGTCTTTGATTGTGTTTGTATGTGGGTGTGTCCCTCCCTGCGCACTAAAATATCTACAGTGCCTTGCAAAAGTATTCATTCCCCTTGGATTTCATTTTTTTTGTGTGTGTTACAAAGTGGAATTAGAATTGATTTAATTGTAAACAGAAATGTCAACAATCTACTGAAAATACTCTGTAATGACAAAGTGGAAGATTTTTTTTGTTTGTTTGTTTTTGATTAATAAAAATGTAATAACTAAAATATAGCATAAGTATTCAGCCCCTTTGTTTAGGCAAGGCTAAATTAGTTCAGGAGTAAAATTTGGTTGAACAAATCCATAAGTTACATGGACTCACTCTGTGTAAAATAATAGGGATTGACATGATTTCACATGATTTGTGATTTGTGACCCTTCCTCTGTCCCCAATACATACATCTGTAAGGTCCCTTAGTCAAGCAGAGATTAAACTACAGAGAGTAGTGATTGGTAGATGGATAACATTATCAAATCAGAAATGGAATATCTAATTAAGCATGGTCAATTTAATAATTATGCCGTGGATTATGTATTAAACCACCCAGACACATCAAATATACAGTCATCCTTCTAAACTGAGCTGCAGGACAGAAATGAAACTGCTCAGTGACGATACCATGAGTCCATTGGTGGTTGTAAAACAGTTACCAAGTTCAATGACTGTGATGGGAAAAAACTGATGAATGCAAAAAATACCAAAACATGCATCTTGCATGCAACAAGGCACTAAAGTAATACTGCAAAGAAAATGTGGCAAAGAAATTAACTTCATGTCCTGAATGCAAAGCCTTATGTTTGGGGGAAATCCAGCACAACACATCACTGAGTAACTGCCTCTTAATTTTCAAACATGGTGGTGGCTGCATCATGGTATGGGTATGCTTGACATCAGCAAATACTAGGGCAGTTTTTCAGGATAAAAAGTAATTAGAAGGAGCTAAGCACAGGCAAAATCTGAGAGAAAAACCTGCTTCGGTCTGCTTTACACCAGACACTGGGAGAGGAATTCACCTTTCAGCAGGATAATAACCTACATCACAAGGCCAAATCTGCACTGGAGTTGCTTAACAAGAAGACAAGAAGGTTCCTGAGTGGCCAAGTTACCGTTTTGACTTAAATCTTTTTCAAAATCTATGCCAACATCTTGAAGAGTTATTAAAATAATAATATTGCACAATCAAGGTTTGTAAAGCTCTTAGAGATTTGACCAATAAGACTGACAGTTGTGATCACTGCCAGAAAGCTTAAATTATTGTTAATCTAACTGCACTGTCCAATTTACAGTAGCTATTACAGCGAAAGAATACCAACCTCTTGTTTGAGGAGAGTGCACAATTTTGAACATAAAAAGTTATTAATAAACAAATTTGGCATATTTGGTCTTGAAACAACATTTTTAACAGAAATGCATTGGTTCATTGGATCAGTCTAAAACTTTTCACATACACTGCTGCCATCTAGTGGCCAAAATGTATCTTGCACCTGGGCTGGAATAATACATCATGGTCTTTCTCTTGTATTTCAAAGATGATGGTACAAAAAAATACAAAATAACAGTTGTTTTTATCTTTGTATTATCTTTTGTGTGTTATTCTCCTACATCCCTTTCACATTTTCACAAACGTCTAAGTGTTTCCTTTCAAATGGTACCAAGACTATGCATATCCTTGCATCAGGGCCTGAGCTACAGGCAGATAGATTTGGGTATGTTATTTCAGGCGAAAATTGAAAAAATTGGCAGATCCTTAAGAAGTTTTACTATAATATGTAGTCATTGCATAACATTTTCTTCCACTTTGACACTATTTTGTGTAGATTGTTGACACAAAATTACAATTAAATCCATTTCATCTCACTTTGTAACACAATAAAATGTGAAGAAATCCAATGGGTCTGAATACTTTTGCAAGGCACTGTCTGGTTGTCCCTGTTCTGTCTTCCTTGTCATCAGCAGCACCAGCCACCTGCGGGCATGTTTCCTCTCTCATCTCACCATCACCCCCATTCCAGAACTATTAAAAAGCATTGGCTTGTAGGCTTGGGAAGGGCCAAAAGCCATTTTAATTATTTGAATTAGTCTTAGTGGCAATCAAGAGCTAACCTTTCAGACTGCATCATCCCTTCAGGGGCGTATGTGTGAGGGGAGGCTTTGGAGGGGTGCTGTGTGTGTGTGTGTGCGTGATGTGTGTGTGCATGTGTATGTACATGCATACATGCTTGTGTGTGCGTGCGCGCGTGTGTGCGTGTGTCTGAGGTTGTGACTGGTCACGGCAGGCCTCTGCACACACACAGGGTATTAATAATCTCATTCTCTCATCACCTAACATCAACCAACCGGATGTCAAAAAGCGCTGCTGTGATTTCAGTTGTATTAATAAAAATAATCCAGTAGATGGGACTGATATAGAGCCAAATATGCTCCACAATAATGCAGCAATAAGGTCAAATAAAATAACAACAACAACAAAGTAAACGGGATAAGATAGAACAGAGGAGGCAGGAGCAAACAAGCAAGAAAACCACTTCCAGCCAAACACTATTGGATGTCATTGTCAAACACAAGCATTTTGATTGTTTTGGCCAACGGAATATCGAAATGTCCCATTCCAAGAAGAAGAGGAGGAACAGGGTTAAATTCACCAGTGTATATCGAACAAGATATTTGCACTCAGATACATTTTGGTTGTACTTCATCTAATTTCCACGGGGGACAGGGAACTGATGGGCATCACCTGTACAAAATGCACATGATATAATGTTATTATCAGTGAAGTAATACAGCATCACATGATTTCATTCTCCCACAAGCAGCAATTTCATAGCAGCTACGTCAGATGCAAATTGCCTATTTGTTTTTTCATCAAAAATAGCACCCTATTTCCATAGCCTGTAAAACATGAAATCGTTCCACTCTATAATTGCACGATAATCAATACAAATGTAGGACGTTTACAGATTATTGAGGCACAAGACTTTTATGGGAGCCAATCATTACATTGTTGTCTATGTCATGCTAATGGTACAACCAGTCTAGGAGTAAGCCTGCAGATCCATAGAATACAGATCGTGTATTCTAAGAAGAGCTATAGCAGGAAGTCAGCATACGGTGCCTGGAGCATACGGATGTTTCTGTTTGTGACTCTGGTTATCATCTATCCCCAATGGAACAATGTCATATTAGTGCTATTCAAGTAAACAAGTTGCACTACTTTGAGATGCATCTCTACTAAAGGGACCCTGATCCATTATGAATACATTATAGCTATAATAAACGTCATAGGTGTTCAAGTTGGAGAGGATTTCAATTGAATCATTATTTTCTAGATCCTTCTTTTCCATTTCAAAGCTAGGTGTTCCAAGTTCACATATTGATCATTGTTCAGAGGCCTTTTAGTGAAAACAGAACACTCACCATGCCCATCAATGTTCTGTCTATCGTCTGCAGTAACTCACAGCTAGGCCTCTGAAAGGCCGTTGTCCTCTGAATGCAGCTGTGGAAACCACGTATCATTTTTCTCTGCTCTATGTTTCCCCATCCTCTTGTAATGATAGCATATAGTAAAGCACTGGCACTTCACACATACAGTTGGCAAACACTAGTGAGTAAGATGTGAAAATAGCACCAATTTTTTTCGAGGAGCTAGGCTTGGTACTCTAGCACAGCCCCAAGACAGTCAGATTGTACCTTAGAAGGGTGACCCATATCCATCAATGCAGCATATATACTAGGAAGCTGTTTGTGTCTCTATAACTACACTAGATACCATTTTGAGTCCCTTTTATGAAGATCAAGCCCTGCCACAGCTGATGGTTTGCATAATTATACATACATGATTTAAAAAATAAATAAATAAACAGGCTAAAGAGCATACAGTTTCTAATCATCAGAAAACCCCCATGTGGCTCAAAAATGTGTATTACATGGTTAAATGATTAAACAATGATTGACTCATGAGCCAACGGCTGAAAACCTTCCGCTGTAGCATCTCTAAGCTACAGAATGTGTGTGGCTTTATCATCTGGTACAGTAGATCTACAGGTAACTGCCTAAATAAAATAAACACTTAAGTAAATGAGGGATACAAAGTATATTGAAGCAGGGGCTTCCACACAGGTGTGGTTCCTGAGTTATTTTCGCTACCACGGCTAGAAAAAAAGATCTCAGTGAGTGTGAAGGACGAGTCTCAAAGGAGCATAGGGGGTTTACGGGTGTGTGCGTGTGTGTGTCAATTACATAACAAATTACACCGTTCATGGCATTATTTGACTCATCAAACAATGAGTAAATAACATTGGTGTTAAAAATTCCAAATGATGTTACATCACTTTCCCATGTATCACTCTATAAAACATTTTTTAAAGTGGAACCCCTCCTCTAGCAAAGTCTGCCTTTATATAATACCAAACATATTGCTGCCTGTCATCAACTGAAACACTTCACTGCGACATCCTAGCTAATCTGTGGAGAGATTAGGATGCGTAGAGTGGAGGAGCACATCGGAGTGGCCTCTTCCTGCTTTTATCTTAGACAAAAGACAGCACCTTCCCAACAGGTTGTTCCTCAGAACAAGTGTTACATAGCTTTGCTCTAGCCTGGGTTGTGTCTCATTACGGTTGGATGAGTTTTGTGTGTGTGTGCATGTGCGCGTGTGCGCGTGCGTGAGCGTACATCAGACAGAATGATGAATAGGTCTTCCGGTCCCCACAATTTCCCTGAGCCTTTATAAAGCAGGTGGCTTCAATCTGCTTACAGCAAATATGCCCCATCCAGTATAATGTATGTAAATGTACAACAAGTATGGCATTGATTATGGTAATCAGATGCACCGACCCAAAGCTCACACATGAATGAGATTTAAACCCATAATTAATTTATGCAGGATGCCAGATTTATAGGTCTAGCTTCTCATCATACAAGTTAATTTGGGGTTCAGGAGTAGTATGGCAGAGTTATTTATGCATATGGCACAGTGCTTCCACGGTGTATCTTCTAGCTTATCTCTCACAGGCGAATTGGAAGGGGACTAGCCATATGACATCCCGTGGGAGCGATGGTTCCACTGAAGTCCATCTGGCAGTTTTTACAGTTGAACTGTTAACATCACTTTCGACTTTTGCAAAGAGCTGACGCATTTATCCAGTCAAGCAACTCAACCTAGTGCCAGGGTTGAGGTCAATTGAATTTCAATTCCAGTCAATTCAGGAAGTACACTGAAATTACAATAAAAATTCTCGTCAACATATTTCAATGAGAAAAATGTGGAATTGGAATTTGGTTCTTTCGAATTGACTGGAATTTAAATGGAGTTCACCCCAACCCTGCACATCTTGTTTTAGCGGAGTAGCCCTACATATTAAAGCCATTGCACGGGTCTGACTGTGTTGCCAATTATGAGATTGAGATTTACGTTTGCCAAATGTATTTGTTGCGTCGCTTGAAATAATTGGTAGTTGTGGTAGTTAATCTAATTTGGTAATGTACCTCATCTGGTGAATACCTAGCCTGGTATAGTCCAGTCTGTTTCAAATCAAAGTTTATTTGTCACGTGCGCTGAATACAACAGGTGAAGCCCTTACAGTGAAATGCTTACTTACAGGCTCTAACCAATAGTGCAAAAAAAGGTATTAGGTGAACAATAGGTAGGTAAAGAAATAAAACAGTAAAAAAGACAGGCTATATAAACAGTAGCGAGGCTATAAAAGTAGCGAGGCTACATACAGACACCGGTTAGTCAGGCTGATTGAGGTAGTATGTACATGTAGATATGGTTATAGTGACTATGCATATATGATGAACAGAGAGTAGCAGTAGCGTAAAAAAGGGGTTGGCGGGTGGTGGGTGGGACACAATGCAGATAGCCTGGTTAGCCAATGTGCGGGAGCACTGGTTGGTCGGCCCAATTGAGGTAGTATGTACATGAATGTATAGTTAAAGTGACTATGGATATATAATAAACAGAGAGTAGTAGCAGCATAAAAAGAGGGGTGGGGGAGGGCACACAATGCAAATAGTCCGGGTAGCCATTTGATTACCTGTCCAGGAGTCTTATGGTTTGGGGGTAAAAACTGTTGAGAAGCCTTTTTGTCCTAGATTTGGTACTCCGGTACCGCTTGCCATGCGGTGGTAGAGAGAACAGTCTATAAATAACACTTTCAATATTTGGAAGACCCTCAGTCCTCTACACAATATTGTGCTGCTGATGCCAGGTGCCATAGCAGTCTCTTTCTGCTGTAAAGCAGAGGGTCACCAAGCATGTGGTGCAGGTGATGGGGGACTTCATTTTGCAAAGAACACAGCGACGCCTCCATGCTGTGCCCTTTTGGCCCTAAGGCTCATCCATGCCTGCAGAAATACATTTGGGCAGATGAACACCACTTGTGGCAGGAGCAGAAGGGACAGAGGTAGAGGGGCCAGAACGTGGTGCAGTGGTGCTGTGGTGCTGTAGCCAGCAAAGCTCCTTGATGAGCAGCTCTCTGAAGGCTAGCTGTGAGATGGGGGGCTTTCCACAGCTCTTAGCCATTTCCTTGTGTAGGATGAATGCATTCACCACAGCAATGTCGATGAAATGATAGAAGAAGGTCTTGTACCATTTCATCGTCTTATGGAGAACATTGTAATAGCCTATCAGCGCATCTGACAGGCCCACACCTCCCATGCTCTTGTTCTATTCCTTTATTGCAGTTGGAATGGGAACATTTTTTGCAGTCCATGCCCCAGTAGCGCTGAGACAACAGGTGTCCGGCTGGATGAACCAGCTTCAGTGGGGGATGGACACCTTGGCACTGGGGGCTCCCATTCAGAGTCAGTGTCACTGTGAAAGAAAATGTTCAGTTAGAATAGTTTCACATTTGAGCCCTGTATCAACAGGTATAATATACAGATATATATAGAGTTACAGGGAACATAAGGTTGAATATATTATTATAGACCTGCTAGATCTACTGTCTCATTTATATTATGACAGACCAGCTAGATCTACACATACATACAAACATACCCCACCCACAATATATAGCCAACGTTTACTTTACACATTTCATTACATTTGTATATATTGCTACTAAAATGTAAAAAAAAATCACAAATAATATTTTATATTATTAATTTCAAACAACGGCATTAGCATGAGAAGAACTTACCAGTCCAAAAATATGTCCTCTCCGTTCAAAAAAAAATCCTCCATTTGGGAATCAAAGCTATGCTAGCTAAATGAATCGTCCTCCAACAATCTCTGTCTCACTTTCCCGATCAATTTCTTCTAAAATTGTGTGTACATCTGTATATCTAGATTTAGATTTAGCTTCCCCTGACTTAGTTGCCATACTGATTGATATATAAACAGCTGAAGATGCTCTTTACCAAAATAGTGCGTAACATGAGTGGTTCCTTCCAGTATCAATCTTCAATGGCGAATGACCCTCTTTACACCGGAGTTTACTACATGGGTTGGTCTTCCAACACATAACCATTACATATTGCCGTTTACCTCAGCTCATTGGCTATCGATCATGCTAGATTTCAAGACGATCAGTGGTCATTGGGTTAAAATACAGTCAATCAACGAAACAGCGGTCATATCATTGGTGCACAATGATGCCATTACTTGTTGTCTTCAAATCGATTTCTTTCAGTCAATACAGCGAAATGACCCATCAGTTTGGTTGTGTTATAAACAACCAGTTTTATTGCAATGAAACCAAACATGACTGGATAAAGTCACGTTTAGTGTGTGTATTTACATCGAATGTGTCGTCGAAAATTGAATGAGACGGAATTCACGACACAAGCGGTTCACAAAATGTTTCGTGTTAGGCTATAAAAATTGATTTTATCAAACAAAAGACCATTCATTGTGTAACAATGAGCATTGGGAACAGATGAAGATCGTCAAAGGTAAACAATTTATTTTATTGCAATTTGTGATTTTGTTACGCCTGTGCTGGTTGAAATATTTTTTTGGGGGGGCTCTGTCCTCAGATAATCGCATCGTATTCTTTCGCAGTAAATCGTTTTTTAAATCTGACAACGCAGTTGGATTAGCAAGATTCTAGGCTTTCGAAACATGAGACACTTGTATTTTCATGAATATTTAATATGACTATTTATGTAGCGAACACCGTATGTTGCCGCTAACGGGTTCGATGCGCAGAGAGGTTAACACAGTGTCCAAAGAAGGGCCAGAGGTATACAGAATGGTGTCGTATGCGTAGAGGTGATAAATAAGCATGCCCCACTCAAATAATGTAGAACTAAGAACAGATATAGCCCTTGGTTCACCGCAGTCTTGACTGCCCTTGACCAGCACAAAAACATCCAATGGCGTTCTGCATTAGCATTGAATAGCCCCTGTGATATGCAACTTTTCAGGGAAGTCAGGAACCAATATACACAGTCAGTTAGGAAAGCTAAGGTTAGCTTTTAAAACAGACATTTGCATCCTGTAGCACTAATTCCCAAAATGTTGGGGACACTGTAAAGTCCATGGAGAACAAGAGCACCTCCTCCCAGCTGCCCACTGCACTGAGGCTGGGAAACACTGTAACCACCGATAAATCTACGATAATCAATCATTTCAATAAGCATTTCTCCACGGTTGGCCATGCTTTCTACCTGGCTAGCCTTACCCCGGCCAACAGCTCTGCACCCCATGCAGCAACTTTTGAATCCCACCATACCTTCTCCACTCAGCCACGCTCAAGGTCCTAAACGATATCATAACCGCCATCGATAAAAGACAATACTGTGCAGCCGTCTTCATCGACCTGGCGAAGACTTTCAACTCTGTTAATCACCTCATTCTTATCGGCAGAATCAATAGCCTTGGTTTCTCAAATTACTGCCTCGCCTACTATATCTCAGATAGAGTTCAATGTGTCAAATCGGAGGGCCTGTTGTCCGGACCTCTGGCAGTCTCTATGGGGGTGCAACATGGTTCAATTCTCGGGCGACTCTTTTCTCTGTATATATCAATGATGTCGCTCTTGCTGCTGGTGATTCTCTGATCCACCTCTACGCAGATGACACCATTCTGTATACTTCTGGCCCTTCTTTGGACACTGTGTTAAACAAACCTCCAAATGATCTTCAATGCCATCCATCACTCCTTCCGTGGCCTCCAACTCCTTTTAATTGGTAGTAAAAATAAATGCATGCTCTTCCACCGATTGCTGCCCTCACCTGCCCGCCCGACTAGCATCACTGCTCTGGATAGTTCTGACTTAGAAAATGTGTACAACTACAAATAACTAGGTGTCTGGTTAGACTGTAAACTCTCCTTCCAGACTCACATTAAGCGTCTCCAATCCAAAATTAAATATCGAATCGGCTTACCTATTTCGCAGCAAAGCATCCTTCACTCATGCTGCCAAACATACCCTCGTAAAACTAACCATCCTACCAATCCTTGACTTCGGCGATGTCATTTACAAAATAGCCTCCAACACTCTACTCAGCAAACTGGATGTAGTCTATCACAGCGCCATCCGCTTTGTCACCGAAGCCCCATGTACTACCCACCACTGCAACCTGTATGCTCTCGTTGGCTGGCCCTCGCTTCATATTCATCACCAAACCCACTGGATCCAGGTCATCTATAAGTCTTTGCTAGGTTAAAGCCCCACATCTCAGCTCACTGATCACCATAGCAACACCCACCCGTAGCACACACTCCAGGAGGTTTATTTCACTGGTCATCCCCAAAGCCAACACCTACTTTGGCCGCCTTTCCTTCCCGTTCTCTGCTGTCAATGACTGGAACGAACTGCAAAAATCACTGAAGCTGGAGACTTATACAGTATCTCCCTCTCTAACTTCAACCATCAGATGTCAGAGCATCTTACAGATCTCTGTAACTGTACACAGCCCATCTGTAAATAGCACACCTTATCCCCATATTGTTATTTATCTTTTGCTCTTTTGCACCCCAGTACCTCTACTTGCACATCATCATCTGCACACCTACCACTCCACTGTTAATGCTAAATTGTAATTATTTCGCCTCTATGGCCTATTTATTGCCTAACCTCTCCAATCTTCGACATTTGTACACACTGTATATAGACTTTTTTCTATTGTGTTATTGACTGTACGTTTGTTTATCCCGTGTGCAACTCTGTGTTGTTGTCGCACTGGTTTGCTTTTTCATCCCCCCAAGATCTTTCATTCACTCTTTTGACTGTCCATCAACTCCTGGCTGAACAGTATGTCACAGCCACTGACAAAGTACGTTCCTGCACTCCTTACTCTGTAGTGTAGCAGGAGTTCCATCACTGTAGCATATTCAGGAATTGATTTTTGGCCATTAATCTAAAATGCACTTTCTGTTTGTCACAGACGGACAATATTAATATGAGATGAAAGGTGAGTTCCTAATGAGTTCAGGATGAGGGCAGACATTTTTATCAAGAGAGACCTTAAAAAAATATGCACATTTTCTCTAACAATAAATATACAAATGTGTATTTTACAGTTATAAGGAAGGTGAAATCTTATAGTCAGATGTTTTATCATTTAATTATACTATATTTTAACGAGTGCGCTGAGAGTCGGGAAGTAAGTTCAGGGAGTGAGTGTTTTAATAAATAAAAGAAACAATGAACACAAAACACAAACAACACACTGACATGAAAACAGAGTCAATAACAGCTGAGGAAAGTCCAAGGGGAGTGACAGATATAGGGAATATAATCAAGGCGGTGATGGACTCCAGGTGAGTGTCAGGAGGCCCAGGTGCGCAAGACAATGGTGACAGGTGTGCGGGATAATTAGCAGCCTAGTGACCTAGAGGCCAGAGAGGGAGTATACGTGACATACAGTGCCTTGCGAAAGTATTCGGCCCCCTTGAACTTCGCGACCTTTTGCCACATTTCAGGCTTCAAACATAAAGATATAAAACTGTATTTTTTTGTGAAGAATCAACAACAAGTGGGACACAATCATGAAGTGGAACGACATTTATTGGATATTTCAAACTTTTTTAACAAATCAAAAACTGAAAAATTGGGCGTGCAAAATTATTCAGCCCCCTTAAGTTAATACTTTGTAGCGCCACCTTTTGCTGCGATTACAGCTGTAAGTCGCTTGGGGTATGTCTCTATCAGTTTTGCACATCGAGAGACTGATTTTTTTTCCCATTCCTCCTTGCAAAACAGCTCGAGCTCAGTGAGGTTGGATGGAGAGCATTTGTGAACAGCAGTTTTCAGTTCTTTCCACAGATTCTCGATTGGATTCAGGTCTGGACTTTGACTTGGCCATTCTAACACCTGGATATGTTTATTTTTGAACCATTCCATTGTAGATTTTGCTTTATGTTTTGGATCATTGTCTTGTTGGAAGACAAATCTCCGTCCCAGTCTCAGGTCTTTTGCAGACTCCATCAGCTTTTCTTCCAGAATGGTCCTGTATTTGGCTCCATCCATCTTCCCATCAATTTTAACCATCTTCCCTGTCCCTGCTGAAGAAAAGCAGGCCCAAACCATGATGCTGCCACCACCATGTTTGACAGTGGGGATGGTGTGTTCAGGATGATGAGCTGTGTTGCTTTTACGCCAAACATAACGTTTTGCATTGTTGCCAAAAAGTTCAATTTTGGTTTCATCTGACCAGAGCACCTTCTTCCACATGTTTGGTGTGTCTCCCAGGTGGCTTGTGGCAAACTTTAAACAACACTTTTTATGGATATCTTTAAGAAATGTCTTTCTTCTTGCCACTCTTCCATAAAGGCCAGATTTGTGCAATATACGACTGATTGTTGTCCTATGGACAGAGTCTCCCACCTCAGCTGTAGATCTCTGCAGTTCATCCAGAGTGATCATGGGCCTCTTGGCTGCATCTCTGATCAGTCTTCTCCTTGTATGAGCTGAAAGTTTAGAGGGACGGCCAGGTCTTGGTAGATTTGCAGTGGTCTGATACTCCTTCCATTTCAATATTATCGCTTGCACAGTGCTCCTTGGATGTTTAAAGCATGGGAAATCTTTTTGTATCCAAATCCGGCTTTAAACTTCTTCACAACAGTATCTCGGACCTGCCTGGTGTGTTCCTTGTTCTTCATGATGCTCTCTGCGCTTTTAACGGACCTCTGAGACTATCACAGTGCAGGTGCATTTATACGGAGACTTGATTACACACAGGTGGATTGTATTTATCATCATTAGTCATTTAGGTCAACATTGGATCATTCAGAGATCCTCACTGAACTTCTGGAGAGAGTTTGCTGCACTGAAAGTAAAGGGGCTGAATAATTTTGCACGCCCAATTTTTCAGTTTTTGATTTAAAAAAGTTTGAAATATCCAATAAATGTCGTTCCACTTCATGATTGTGTCCCACTTGTTGTTGATTCTTCACAAAAAAAATAAAGTTTTATATCTTTATGTTTGAAGCCTGAAATGTGGCAAAAGGTCGCAGAGTTCAAGGGGGCCGAATACTTTCGCAAGGCACTGTATATATAGAAGGCATATAAGTAATGTCAAGCCATATTCATACAGTTTTGTTTAATAGAAAATATAGGACATCATAAATATTAATATTAATATTTTCAATTTTTTCTAATATTTGTACTGTGTACTTGAGCTTGTGTCCTTAAAAGTGACTACATATCAGCAAGTTAACTATATGTAGTAATATTTAACTGGTTTAAAGCATGTTGGGAATATACAACACCATACTGTCACGACTTCTGCCGAAGTCAATGCCTCTCCTTGTTCGGGTGGTGCTCGGTGGTCGACGTCACCGGTCTTCTAGCCATCATTGATCCATGTTTCGTTTTCCATTGGTTTTGTCTTGTCTTCCTACACACCTGGTTTCAATCCCATTCATTACCTGTTGTGTATTTAACCCTCTGTTTCCCATCATGTCTTTGTCAGAGATTATTTCTTGTTTCAGTTTCGTGTTGTTTGTATTTGGTGCGCGACGGGTCCTCGTACCCAATTTGTTTCATTTGTATTTATGGTTTTAGAGTTATGTTTTGTTTTATTAAATTACTCCATTTATCGAGTTTATTCTCCTGCGCCTGACTTCCCTGCCACCTATACACATGTTTGTGACATACTATGGAATACAATGGTTCAACCAAAAAAAGTATCCAGACCCCTTGACTTTTTCCACATTTTGTTACATTACAGTCTTATTCTAAAATTGATTTAACAAAAAAAAACACATCAATCAACACACAATACCCCATAATGACAAAGTCAGAACAGGTTTTTTTTTTGCTAATTTGGGGGAAAAAAGTACTTTGTTGAAGCATCTTTGGCAGAGATTACTGCAATTCTTCTTGGGTATGACACTAAAAGCTTGGCACACCTGTATTTAGAGAGATTCTTCCATTCTTCTCCCACTCTGCAGATCCTCTCAAGCTCTGTCAAGTTGGATGGGGAGCGTTGCTGCACATCTATTTTCAGTTCTCTCCAGAGACATTCAGGTTCAAGTACGGGCTCTGGCTGGGCCACTAAAGGACATTCAGAGACTTGTCCCGGAGCCACTCCTGTGTTTTCTTGGCTGTGTGCTTAGGGTCGTTGTCCTGTTGGTAGGTAAACCTTCGACCCCGTCTGAAGACCTGAGCACTCTGGAGCAGGTTTTCATCAAGGATCTCTCTGTACTTTGCTCCATTCATATTTTCCTTGATCCTGACTAGTCTCCCAGTCCCTGCCGCTGAAAAACATCCCCACAGCATGATGCTACCACCCCCATGCTTCACCGTAGGGATGGTGCCAGGTTTACTCCAGATGTGACGCTTGGCATTCAGGCCAAGGAGTTCAATCTTGGTTTCATCAGACCAGATAGTCTTCTTTCTCATGGTCTGAGAGTCTTTAGGTGCCTTTTGGCAAACTCCAAGCGGGCTGTCATGTGACTTTTACTGAGGGTTGAGTTTTGTCTGGCCACTCTTCCAAAATGGCCTGATTGGTGGAGTGCTGCAGAGATGGTTGTTCTTCTGGAAGGTGACCATCTGGTTCTTGGTCACCACCCTGAGTAAGGCCCTTCTCCCCCGATTGCTCAGTTTGGCAGGGCGGCCAGGAGTCTTGCTGGTTCCAAACTTCTTCCATTTAAGAATGATGGAGGCCACCTTCTCTTGGGATCTTCAATGCTGCAGAAATGTTTTTGTAACCTTCCCCAGATCTGTGCCTCGAGACAAAGCATTTCTCAGAGCTCTACCAACAATTCATTTGACCTCATGGCTTGGTTTTTGCTCTGACATGCATTGTCAACTGTGGGACCTTCAAATAGACAGGTGTGTGCCTTTCCAAATCCTGTCAAATCAATTGAATGTACCACAGGTGGCCTCCAAGTTGTAGAAACATCTCAATGATGATCAAGGCAAACAGGATCCACCTGAGCTGAATCTCATAGTAAAGGGTCTGAGTACTTTTGTAAATAAGCCATTTCTGGGGGCTTTCATATAAATTCGCAAACATAGTTAAAAACCTATTTTCACTTTGTCATTTGGGGTACTGTGTGTAGATTTCGGAGGATTTTGTTTTAATTTAATCAATTTTATAATAAGGCTGTGACATAACAAAATGTGGAAAAAGTCAAGGGGTCTGACTACTTTCCTAAGCCACTGTATATGGATTATTTTCTTAACTAATGCACTGATGTGGTCCAATTTTACTGCTGCTCTCTAATTATTTGTTACCTTTCTTTCTTATTATTCTTTGGAAGGTATTTTTTCTTAATTGCATTGTTGGTTAAGGGCTTGTAAGTAAGCATTTCACTCTAAGGTCTACCTACACCTGTTGTATTCGGCGCATGTGACAAATCAAATTTGACTTGATTTGACTATAGGAAACAGGCTGTCAAGAATCACTACATGACCAAAAGTATGAACACCTGCTCTTCGAACATCTCATTACAAAATCATGGGTATTAATATGGAGTTAATCCCCCTTTTCTGCTATAACAGCTTCCACTCTTATGGGACTGCTTTCCACTAAATGTTGGAACATTGCTGCGGACATTGATGAGGGCACTGATGTTGGGCCAGTAGGCCTGACTTACAGTCAGTGTTCCAATTCATCAGAAAGGTGTTTGATGGGGTTGAGGTCCGGGCTTTGTGCAGGCCAGCCAAGTTCTTCAACACCGATCTCGACAAACCATTTCTGTATGGACCTCGCTTTGTGCATGGGGGCATTGTCATGCTGAAACAGGAAAGGGCCTTCTCAAAGCTGTTCCCATAAAGTTGGAAGCACAGACTCATCTGGAATGTCATTGATTGATGTAGCGTTAAGATTTCCCTTCACTAGATTGGGGCGGCAGGTAGCCTAGTGGTTAGAGAGTTGGGCCAGTAGCCAAAAGGTTGCTGGATCAAAACCCTGAGCTGACAAAAGAAAAATCTGTCATTCTGCACATGAACAAGGCAGTTATCCCACTGTTCCCCAGTAGGCTGTCATTGTAATTAAGAATTTGTTCCTAGCAGACTTGCCTAGTTACAGGTTCATTTTAAAAAAGGGGGCCTTTCCCAAACCATGAAAAACAGCCCCAGACCATTATTCCTCCCCCACCAAACTTTACAGTAGGTACTATGCATTTGGGCAGGTAGCATTCTCCTGACATTCACCAAACCCAGATTTTTCCGTCAGGCTGCCAGATGGTGAAGCATGATTCATCACTCCAGAGAACGTGTTTCCACTGCTCCTGAGTCGAATGGCGGCGTGCTTTACACCACTCCAGCTGACGCTTCGCATTGTGCATGACAATCGTTGGCTTTTGTTCGGCTGCTCGGGCCAAGGAAACCCATTTCATGAAGCTCCTGACGAACAGTTATTGTGCTGACGTTACTTCCAGAGGCAGTTTGTACAGTGTATTTTCCCCATTCTATGCTTGACAAGTAGTTCCCTTATTCCACCGCTTGGCACTGTGTGTAGGCCTGTGCGTAAATTTACGCACACTTTCAAGCGAACATTCATATTGATAAATCTCACACTTTGCGTGGAAATGATCCTATGAGCAATTCACGCACAGATTGTGCCTACACATGATTGAAGAATAAGGCCCCTGAACTATAAAGACGGAAATTGTATGTTGTATAATCCAACCTGAAGTCTAGGCTCCCTTTGTGGTGAAACACGTTGATATGCAAGAAGATGAATATTGAATGGGAAGGAGAGAGACAAATGGAGAAAAATGTGTTGATATCAAATTTGCGATAAGGCGATATTGTGAGAGCTAGCCAGTTTAAGGGCTTTATACCAATTCCATGGAGTAGATCTCTGATCAAAGGAAATCAGTCATTTGTTGTCGACAATTAATAAAACAGCTGCAGCGGCAGGTAGCCTAGAGGTTAAAAACATTGGGTTCGAATCCCTTAGCCGGCAAGGTGGAAAATTCTGCTGTTCTACCCCCCCAATTAACCCACGAACCCACGGGCACTGATGATATTGATTTAGGACCTAGAAGTGCTCAAATATAATGTTGCACATCAAAATAATATCACTTTATATACACATCATTTGTAGACAGGTTTTCAGTGGCATTGAGAGATGCGAAACAATTTTGACAGGTTCTTTCCTATTCTGATCTAAAATGTTGACTGACAGAACGAACAATGTCCTATAAGATGTGCTGTAGTCTAGCCTGGTTACAACAGGATGTTAGTACCTTGACCTCACACCTCACTGTCAGTTATTACTAGTATCTATACGTTTGATGATGTGTCCCATCTCCCATTTTAATTTCCTCCAAGGGAAATGTGTTTCCAGATATCCAGAACAGATGTTTCCTAAACCAAAGCCATGTCCTGATTTCATTAGCGTGCTCTGCCTATCTCTGAACCCTAGATAGGGATACAGTCAGAAGGCAGTAGTGAATCACTTGGTACATGATATCTCCCTTTGTTGCTAAGACAACCAAAGAAGCTAAGCAGAGATCAAACTTTGGGTGTAATAAGTCATATCGAATATGGAGTGATATTAGTGTCAACAGAAATGTAATCTTTTAAATATGTTTTCCAAACGTGTGTAAATAGATAGAGAACACATCTTCAGGAATTGAATAATTGAGTATGATTTCAGTTGAAGCTAAGCTCACTTCTGAATCTCAGATCTCAGCAGATCTTGTGCAGTGTACTTGACTCAGCTCTGTGGAGACTTCTGCTAAGGTGACAGGCAGGGTGAAACCCGTTTCAAGGGAAAATGCTGACATTGTCAAAATAACACCTGCCCACAGAATTAGCTCACCCCAGTCTAGTCCTCTAAAGTAGAAACTTGCTTGCTGTTTCTAAAGAAAAGTCAAACATTGCCAATGAATGACCCTCAACGTTAAAAGCCAGCGTTAGACGCTGAGGTAACACACTCGATAGTCCAGCTGTTTTCCCCAGTGGCTCAATGTGTTGGCATTTGTATGTAACACGTTATGTTACCTTTCATGGATAAATATAGTTATTTATGAAATATTACCAACACTTATTTCATTATGTATAAACCTTTATAAGCATGTATATGCATTTACAATGGCTTGTTCATTAATGTTATTGTAATATGATACCTTGGCATTGTATTTGCATGTTATTGCAATGATAAATATAGTCACATTTTTGTTACTACATTTTAAATTATAATTCATAATATTTTTTTTTTATTTTTATTTTTATTTATTTCACCTATATTTAACCAGGTAGGCCAGTTGAGAACAAGTTCTCATTTACAACTGCGACCTGGCCAAGATAAAGTAAAGCAGTGCAACACAAACAACAACACAGAGTTACACATGGAATAAACAAATGTACAGTCAATAACACAATACAAAAAAGTCTATATACAGTGTGTGCAAATGGCGTGAGGAGGTAAGGCAATAAATAGGCCATAGTAGCGAAGTAATTACAATTTAGCAAATTAACACTGGAGAGATAGATGTGCAGATGATGATGTGCAAGTAGAAATACTGATGTGCAAAAGAGCAAAAAAGTTAATAAAAACAATAAGTGGATGATTTGAGTAGATTGGATGCACTATTTACAGACGGGCTGTGTACAGCTGCAGCGATCGGTAAGCTGCTCAGAGAGCAGATGTTTAAAGTTAGTGAGGGAGATATAAGTCTCCAACTTCAGCGATTTTTGCAATTCGTTCCAGTCATTGGCAGCAGAGAACTGGAAGGAAAGGCGGCCAAAGGGGGTGTTGGCTTTGAGGATAATCAGTGAGATATACCTGCCGGAGCGTGTGCTACGGGTGGGTGTTGTTATCATGACCAGTGAGCTGAGATAAGGAAGAGGTTTACCTACCAAAGCCGTATAGACGACCTGGAGCCAATGGGTCTGGCGACGAATATGTAGTGAGGATCAGCCGACAAGAGAATACAGGTCGCAGTGGTGGATGGTAAATGGGGCTCCGGTGGCAAAACGGATGGCCTGTGATAGAGTGTTGGAGGCTATTTTGTAAATTATATCGCCATATTCGAGGATCGGAAGCATGGTCAGTTTTACGAGGGTATGTTTGGCAGCATGAGTGAAGGAGGCTTTGTTTGCGAAATAGGAAGCCGATTCTAGATTTAATTTTGGATTGGAGATGTTTAATATGAGTCTGGAAGGAGAGTTTACAGTCTAGCCAAACACCTAGGTATTTGTAAGTCAGAACCGTACAGAGTAGTGATGCTAGTCAGGTGGGTGGGTGGGCGGGTGCGGGCAGCGATCGGTTGAAGAGCATACATTTAGTTTTACTAGCGTTTAAGCGCAGTTGGAGGCCATGAAAGGAGTGTTGTATGGCATTGAAGCTTGTTTGGAGGTTTGTTAACACAGTGTCCAAAGAAGGGCCATATGTATACAGAATGGTGTTGTCTCCATAGAGGTGGATCAGGGAATCACCCGCATCAAGAGCGTTGATATATACAGAGAAAAGAGTTTGCCCGGAAAATTGAACCCTGTGGTACCCCCATAGAGACTGCCAAAGTTCCGGACAACAGGCCCTCCGATTTGACACACTGAACTCTATCTGAGAAGTAGTTGGTGAACCAGGCGAGGCAGTCATTTGAGAAACCAAGGTAGACAAAGAGGAATGTGTTTGCTCAAATTCTTCTTCTGATATGATATTGACACTGAACTATTGCCAGTTGTCTTTCAGACTAAATGTTCCTTCTCTATCCTCTAAGATGCAGCATGTTCCTTTTCATTGTTTGTCTTGCTTGAAAGGTCAGAAATGACTGATAGTTTTAGGCCTCAAAGCTAGAGATGTAACCTGTATCCCTTCGAAGAATAAACATCCAATTGACTTCATACGGTATGTCCCAAAACCAAAGTACAAAGTCAGTTGGTGGTATTTTTTGGGAATGTCTGAGCAAATTCATATGTCAATGTGGTGTCCTGGTGAGAACCCCTTCATCTTGCCAGCATTACATCAACAATTGCTTTCTTATAATACTGTTTATTTTCCAAGATAGATGGCTCAACCCCTGTCTAAGTCCAAGGCCCATACACACATAAAAATGTATCAGTGTGATAAACCGATAGTTTTGCTGTTATAACAGAACCGCTTTAAATCAATATGTTTTCCCGCTTGTCTTAAATGCTCCCCCGTCTGTTTATGTTAGGCAGGGGATGAAGATTTACCGGTGTTCCATCTTTCTTGTAACTGAAGAGTGCTTTTCTACAATGATTAGCAAAGCAGACATGGGATCTATTTTTTAATAGGTCTCATCCACAAAAAATGTCAGACGTCTGCCAACTCAGAGGGTCTCGTAGACAGTGATTGTTGTTTAAACGCTTGACCACATTGCTTTATGTTCTTTCTTTTTTTCTTGGTATCCTTGAGACAAACTACGTGATGGCGGGGCTTTTGAGGTAGAGGGAGAAAATCTCTGTAACTATTGACAGCTTACTATATATTTTCATTTATATACTCTCAGATTTATATTGTGACAAAAACAACATTTAAGTGTCCCATTAGATACACCACAATATATTGTACTAGGTTGATTTGATACACCTGTGCAATATTATTGTAACGACCGTTGGTGGAAGAAGGTGAGGACCAAGATGCAGTGTGGTAAGTGTTCATCATTATTTTAATAAACTGAACACTAAATACATCAAGGAACAAAAGAAACAACCGAAACAGCTCTGTCAGGTGCAAAACACACTAAACAGAAAATAACTACCCACAACCCATAGTGGGAAAACAGGCTGCCTAAGTATGGTTCTCAATCAGAGACAACAATTGACAGCTGCCTCTGATTGGGAACCATACCAGGTCAAAACCAGAAATACAAAACATAGAACAAAAACATAGAATGCCCACTCCAACTCACGCCCTGACCAAACTAAAATAGAGACATAAAAAAGGAACTAAGGTCAGGACGTGACAATTATACATATTTAGGAACATAAGAACATTGTTATTCTGTAGCTCCCCCTCTCTCAGTGAGATCATGGAGGCCTCAGCAAAAACATAAACATATCTTGTGTATAAGACCTGTAAACAACTCTTATATAAAACCATCCAGTGCTTGACTTAGACTGAGATATGTACCGGTACTGTTTACATCTGGGTGCAGGAGATCCACAATATTCGAAGATTCTATTCGAGGTGTCGGTACTCAGCTTCGGTGAGCCCCTGCCCTGAAAATATAATCTTGTTTTCAGGAGAAAACATCCCTATTGAACCTTAATCCTCAATCCCATTTCATTAAATGTAATTTGTCTCTCATCTCGCACAATAGCGCACACAAAAGCCATCGAATTGCGTCTGTATCTTATTTAAAGGTTTGAAGTTAGGCTGCTGAAAATAGGTGTAGTAATTGAATTTTTAAATGCTGACACGTTGTGATATTCCTCTACCTGGGAAGGAAAGAAATCACCACAGATGAGTCCCCATGCTCAGGTGATACCCTCCGAATGCCTGAGGAATTGTAATGACTGCTCAAAACCTATTTCAGTAATTCCTCCCCCAAAAACGTTGTTTTGTTCTATAAATGCTGAATATGAAGTGTACTGGATGAGATTCCATAACACACCAATCAATCAGGTAGGTCTTTCGGCCTGATGGCCACTCATCAGCCTTTTTTTTAAAGGAATATGCTGTAATATTTGTACATATAGTAGCTCTATAGTCAACCAATTCAATAAATTCATTAAATATGGCACATTACAAAACAAAGCAGTTCAATCATTCTCATAGATCATTATATGATGTTAACATCCTAGATTAAGGGAAGGAATGGGTTAAGGTGTGTATTTCTTAAGATTGAGGTCAATGTTCAAGCATCTTCATGAGTAGACACATACATGAACGCATATAGCCTACCCATATAAATACGTAAACATCCGGTGTCTCTGGACACAGACCAGGACCAGTCCATGTCTGGAAAACCGTCCCTCAGGCATCCACATATCCATCCTCTCAGTTATTGGTAGAGATGGGCATCAGAAATCAGGCCTGTAATTGCATCTCACATCTTGTTACGTCGTAATTCAAAATTCAGGACAGTTTTTCCAAAATAAGTGTGTCCAGACAAGTTCTGATCCACATTTCCTCTGACACAACATCACTATTCTTCCAATTCAGTGACGTTTAGCACACATACACGAAAAGGACATTCAACTTGTTTCCAAGATGGTTCAATAGACATATCCAAAGGGACCTATATTCCGATGTTCCATTCCGATAAGGGCTGAAACTGATTTCAATACCATGGACCAGTATCGGATTCATTTAGGGTATTTCCAGATCATATGTATAAATCGTCCATTGCCACCACTACAGAGATAACATTTGTCAGACACTTTCACTTTCAATGACTTTCAATTTCCTAGGAGTAAGATATGCTCTACGCAGAAATATTAAATGGATTATTTTATTCCGAACAGAGTTGGACTCTTTGCATGTTTTTCCAGATATTTCCCATGTTTCAGGAGAAAGGTGAACACTCAAATTATTCTCCCAGCACAGTGCTACACCGTGGCATACAGAAGATCTGGAGTTATTAAGGAGTTTATAAAGTTGACTAGCTACAGTATGTGTCTTTTGGACAAAAACAATCCCCCCCAAAAAAAAAGTTTGGTCTACTCTCCTACATGTTTTGAAAAGGTGACCTTATTTGTAAGTAGAGTAGGAAGTCTTTATTAGGTAAATTGAATTAATTTCTGAGTTGTTCAAGCAATCTCATATTGTTGTCATCAAAGAAATCAGAGTCCGTGGAAATGGCCGCTCATCAGCCTGATTGCAAAAAAACATGATGTGTCCTGTTGAGTCAGAGACTGACTCCTAAATAGTTTCCTCGCACCATCTCCTTTCTGTCATTACCACTGAGAAGTCATAGGACTGGATAGATCTACACCAGACCTAGAGTGCCAGATGGGTGGGATTTGCACTTTTGGGACTATTGCACCAGTTGCACCAGGTAATATAAATCAAGCCTATTTGAAGCATCCGCAATGAATTGATTAGGCATGCTGAGCTCCTTCCATCAGATGTATGACTCGGGTAGTTAAAGACCATTGTGTTTGAGAGTAAGAGGTGGATCATGAGGGGTTGGTGGCTGCTGAGTGCTAAATGAAGGAAGAGGTAAATGACAGTGGAGAGGGTGCATCAAGGTTGCCTCGGGTGGTGGATGAGAGTGGGGTGGGGACATCATTATTGACTCCAGCTTTCTGAAGCTAATATGGATGATGACGCACATGATGAGTGGTGACCTGCCAACGTCACCGTAGGTGTTCATCTTTATCACAGCGGCTGCTTGCCAGTGAGGTGGCCATATGTCACTAAGCACATGGATGGATCGGCACAGCCTGCGCCCTCTGAGGGTACAGCCCACCTACCCAGCACAGAGGCCTGAGGTCTGTTCAGGAGGGTGAAACTGTAGAACTTAAAAAAACAAAACAGAGCTCAAATAATTGGACTAACTTGCACATTGTTTGGAGTTTTGTGGTACAGAAAAAATGTAACCTAGAACATTCTGAACATTGTATCATATTGTTTGTTGTGGTTTGTGTACTGTTCAGTACCATTTTAAAAAGAGATTTCACCTTGTCATTTCAATTTAAAATAAAAACTGTAATTTGGAACTTACCTCTGACTCTCTGGTGTCTGTGTTGGTGTGTCCGGTAATCCTAAAACCTGAAAGGAAAATACATATGTTTAGTAACTGTTACAAACCATAAGTGAAAAAGTTTGATCTTCACTGTATTATCTCCAAAGGGAATTCTAGCAAGACGGTGGAAGACGTTTGGTGTCTTATGAAATCTTTAATGTAATCGCCTTCATGACCATGCTTGTCTCAAATTAATTTGCTTATTTATCCCTTTTGTCAGGTAAGACCTCTAAACAGGGTAACCAGAGGACCAAACAGGGTAACCAGAGGACAGAACATAATAGAAACCAGGGAATCCTTCAACAACCTGCAATTCATTGCTAGAAAACATTTAGGCCTAGGCTACAAGCTGTGATGTACACGGTGACAGTCAGTCTGTATAACAGTGTTATGTTGCAGCTTTCTGGGCTATGTTAATTCAGTGCTGTGTGTTTATTTTTAGAGCAGTCCTCTTGGAATTTCTTCTCTGAGTTGTTGCAGATTTTTTCGCAATGACTTCCCTGAGGAAGGAAGACACCATGCAGATTAGTTCATCCCTGGCACATAGGGCTCTGGTCCAAAGTAACGCACTATATAGGGCATAGGGTGCCATGTGGGACATAATCCAAATATTTTATTCCTCAGAACAATTAACCAATAGGATAGTCTATAGAAGTACATTAATAGCTTTTGAAAGAAATATACTGTCTGTTCTGGGGCTTTTTTTCTTTGTTGCGGCGGTTGTTGTTGCAGTGGAAATGGAATCAGCAAAATCGAAACGAACACACAATTGCCCCTAAAGCATCCGGTTAGAACTGATGGATAAACCATTTCATTTCTAAGGCAGGAGGATCGTACAGTAAACCTCTCGCATACATTCAACTGTTAAAAGGCTTATATTCCCTACTCTCTGTATCCACAACACACCAGACCTGAAGTACTGTCTCAGCTCTGTCAAGGGGATCTCATGGAGAATGCACATTGGATATGTCACTTAAAAATGATTTCTCTGTTGGTATTATAGGCTTCTATAGTCCATGTCACCTCCTTTCAGTCGTGATCACGGGTGATATTTGTCAGGATTTGGCCAGGATTGTTCCGGTTTTGGCCACTAGATGCCCCCATTGTGCCTTTTTGACCCTTTTGTTTTCCCTTGTTTCCAGTTATTATTTGCACCTGTGCCTCGTTTCCCTTGAATGTATTTAAACCCTTAGCTTTCCTCAGTTCTTTGCTCTGTGTTTGAATGTTAGCACCCAGCCCCAGTGATGCTGTGAACATTTGTTACTCCAGTTGGACTCTCTTGTGGTACTCTGTTTTTGTTCTTGTTTATTTATTTTTGATTATCTTTTGAGGCTTTTTCCCTGCTGTACCTACCACCTTGTGGATTTTCCTTTTGACTTTATGACCTTTATCTCTTGGAATTACTTTTGACATTGTGGATTTATATTTTTGCCTGAAGAACCTTCCTTTTTACTTTATTAAAACACTGTCTCAAGTACTGCTGTGTCTGCCTCATCTTCAGGGTTCAGTTCAGTGACTCAGTTTGCTAAGTGACTGTTTCTCACACCGCAGACCCAAGTTCGTAACCGGGTCCTGACAATGTTATGAGTGGGCTGCTCCCCTCTGTGACTGTGAGAAGTTGGAGGGGGTGGTGGGAGGAAGGTAGATGGTCAAAGGTGTAGTCCTGGTTTACACTTCATGAGTATTCAGGCTTCTTCACATATTAAAACCTGGTTTAGTTGACTAGTTTGGTTCAAGCACAGGCGGAGACTTTGTAGGTATTTAAATTGGAGCTGAAGTACAGTAGGCGTGTTTTTAGGGGGGTTATCAATACTGTAAGAATATTGGGTCTGAAACATAGCCGTGGGAAGTAGTTTGGGGGTGCTGTTTTAAAAATAGTACCCCTAGGTCCTATGGCTATGGGCTGAAATACAAGTGTAGACGTGGTTTGTATGAATTTTGAGGCTTTGTCGCTGGGGTAGACCTGTTTTATGTGAGTATGCGCATGGATTTACATGGTAATGGGGTGTAGGGATACACAAAGCTCATACAAGTAATCTATTTCCCATTCAAATCCTTTCTGGCAGCAAGTTTGTGTTAGTAACAAAAAGTGAATGGGGCTGGGGCACATGTGTTTTACCCCTTTACTATGAGTTTATCTATGAAATTATAAGCGTATACAGGTCAGAAGTCGTAGGACTAAGATATGCAAATAACAAGGTTGGGATGTGCAGCAAATAGCTGGATATGGGTTATGCTAGGTGACTTTGGAAATACAGGCCTAAGTAAAGTGGGTAACAGGGCTTAGATAGGAAAGAAACAGGGATGAGGTATATTGGCAAAGGAACTGGGGTCTATGAGTAACAAATTCAAAGATCACTATTTTCTGCATCAAATAAGCTTGTTGACTAATCAGGACCTGAATCTGACTGCGCATCACATAATTACACATTCAGAACTTTTTTATGTAGTTATTACACGTTGATATCACTGTCATTCGTATTTCATATGTCATAGCAATTCACCGATACATATGCCATGATGGTGGTAAAGTTGTCTCATACCTCTCACATGAGGCAGACACACACTTCCCCAAGCTCTTGGGCGGTGCTGGTCAGTATAAAAGCCAGCTAGCTGATGGATGCAAACAATGTTCTACCCAAAAAACATAGCATAAGGACCTCATATATCTAGATAGCTAGGTATCATAATTTAAAATACCCCTAATTTATAAGACAGTTTTCATATTTGGTTGATGTTGGTCCGGTCAAGCCACACTAGCTAGATGAAGCTAGCTAGCTGCTTATAAAGTTAACAGGGCTAGTTAGCTGGCTAACTTGTTTACAGTGGGGTCCAAAAGTATTTGGTTCACACAATATTGATGAAAATACCCTCGAATTGTAGCTGACAGTCTGCACTTTAACATCATAGTCATTGTATCATTTCAAATCCAAAGTGCTGGAGTACAAGAGCCAAAAAAACCAAGAAAATTGTCACTGTCCAAATACTTTTGGTCCTCAGTGTAGTTTGTTATCTAGCTTAGGTGGTGTGGTGGGCCATAGCAAGGTATCTGCTTTAGTTTTTGAGATAATCAGACTTCTGTCAAGGGAGGAGCTGGTTTTTACATATTATTACATATTTATTTATTATGCTGAATGTAAATTCTTGCCATTTTTTCTAAATGCTTACTTTTATTTCACTAGCTGGACAGGCAAACACCGCTGAGTACTAAAGTGTAAACCAATCAAAAATGGTATACTATCCATCGTACTATCTCTGCTGATCACGTCTGCCAATCATGTTATCCAAGCCTATGGCTTCATCTTCATCACTAGAGTCAGTGTGCCGGGCTGGGCTACTCAAGGACATTCATAGATTTGTCCCAAAGCCACTCCTGTGTTGTATTGTCTGTGTGCTTAGGATCTTTGTCCTGTTGGAAGGTGAACCTTCGCCCCAGTCTAAGGTTCTGAGCAGGTTTTCATGAAGGATCTCTCTGTACTTTGCTCCATTCATCTTTCCCTTGATCCGTCTCCTACTCCCTGCTGCTGAAAAACATCCCCACACCTTGATGCTGCCACCACCATGCTTCACCATAGGGATGGTGCCAGAATTCCTCCAGACGTGGCACATGGCATTGAGGCCAAAGAGTTCAATCTTGGTTTCATCAGACCAGAGAATCTTGATTTTCATGATCTGAGAGTCCTTTAGGTGCGTTTTTGCAAACTCCAAGTGGGCTGTCCTATGTCTTTTACTGAGGAGTGGCTTCCGGCCGGCCACTCTACCATAAAGGCCTGATTGGTGGGGTGCTGCACAGATGGTTGTTCTTCTGGAAGGTTCTCCCATATCCACAGTGGAACTCTGGAGCACTGTCAAAGTGACCATCCGGTTCTTGGTCACTTCCCTGAGTAAAGCCCTTCTCCCCCGACTGCAACAATCTATAGGACAAGTAGTGTAAATCTAATACAGTCATCAAGGCAGGACCCACCAATTCCATTCATACTGACAAATAAGACATGCCTCATTATCCCTGTCAATAGTTGGAGTAGGATGATTGCGGGATGTTAATTTAGCTCACAAACTACATTCCTTTGCTGTGATGATTTATTTGATTTATTCTTGTCACTCACTTTTGTCTCACATGATCCCTGAGATCAGCCAAGTACTATTCACCAAGCAAGGGCTGATTCATTCATCTGTGAGGAGAACCATCCCTCTGCCACTTGAACTAGCCCTACTGTCACTATTTATATTCTGGATTCTGTCTAACACAGTCTAGTGTGTCTTAGAAGAACACCCACTTGAGATACACATGCTTGTTTGAGCATCTTTATTCATTGTCTCACTTTTCTCTCCCATGATCTATTCACCAAGTCCACCAACTAGCCCTGCCATCACTATTTAGACATTGAGACCACATGTGCATTTGCCTAGCAGTTAAGAGTGTTGGGCCTAGTAACTTGCTGGTTTGAATCGCTGAGCCGACTAGGTCAAAAATCGGTTGATATGCCCATGAGGAAGGCACTTGTACTTAGTTCCTCCTGTAAATCGCTCTGGATAATAGTGTCTGCTAAATTACTAAAATGTCATGTAAATGTCTCTCTCTACATCAATCAGCTACATTGGTGACCAGGGATCCTTTTGATATGCCTATGAGGCCTGGGCACACACATTTTCCTAGAGAGAAGCATGTGTTGATGACAGTTCCACAGTCTCCATTAGAGGCCCAGGCTTTTGGCATAGTTGGTAAAGCTCTCATTTCAGGACTGCAATATAGGATTGTGCCTTCCACAGCACTTGATATACATTGATTTGTAGGTTACACTACAGAACAAAAAATATAAACGCAACACATAAACTGTTGATCCCATGTTTCATAAGCTGAAATAAAATATAATTTTCCATATGCACAAAAAGCTTATTTATCTCCAATTTTGTGCACAAATTTGTTGACGTCCATGTTAGTGAGCATTTATCCTTTGCCAAGATAATGCATCCACCTGACAGGTGTGGCATATCAAGAAGCTCATTAAACAGCATGATCATTACACAGGTTCACCTTCTGCTGTGGGCAATAAAAGGCCACTGGGTTTTGTCACAACACACACAGATGTCTCAAGTTTTGAAGGAGGACACAATTTGCATGCTGACTGCAGGAATGTCCACCAGAGCATTTGCCAGAGAATTTAATGTAAATTGTTCTACCATAAGTTTCCTACAACATCATTTTAGATTTGGCAGTACGTCCAACCAGCCTCACAACAGCAAACCATGTGTAACCATGCCCAGTACCTCCACATCCAGCTTCTTCACCTGCGGGATCGTCTCAGACCAGCCACCTGGACAGCTGATGATACTGAGGATTATTTATTTTGGTAATGTGAGGAAGAACTCATTCTGTGCTCCTGCCCAGCCAGGACTGGGCAGGGGCACAGCCATGGGTGGGCCTGGAAGGGCATAGGCCCACCCACTGGGGAGCCAGGCCCAGCCAGCCAGAATGAGAAATCCATAGATTAGGGCCTAATGAATTTATTTCAATTGACTGATATCTTCCAGCCAGTCAGAATGTGAAATCCATAGATTAGGGCTTAATGAATTTATTCCAATTGACTGATTTCTTTATGTGAACTGTAAAATTGTTGAAATTGTTGCATGTTGTGTTTATATTTTTTATCAGTATTGATACTTCAAATACAGTCAGACACCTTTGCTGTTTGTCTCGGTACTCAATACATAAAACACCTTGTGATGGTGTTCTTTGTTCATGTGTATATGCATGAAATCTACATTATGTAAAACATGTCTCACTCAGTCATAGTTAGTAGAGTACTGAAAAGATTGGCAATATTTTAGCACAGTTCACTTTTAGTTAGAAAGTTAATCATCTAAGCCACCTAAATATACACACATTCACTGAACATTTAGTATTTGAAACTCAAACATTAATTTCCCAACTGCTTTTTATATAATACTAAAGGCTCTTGATCATTCTCCATACCAGATTTTCCAATGCATCCATCATTATGCATCATTATGCATGCCCACCATTGTATTTGGAACTGCTATTTGACAACTCATCTGGTTTAGAAATCAAACTCTTGTTCTCTTATTGCAGAGCACATTGTACAACTGTTTTTAGAGAAGATTGTATTGTAAGGTATGCTATATGTGTAGGCTATGTGTTACAGGTTTTGGCTTTTCCATTTCTATTTTGAGATTGGACTTTTAGCGTGTAAAGCACACCGATTGGTGTCACCTCGTTAATCAGTATGTGTTGCACCTGTGCTGGCTTGTCCATCTTGTTAGACGGAAGGTGTTTCACCTGTGCTGGCTCAGGTGATATTTAAGAGTGGCTGGCCTAGTTCTCCAATTGTCTTGAGAGATGTGGAGTCTACACCTTTAGTTGGCTTTCCCGATTTGATTTCTAGAAAAACATTCCTTTGATCTTCCCTGTTTTCATTTTGCTCAACTTTTTGGTTTGCTTCCTGTCTTTAAGTTTGCTGTGGGATTTTTTTGTTGCCTCTTAGTGGGCAAATTTGGTGGTTGTCTTTTAGAATTGAGGCTGTTCTGAGGGCAAAAGTGTGTGCGCGACTCAATATTAGGAAAATGTTCCTAATGTTTTCTACACTCAGTGTATGATTGAATGTTTCTTGAAGCCTGCAGTTAGTTACTTGAAATAAGACGCTCAAAAATCAGCTCCTCCCTCGACGGGATCGATCAACTTCACGTTTAAAGGCTTCGGCCCACCACCTAGCTGGCTAGTTATTTTCATAAACTGAAGTTCAATTTCATTAAGAGAACAATGTTTCTTGAAGCCTGCAGTTAGTTACTTGAAATGAGACACACTGTAGAATCTTGACAAAACATTACTCAACTATTGAATTCACTGACAGAGAGAGCTAATGAAACACAAATTGATGTGTACAGTAGCTGGCTAGTCTAGTCTCTAACGTTGGCTAGCTTTCAATAAATTGGATAAATGGTCAATGGAGTTACCTCGAGACAATTTGTATTGAAAGCTGCATATTTCAAGCGCACAGATATATCTTATTTCATTCTGGGAGATAGCTAGCTATCTCTGTTCATCTTCATCAGACAGCAGCTCACATTTTCACAACATGCTGTGTTTACATTGTACTGGCTGCCTTTATCACGAGGGGTGCGTGTGGGAGTTTTGATTGGTTCCAAGTGTAGTCGTTCGGCAAATTTGTGTTGAAATATACTTTATGGTTAATCTGCAAGAATTGAAGGAGCCAATAAATGTTATAGTCATCATGTTTTACTGTCGTATACAAAAAACAATCTCCTCCCTCGACGGGATTGATCAACTTCACGTTTAAAGGCTTCAGCCCACCACCTAGCTAGTTTATTTCATAAACTGAAGTTCAATTTCATTAAGGGAACAAAAAGTGGCTGCCCAGTCACATGGATTCCTAAATCATTGCTAAGAAAATGTAACATTATTGCAGTTTTCAGATTGGTTACATTGGTGCTAGTGCTACGTAGGAACCAAGCTAAAGCTAGCTAGCTACAATCCTTTCTGAAAGTATTCACCTGTTTTTTTTTTTTTGGTCACTGGCAATACCCCATAATGTCAGTGAAATTGTTTTTCAACATTTAAAAAAATGTATAAATGTAAAGCTGAAATGTTCTGATTTAATAAGTATTCAACCCCTTTGTTATGGCAAGTCTAAATAAGTACAGGATGAAACTTTTGCTTAACAAGTCATACGTTGAATGGACTCACTCTGTGTGTAATAGTAGTGTTCAATGTGATTTTTGAATGACTAAATTATCTCTGTACCCCACATTTACAATTACCTGTAAGGTCCCTCAACCGAGCAGTGAATTTCAAACACAAAGACCAGGGAGGTTTTCCAATGCCTCACAAAGAAGGTCACATATTGGTAGGTGGGTTTTTAAAAAAGCAGACATTGAAAATATCCTTTGAGCATGGTGAAGTTATGAATTACACTTTGGATGGTGTGTCAATACACCCAGTCACTACAAAGATACAGGCGTCCTTCCTTTCTCAGAGGAAGGAAACCGCTCAGGGATTTCACCATAAGGCCAATGGTAAGTTACTTTTTAATTTAAATGGCTGTGATAGGAGAAACCGAGGATGGATCAACAACATGGTAGTTTCTCCACAATACTAACCTAATTCACAGAGTGAAAAGGAAGCCAGTACAGAATAAAACATATTCTAAAACTTGCATCCTGTTTGCAAAAAGGCAAAACCATTTTTTTTCCTTGTCCTGAATACCAAGTGTTATGTTTGGGGAAAATCCAATACAACACCTTCCATAATACCACGCTCCATATTTTCGAGCATAGGGGTGTCTGCATTATGTTATGGGTACGCTTGTAATCATTAAGGACTGGGGAGTTTTTCAGGATAAAAAAAAAGAAAAGGAATGGAGCTAAGCACAGGCAAAATCCTAGTGGAAAACCTGGTTCAGTCTGCTTTCCACCAGACAGAGGTGAATTTACCTTTCAGGAGGACAATAACCTAAAACACAAGGCCAAATCTACACTGGAGTTGCTTACTAAGAAGACGGTGAATGTTCCTGAGTGGCCGAGTCACAGTTTTGACTTAAATCTACATGAAAGTCTATGGCAATACCTGAAAATGGTTGTGTAGCAATAATCAACAGCAAATTTGACAGAGCTTGTAGAATTGCGGAAAGAATAATGGGCAAATGTTGCACAATCCAAGTGTGGAAAGCTCTTAGAGACGTACCCAGAAAGACACACAGCTGTAATCACTGCCAAAGGTGCTTCTGCAAAGTATTGACTCAGGGGTGTGGATACATATGCTCAACAAAAATATAAATGCAACATGCAACAACTGAAGATTTTACTGAGTTACAGTTCATATACGAAAATCAGTCAATTTAAATAAATTCATTAGGCCCTAATCTATGGATTTCACATGACTGGGAATACAGATATGCATCTGTTGCTCACAAATACCTTTTAAAAAAAGGTAGGGACGTGGATCTGAAAACCAGTCAGTATCTGGTGTAACCACCATCTCATTTGCAGAGTTGATCAGGCTATTGATTGTGACCTGTGGAATGGTGTCCCACTCTTCAATTGCTATGCGAAGTTGCTGAATATTTACGGGAACTGGAAAACGCTGTTGTACACTTCAATCCATACCACCCCAAACATGCTCAATGGGTGACATGTCTCGTGAGTATGCAGGACATCGAAGAACTGGGACATTTTTCACCTTCCAGGAATTGTGTACAGATCCTTGCAACATGCGATCGTGCATTATCATTATGAAACATAAGGTAGATGACAGCGGATGAATGGCATGACAATGGGCCCTTGAAATTGCAATCTATAAAATACAATTGTGATCGCAAGCAAACCTCTCGCCCACACACGCCATACACACCATCTTCCCGGGACAGTTGAAACAGGGATTCTTCCTTAAATAACACTTCTCCAGCATGCATACTAATGGCCATTGAAGGTGAGCATTTGCCCACTGAAGTCTGTGAGGAAGACAAGCATGCAGATGAGCTTTCCTGTTACGGGACAGTTTTGTGCAGAAATTCTTTGGTTGTGCAAACCCTCAGTTTCATCAGCTGTCCAGGTGGCTGGTCTCAGACTATCCCGTAGGTGAAGAAGCTGGATGTGGAGGTCCTGGGCTGGTGTGGTTACACGTGGTCTGTGGTTGTGAGTCCAGTGGGACGTACTGCCAAATTCTCTAAAACAGCTGAGGTGGCTTATGGTAGAGAAATGAACATTCAATTCTCTGGCAACAGCTCTGGTGGACATTTCTGCAATTAGCATGCAAATTGCACCCTCCCTCAAAACTTGAGACATCTGTGGATTTGTTGTGTGACAAAACTGCACATTTAAAGTGGCCTTTTATTGTCCAAGGTGCACCGGTGTAATGATCATGCTGTTTAATAATTTTCTCTATATGCCACACCTGTCTGGTCGATGGCAAAGGAGAAATGCTCACTAGCATGTAAAAAAATGTGTGCAAACATTTTGTGATGTGATTATAGAAAATGTAGGATCTTTTATTTCAGCTCATGAAACATGGGACCAACACTTTACATGTTGCGTTTATATTTTTATTCAGTATAAATGAGATTTCTGTATTTAATTTAACACATTTGCAAAGATTTCTAAAAACATGTCTTCACATTTGTCATTATGGCATTTTGTATGTAGATGGGTGAGAAAAATAAATCATTTTAATCAACTTTGAATTCAGGCTGTAACACAGCAAAATGTGGAATAAGTCAATGGGTATGAATACTTTCTGGAGGCACTGTAGCTACCCCAGAAGTTGCTAATAACATCTGTATAAACTATATTTGTGAGTCACTTTGTTATGCTGCAAACCGAAGTCAATGTACTAGGGACAATGTTGGCAAAAAGATTGATTGATTATTTTTCTGTACTTTGACTAGCTAGAATGAATCAGGTGCAACTGTTTGAGATGTGGCTGGCAGGCAGAAGCATTTTACATGTCAAGTAGTGAATATTTATTGTCCCGCAAAGACCCAAACGAAGTTCCATAACCTGATGGCATATCTAGAACCAGACTACAAGATGCCATGTCTAAAAACAGTGATTGCCCGGATGGAGAAATTGTATAAACGTCCATCATTGCTGAGTGGGTAGAGGCCAGCAGGAAGGTGAGTGCCATCTGGTAGCCATGACTGCAGTAGATGGAACTGCAGTGCTCCCTAGCAGTCATACGTGGGGCCATATCTGCATTGTGAATTCACATGTCATGTTATGATTTTTTTTTCTTATCCTGGAATAAACATTTAAGTATATAGCTTGGACACATTTGTGACTTCCAGGTCAAAAAGGTCAAACTCTGTGTTTAAAGAAATCTTCCTTTCCCTTGAGCACCACTGTGCATAGGAAGTTAATGTACCGCTACCACCAATCCAGTCCTGAAAGCATTTGGTCACAAAATAACGTTTTCTTTATGATTTTTTTTTACAATCGCTTTGGCTAATTTTTTTTAAAGCACTCTTAATAACATTCTCTAAACTGTAAGTGCAATTGTCACAACTGTTTTATGGGACATCACAACACTATTGCATGTCTGCAAAATGTGGTAACTCACCCAAAACATTGAATTCATGCTTCAAAACCTAGTTATTGTGTCAGTAAATTGGCCAATGCCGCCAAAATGATTTTTTATTTTTGTCATCGTGTGAGTCGTACTGATTTAAAATGTTTAGATGTTTCTTCACCACGGCAGTCAACCCTGGAAATGTGTTATATACAGCTTTTTAGATACCAATTTCAACAGTAGGTCAAAGTTTACAGGGAAAAGTCAATACTGTACAATACTGTAGTACACAGAAAAGGAAAAGGTGTTACATGTAAACAGAAAATTCACATTTGCATGTCCATTTTTACATATTTTTTACATGTAAAGTCATATATAGTGAACAGAAAACTGGCCACAAAATGGCATCCATGCAAAAACAAATACCCGCAACAATGAAAAAACCTGCTATAGTTCTGTAAAAAAAACAACGAATTGTACTTCCTCACAGTACGTAACACTACAAGTTCCCATCTTCTTGGTGGACATCCTGTCGCTATTGTTGGTCTGGCCAGAGATTTGTCAACGTCACATCTGAAATCTCCTTGCGTGGCGCAACCATCCCCTGCAATGATCACCTGTGATGTCCTCACAAGCAGTATTCATGGCATCTAACAGGGACATCTGATCTTGTGTCCGATAGTCATGTATTCCACCTCCATGCTGAAAAAAATTCAGGAACGGGGAGGATGGTGGAAGGAACTCCATTGTTATCCTTTCATGCGCAGCAAAAAACTTCCCCAACAATGTTGGATCTGGGGAAGCTGACATTATCCCACACAGTCACATAATTTGGCAAATCTGGTCTAACGTAATCTCTTTTGTGTTCTGGTACCAGGTGAAGTTGAGTGTTATAGGGCCCAATGTGTGGAATATGTGTGCTCACACCCTTCTCAGAAATGGTAGCACACATTGTAATACTGCCCCCACGTTGGCCTGGGGTGCCAATTGTGGCTCGCAATGAGATTGCGGCCACGTCTCCTGCCTTTGGCCAGATTGAACCCAGCCTCGTCCACAAAAACAAGAATGTGGGTCATTTCATGTCCTTCCAACTACATTATTCTCTATAAAGTAACACAGACACAAAATATAAATTGAGTTTTGTACAGCCTATTCTAGAATCAGACAGTTTAGTAAAGTAGAAATGTTTTCTGTTCTTATGGGTATCTACAACTTCAAGAAGTATATACAGGCATCATTGAAGTACAGAACTCCCTCCTAGTCATTTGATTTTGTTTCACAACTCTGTTGATATTTGCGAAGATATTGTTGTCATTTATGATTGCACTTTGGATCTCTCTTAGCCTGATGGAATTGTTGGCTATGACCATGTTGCACATTTCTTGTTCTTGTTGATGGCTGAATACTGCTGCTCTGCCACCAGCAGAGCAGCAGGTTGTTGTGCAGTCCTATATATGACATGTAGAATTCACAAATAGATCATGTTACAGAAGTATATTGTATTCAATTTGTGCTGTATTGCTGTATATTCCTCATACATATCTTACAGTACATTGTGATTTTCAGACTTGCATTTACCTTTACAATAGTGGCTGTATTGTTGTGAATTAAATTATGTAACAAAAGTTTAAAAAAATAAATATATATATATTTAAAGTAAAGGACAAGTACATATTTACCTGTTTTCCTTATGGAATGTTTGCACAATTGATGACACTGTGGACCTGTTTACATTAGGCTGTACTCACTGACCAGCCTCTTCCATTGTAAGACAATGGTTTATGACATGGTCCACATTTGTGGCTCTGATTTCATCAGGGACTCTTAATCTTTGCCTTCTACCTCTTCGTCTATTATGTCTTGCCCTAACACCACCACCACACATTCGAACACATCTTATTTCTCTTCCACGAGCATGTAGCTGCTGTTCAGGGTTGTGATGTTCCTCCATGTTCAAAAATGGTAGAGTTTGTGCCATGGGCAAGCTCCATATATATGCTTCCACACTTGATTGGTTGATTGGTAAGATTGTGATTCCTATTTCATTACTATGTCACCTGGCACCAATTTAGCAGACATCACAAACATTCCATGTCATAGATAATTATAGAAAATACCTGTAAGTGCATCGAGGACGTTGTCCCCACAGTGACTGTACGTACATACCCCAACCAGAATTCATGGATTACAGGCAACATTCGCACTGAGCTAAACGGTAGAGCTGCCGCTTTCAAGGAGTGGGACTCTATCCCGGAAGCTTATAAGAAATCCTGCTATGCCCTCTGACGAACCATCAAACAGGCAAAGCGTCAATACAGGGCTAAGATCGAATCATACTACCCCGGCTGCGAGGCCCGTCTTATGTGGCAGGGCTTGCAAACTATTACAGACTACAAAGGGAAGCACAGCGGCGAGCTGCCCAATGACACGACCCTATGCTCGCTTCGAGGCAACCAACACTGAGGCATGCATGAAAGCATCAGCTGTTCCGGACGACTGTGTGATCACGCTCTCCGTAGCCGACGTGAGTAAGACCTATAAACAGGTCAACGTTCACAAAGCTGTGGGGCCAGACGGATTACCAGAACGTGTGCTCCGGGCATGTGCTGACCAACTGACAGATGTCTTCACTGACATTTTCAACATGTCCTTGATTGAGTCTGTAATACCAACATGTTTCAAGCAGACCACCATAGTCCCTGTGCCCAAGAACACGAAGGCAACCTGCCTAAACCTGCCTACTATAGACCTGTAGCACTCACGTCCATAGCCATGAAGTGCTTTGAAAGGCTGGTAATGGCTCACATCAACACCATTATCCCAGAAACCCTAGACCTAATCCAATTTGCATACCAGCCAAACAGATCCACAGATGATGCAATCTCTATTTCAGTCCACATTGCCCTTTCCCACCTGGACAAAAGTGAGAATGCGATTCATTGACTACAGCTCAGCGTTCAACACCATAGTACCCTCAAAGCTCATCAATAAGCTAAGGACCCTGGGAATAAACACTTCCCTCTGCAACTGGATCCTGGGCTTCCTGATGGGCCACCCCCAGATGGTAAGGGTAGGTAGCAACACATCTGCCATGCTGATCCTCAACACTGGAGCCCCCCAGTGTTGCGTGCTCAGTCCCCTCCTGTATTCCCTGTTCACCCACGACTGCACAGCCAGGCACGACTCCAACACCATCATTAAGTTTACAGACGACACAACAGTGGTAGGCCTGATCACCGATAACGACGAAACAGCCTATAGGGAGGAGGTCAGAGACCTGGCTGGGTGGTGCCAGAATAACAACCTGTCCCTCAAAGTAACTAAGACTAACGAGAGGATTGTGGACTACAGGAAAATGAGGACCGAGCATGCCCCCATTCTCATCGACAGGGCTGTAGTGGAGCAGGTTGAGAGATTCAAGTTCCTTGGTGTCCACATCCCCAACAAACTAGAATGGTCCAAACACACCAAGACTGTGGTGAAGAGGGCACGACAAAGCCTGTTCCCCCATGGGAAACTAAAAAGATTTGGCATGGGTCCTGATATCCTCAAAAGGTTCTACAGCTGCAACATCGAGAGCTTGCATCACTGCCTGGTATGGCAATTGCTCGGCCTCTGACTGCAAGGCACTACAGAGGGTGTGCGTATGGCCCAGTACATCACCGGAGCTAAGCTGCCTGCCATCCAGGACCTCTACATCGGGCGGTGTCAGAGGAAGGCCCTAAAAATTGTCAAAGACCCCAGCCACCCCAGTCATAGACTGTTCTCTCTACTACCGCATGGCAAGCGGTACCAGAGTGCCAAGTCTAGGACAAAAGGCTTCTCAACAGTTTTTACCCCCAAGCCATAAGACTCCTGAACAGGTAATCAAATGGGTACCCGGACTATTTGCATTGTGTGCCTCCCCTAACCATCTTTTACGCTGCTGCTACTCTCTGTTTATCATATATGCATAGTCACTTTAACAATACATTCATGTACATACTACCTCAATTGGGCCGACCAACCGGTGCTCCCACACATTGGCTAACCAAGCTGTCTGCATTGTGTCCCGCCACCCACCACCCGCCAACCCCTCTTTTACGCTACTGCTACTCTCTGTTCATCATATATGCATAGTCACTTTAACCATATCTACATGTACATACTACCTCAATCAGACTGACTAACAGGTGTCTGTCTGTATGTAGCATCGCTATTGTTATTGTTCACTGTCTTTTTCACTGTTGTTTTTATTTCTTTACCAACCTATTGTTCACCTAATACCTTTTTTTGCACTATTGGTTAGAGCCTGTAAGTAAGCATTTCACTGTAAGGGCTTCACCTGTTGTATTCAGCGCACGTGACAAATAAACTTTGATTTGATGTCTGACAGATTTTGATAATTGAATGGATCATGTTGCATGTGATGGTTCACATGATTAAATAATGTTTAGAAGTTGTGAAGAGTAAGACATTTTCACTGAGAATCAATTAATCAGTTTTGATCAGCAAGCCATGTGCACGTAGTAATTGTGCAAATTGTAGACAATTTACTTACTCTTTTGCACACGTGCCAAAACACGTGAAATTTGCTTAAATGAATTTTTTTTAAATCTAGTTTGAACAAGAAACTTATTGTTCAGAGATTTTAACATATTGCTTTGAAAAAATATATTCTAATTCGAGAATTGAGCCAAAGCGATTGAGAAAACTGTAATAAACGTTTAAGTCTATGGCTTGGATGCATTTGTCACTTCCATGTTTAAAGAGTTCCCCCTCCCTGTTTTTCCACATAAACATGGTTGACTGAAATTTCCAGCCCTCACTCTTTGAGGTAGCCTCTAGGGAGGACATTTTTTAAATAAGCCCTGAATATCCCTACTGATTTAATGTCCTTCTGGTCATAAAGAGCCAGTTGATGATGAAGAATGGACTAGAAGACTGGTCTGGACTGGAGTATCCTCTCTGTCCAGCGTCCAACACAAACCTGTTTTCCTGTAAAAACAGGGTGAAGATAACAAGTCTCTCTCCAGTATAAACAAGCTGAGGGATTTATTGAGTGCCTGCTAGATTTGTTGGTTCCCCATTATAGAAGATCCTCATTCTTGAAATAATAATGAAAACACATTATTTATGTGAGTGGAGTGTCATTGCATACAATACATATCTGGAACTCAGCAGGTACAGTATATGACAGGGAGAGAGGTCTAGCTAAATATTACATCATTTTAGCAAGTCTATCCAACATGATGGGACAATGAGTATGTGTTGTATTTCAACTTGAACTCTTCACGGTGATATGAAGCTTCAGGGAGGATCCCAAGTATCACCGTAAAGTGGTTCCAAAGAGCCAATGTCTCTCATCGAGCTCATTGTGATTGGTTAATGGGATGTGTAAGCTCCCATGGCTATTCCAGTGACATCTCTGGGTTTGTGTACTTTGCAGTATTCCCACTATTTTCGAGCATGTACTGTTTGACCACAGAGGATAGCGTTTGTTTTGTAACCACTTTGTCAAAAATGACTACATGTAATATGTAGCATGATAAAGGCTACCAGAATATTGTGAATAATTGTGCAAATGTATCTGCTTTTCTCTTAATGATGAATATAACATTTTACAAATACGGACATAATGGTTCTCCATGTGCTGAAAGTGTCCATTTAAGACGGTAAGTTGATGAAAATTGAACGTAAGCGTTTTGAACAGTTTGGAAAAAAAGGACAGATCAAGAACAATTGAGCACTCTGTTCCAATCAGTGGCTTTATAGATATAGACAAGCACAGCTCCTCAAACTAAAGCAACGGAATGGAGAGGAGTGACCGATAGAAGCCCTAATATTCTGTCACAGTTCACTGTAAACCCTCTCTAGGCTTCTGCTGATGATCACCGTCTACCATTTAGCCATAGGAAACACTCTCAAACAGTTGACCAGTTGAACAACACCCATTGGCGACACTACCATTTATTCAGCAATTAGATCCTGGTCCAGTGTCATCGTGATGCGACGTGAACACTCCTGGCTATCACTAATCTGTCCGGAGCTGGAGGACAGAGAACGGGAGACCTTGAAGGCCGGGAGCCTCAACCTTGATCGTTTTCTGAGGCATGCGACTTGCCTGCCAACATAAACTTCTCTCCACGTCAGCTCTTATTTCACTGTAATGTCCGAATACAATACTGAGCGAGGCGCCATAGGATTGTTTGTGTTCCGCTGGATCACTGCCGTTTCTCTATCCAGCAGCCTGCCTCTCTTGGATTCTTCCTGTCTCAGTGTCTCTTTCTCTCTCTCTTGTATAGTAAGTAACATGTAAGAAATATGAACTAACGCATTGTACAATTACTTGGCTTTTCATTTCATCTTTATAGATTCACATGTACCCTTGAAAAAAGATCATGGGATACGCTGAGTTGTTTGATTAGGCTCACTGCTTTGTGTCGGGGGGAGCCACGAAGCTCTGTTTTAAACGAGTGCAGATGTTACCAAGGTGATGTCAATTACGTGCAGACTTACTGTAGGAGAGGGATTTGCCGTCTTTTGGGGATGAAGGGTGGAGGAACTCTCAAAATCATGTTTTTAGCACAGTTTATTTGCTAAACAAATCTGGAGCACTACATCAAAGTTCAAAAGAGATGAATGACCTACATTGTATTTTGAGAGATGACCTGACGAGTGGATGATCAGTTCAGTTAAGTGTTGTAGTGCTGGGCTGGAGCAAAAGCCTGCTAACTGAAGGTCACCAGAACAAGGTTTGGTGAGTACTACTACAGTATATCTGACTGAGTTGGTGATTTTTCAAAGAAGCAATGTTGCCCTCTAGTGAAAATAGTCTTTAAAAGCATGCTGTTCAACTTGTCCTTTTGAGCTCGTTTACTGGCTTTCTGAAAGCCATTAGAAAACTAAGGTTTAAGAACACATGCAGACATGTACGCACAAGTGCGTGCACACGCACATTTTAAGCAGACATCCATCTCCCCACACTGTGCTCTTAAACCCTTTTTCTCCTTATCCCTAATTTCCATTAATAATATTAAGGGTGTTTGACTGACGCATAGCTAATGATTTCACAAACACAACTTTAACCATAACGCCGCTGAATGGTTATTTAGCGTACCAAACATAGCATGAAAACAAGCTAACATTGACATTTTGCCACATTTATGATGGGCTTCCTACAGCACACAAGCCTTTCCAAAAAAAGCTTTCCAGTCGTGCAATAAGAAAGTGTTTATGATTCCTTCATTAGATTAGTTTAACTGCAATAAAAATTTTAAAAAGCCAGAGAAGCTCGATAATAAATTCCCTGCTTCAGAAAACACTATTTTTCATTAAGGTCTGACCATTTCCATCCTCAAATGGTTCTGGCAGTGTGCATTACGACTTCTGACTCTGCTGCCAAGGTCATATAGCCATCAACAAAATAAAACTTAGCTGCTAAATGATGTTGGCTGCGTCGCAAATGGCACCCATAGCCCTTGGTCAAAAGTAGGAGTGCTCTATGGACACTGGACAAAATAAGTGCACTATGTAGGGTGTCATTTGAGACGTAGGCTGTGACTCAGTTTTTCCAGCCCAGTAGAAAGACATAATGAGACAATCAGACCATGAACAGCACATTGGAACAGGTGTCATCGGAACTAATCACGATTTACAAGCCGTTTGCATTTGGCGTAACCCAACCCAGGACAGGGGCCCCGAACAAGGCCTATATCAATGAGATCCTTGTGTTTTGTTTGAAGGTCCCCAAGGTAGACTCCTACACAGCTACAGTGCCTTCGGAAAGTATTCAGACCCCTTGACTTTTTCCACATTTTGTTAGTTTACAGCCTTATTCTAAAATGTATTAACAAAAAAATAATAAATCCCTCATCAATCTACACAAAATCTTCTTGGGTATGCCGCTACAAGCTTGGCACAACTGTACAGCTATTTTTAAGTCTCTCCAAAGATGTTCGATCGGGTTCAAGTCCGGGCTCTGACTGGCCACTCAAGGACAGAGATTCAGAGACTTGTCCCGAAGCCACTCCTGGGTTGTCTTGGCTGTGTGCTTTGGGTCGTTGTCCTGTTGGAAGATAAACCTTCACCCAAGTCTGAGATCCTGAATGCTCTGGAGCAAGTTTTTATTAAGGATCTCTCTGTACTTTGCGCCGTTCATCTTTGCCTCGATCCTGACCAGTCTCTGCCACTGAATAACATACCCACAGCATGATGCTGCCACCACCATGCTTCACCGCTGCAGAGATGGTTATGTGACCCTGATTTAGCCCACTGCAGTAAAAGGTTAATGAGGGGGAACACCTTAATCGGTATAAGACACAGGTTTGTGACAGGCCACCCATTGGATTGGGTCATGAGCAATACAATAGACCAGGCAAAACTTTAAAAAAGATATATAAAATTGCCATTTCAATAAATACTTAGGACTACAATCACATTACTGTCACTTTTAAAGCAAATGTCATTTATTCATTATCATAACAAATCTACCTGATGAAGCCACCTTCATCAAAGGTATGGAGGAGCACAGGGAGTGGTGCTTGGAGCAAGAACTACAAACAATAGCCTACAACCCTGAACACGGCGTGAACTACGTTTAGGACGGATGCCAGACTATTGTAGTTATTGTACTCCAGCACCATGGCCACGCTCCTGCTCCCCGCACTGCCCTAACAGCTGTGCACCATAGTTTATATAGGAGGCAGAGGGCGTTAACTGCAATGAAAGAGAGTAGTTTAGGGGATGCTCCAATCAGGAGGGTGGTTAAAAAGTTCAGACCTTTAGGCACAGCAAATCACAAAGTCACAGCACACACATGCAATCAATTAAGGACAATCAGCAATCAATTAAGGTCAATCATTTGTGAGAGCATGCAAATATCAGTGGAAATTCTATTCATAGAAGAGCTAAAGTCCACCCTATTATTTATTGAACTGCATTGTTGGTTAAGGGCTTGTGAGTAGGCATTTACAAGACCCTGCTAGGTAAAGTCCCGCCTTATCTCAGCTCGCTGGTCACCATAGCAGCACCCACCCATAGCACGCGCTCCAGCAGGTGTATTTCACTGGTCACCCCCAGGGCCAATTCCTCCTTTGGCCGCCTCTCCTTCCAGTTCTACTACTTTGCACATTCACCTACTGCAAATCTACAATTCCAGTGTTTTTAATTGCTATATTGTATTTACTTCGCCACCGTGGCCTTTTAATTGCCTTTACCTCCCTCATCTCACCTCATTTGCTCACATTGTATATGCACTTGTTTTGTGTTGTATTATTGTTTGATTTACTCCATGTGTAACTCTGTGTTGTTGTATGTGTCGAACTGCTTTGCTTTATCTTAGCCAGGTCGCAGTTGTAAATGAGAACTTGTTCTCAACTTGCCTACCTGGTTAAACAAAGGTGAAATAAATAAATACATTTCACGATAACGTCTACACCTGTTGTATTATGCGCATGTGACAAATACAATTTGACTTGATTGGACATATACACACACACACCTTTATAGGGCCTGTGGTGCTTCATAGATGGGAGGCCTGTCAAAATAATGACTGATGGCTTTAGGTGCCACTGCCAATCAGCTCTTACAACTGAGTTATGAATGATTAATAACAAACATATTAATACTGTACATAAATTCAGCCTATTTGCTCTATCATGAAGGTCAAGACATTTGTACAGTCTCAGGGTTTGGGGCCCTGAACAAGACTGGACATGAGAGCTCATCTCACCCATGGCACTTTCTGAATGATTTTCTATGATGAATTGGCACTAAAGAGTTTCACATGGGCATAGAGGGAACACTAGGTTGTTTGTGGGCACAGATTTTTGGCGCTGGAGAAAAACTGATAGCCCAGGCAAACGCATGGCGCCAGAGTGTAGCCTACCAGACACCTCTTCTCTCTAAAGTAGGTCAACGAGATGCAATGTCCCCGTCCTTTAGAAAAATACATATAAAAGAAGCAGTGTAGGCCTACCGTTGAGAGATGTTGGAATATCGTTAGAATTTTACAATCCTCCTGTTTTTTAGTTCACAGGGTAAATATGTTTCCTTTAAATGTTCCCTTTTGGCAGCAATTACAGCTGTGAGTCTTTCTGGGTATGTCTCTAAAAGCTTTGCACACCTGGATTGTACAATATTTGCACATTATTGTTTTCAAAATTCTTCAAGCACTGTCAAGTTGGTTGTTGATCATTGCTAGACAGCTTGCCATACATTTTCAAGACGAATTAAGTCAAAACTGTAACTAAGCCACTCAGGAATATTCACTGTCATCTTGGTAATCAACTCCAGTGTGTATTTGGTCTTGCATTTTAGGTTATTGTCCTGATTAAAGGTGAATTTGTTTCCGTGTCTGAACAAGCAGACTAAACCAGCTTTTCCTCTTGGATTTTGCCTGTGCTTAACTCCCTAGTCCTTGCCGATGACAAGCATACCCATAACATGATGCAGCCACCACCATGCTTGAAAATATAAAAAGTAGTACTCAGTGATATGTTGTGTTGGACAAACATAAAGCTTTGTATTCAGGACAAAGTTAATTTCTTTGCCAATTTTTTTGCAGTTTTACTTTAGTGCCTTATTGCAAACAGGATGCATGTTTTCAAACAGGCTTCATTCTTTTCACTCTGTCATTTAGGTTAGTATTTTGGAGTAACTACAGTGTTGTTGATCCATCCTCAGTTTTCTTCTATCATGGCCTTTAAAGTTCCCATTGGCCTCATGGTGAAATCTCTGAGTTGTTTATTTTCTCTCTAGAAACTGAGTTAGGATTAATACAATATTGGCCTCTTGCCAGATTGATGACTATAGCCATAGATAAATGGATGTCAGCTCAACTGGATTTATAATAACTATTAATGAGTGTTGAATTATACAAAAAAACAACAGAAATATGATATTTGGGGTCTCCTTTGACATACCAAATCACTGCTTAATTTTCATGCAAGGAAAACTGGGTCCGGTTTTGTAAGGCTTAAACACCATATGACGTGATTAGAAAAAATCTGGGCCCATCATAGCCCATATAAAACAATTTCACAGCTGATTTATTACAAGGGTCCGCAGTTGTATCTGGTTAGGTTAGCCTACCAGATCAGGAAAAACTCTGGGCCCCATGAAAATAACCTCACGCCTTGAAATGTTGAGATAGTATTGACGTTTATATTTTAAACAATAGGTGGTGGGAATGGGCATACATACACTGGTGACATCTGCTGGTCAGGAATAAATATTAGCCTATTTGATGTTTACCAGTTCCTTCAGAAAGTATTCACACCCCTTGACTTTTTCCACATTTTGTTGTGTTACAGCCTGAATTCAAATGTATGAAATTGAGATTTTTGTCACTGACTTACACACAATTACCCATAATGTCAAAGTGGAATTATATTTTTCTAAATATTTACAAAATAATCAAACATTTCAAAGCTGAAATGTCTTGAGCCAATAAGTATTCAACCCCTTTGTTATGGCAAGCCTAAATAAGTCCAGGAGTAAAAATGTGCTGAACAAGTCACAATAAGAAATTCCTTTTGTGGAACTAGTTGCTCTCGTTCAGACTCACCACAAATCAAAGCCTTCAGTGATTGTCCAGAGGTTCAAATTTAACTTCCATTTTCGGAAATCAGGTCAGTCTGTTGCTAACTTTGTTGCTGAATTATGTGAGCTCTCTGAACATTGTGAGTTTGGGGCTATGTTAGAGGACATGCTCCGTGACTGATTAGTCTGTTGCATTAATGAGGACAGCACACAGCGCCGTTTGCTGGGGGAAGCCACACTGACTTTCAAGAGAGCATTGGAACTCTCTCAACGGATGGAAATGGCCGCTAGTAAAATATTCAAAAGACCAACAGTGTCAGTTGTGCAGTGCATCAGGTGACAAAAGAGGCGTCAGGAAAAAGGGGAAAAGCAGTGGAAAGTTTCAGATGTGGGGGAACACATTAAGCAAACAACTGTAAGTTCAAGGATACGGTCTATCACAATTGCAACAGAAAGGGATAATTAGCAAAACAATACATGGGTCCTAGGAGCAAGCCAGATGGTGGGCAGACTGGGCAGACCATGTTCACAGCATCGAAGCAACAGTCAGCAGCGCACCACCTAGAGAATGCAGGGGAGGAAGAGCATTGTTCCTACAACATGTTTAATGTGAGTAGTAGATGAGGATGGAGGTTGACACGGGGGCCTCTACCTCTGCTGTCAGTGAGGAGACCTACAAACAAATGTGGGGCTCAAAACAGGCTTCTTCCCTCACACCGGTAGGAATCAGACTGCTACATACACCGGGGAGACCATACCATTGCTGGGGGCTCTGGAGGTGGACATTGCATACAACAGCCAGGAAGCGAGAGCACGGATCCTGGTGGTGAAAGGTAATGGCGGTGACTGGCTCACCAAAATACAACTGAACTGGGGTGTGTCACGCCCTGGCCATAGAGAGGCTTTTTATTCTCTATTTTGGTTAGGCCAGGGTGTGACTAGGGTGGGCGTTCAATGTTCTTTTTTCTATGTTTTTGTATTTCACACCACATTGTCACACCACATTAGCTTGTTTTGATAGCACGTCATTTCCGGTCACGACTTGCAGACTTGTTTTTGAGTTGCTGTGCGTTTTGTTGCCAACCTGTTTTGCTACCTGACAAATTTACGGTTTTTACTTTTTAATTACCGTTTATATTTTTGTTTTTTCCTCCTCAACTTTTTCACTCCGGACGCTTTATCTGGACGTGGTTCGTCAGGACCTCCAACAGCCGAAGCTAAGTAGTAACATTAACATGATGCCTTCTAATTGCAGTCGCTGTACTCGCCTTACGGCGAGGATAGCTGTGCTACAAGCCCAGCTTCAGACGCAATCGCTAGGCAAGGGTAATTTCAGTGTAGGAAAGGATGAAACAGCGTCTGTGCCACCAGTAAGTACAGATAGTAGTATAAATCCCCTGGCACAGTCCCCGCAGCCGGACAACTTTCTCACGGTTTCTGGAAGGAAATGCTGTAGGAACACTCAACCGGTGTCGCTCATTCAGCTGACAGAAACTTTCAACCGGTTTTCCCCGTTAAGCAGCGGGTCGGAGTCAGAGGCCGAGTCTTCTCTGGTCTCTACTCCTCCCATTACGGGGTCTGAGACGCCGAAGCTTCCCACCATTAGCTCTGACAAATTGAAAACTCTAGTCATTGGCGACTCCATTACCCGCAGTATTAGACTTAAAACAAATCATCCAGCGATCATACACTGTTTACCGGGGGTCAGGGCTACCGACGTTAAGGCTAATCTGAAGATGGTGCTGGCTAAAGCTAAAACTGGCGAGTGTAGAGAGTATAGAGATATTGTTATCCACGTCGGCACCAACGATGTTAGGATGAAACAGTCAGAGATCACCAAGCGCAACATAGCTTCTGCGTGTAAATCAGCTAGAAAGATGTGTCGGCATCGAGTAATTGTCTCTGGCCCCCTCCCAGTTAGGGGGAGTGATGAGCTCTACAGCAGAGTCTCACAACTCAATCGCTGGTTGAAAACTGTTTTCTGCCCCTCCCAAAAGATAGAATTTGTAGATAATTGGCCCTCTTTCTGGGACTCACCCACAAACAGGACCAAGCCTGACCTGCTGAGGAGTGACAGACTCCATCCTAGCTGGAGGGGTGCTCTCATTTTATCTACCAACATAGACAGGGCTCTAACTCCTCTAGCTCCACAATGAAATAGGGTGCAGGCCAGGCAGCAGGCTGTTAGCCAGCCTGCCAGCATAGTGGAGTCTGCCACTAGCACAGTCAGTGTAGTCAGCTCAGCTATCACCATTGAGACCGTGTCTGTGCCTTGACCTAGGTTGGGCAAAACTAAACATGGCGGTGTTCGCCTTAGCAATCTCACTAGGATAAAGACCACCTCCATTCCTGTCATTATTGAAAGAGATCATGATATCTCACATCTCAAAATAGGGCTACTTAATGTTAGATCCCTTACTTCAAAGGCAATTATAGTCAATGAACTAATCACTGATCATAATCTTGATGTGATTGGCCTGACTGAAACATGGCTTAAGCCTGATGAATTTACTGTGTTAAATGAGGCCTCACCTCCTGGCTACACTAGTGACCATATCCCCTGTGCATCCCGCAAAGGCGGAGGTGTTGCTAACATTTACGATAGCAAATTTCAATTTACAAAAAAAAAAAATGACGTTTTCGTCTTTTGAGCTTCTAGTCATGAAATCTATGCAGCCTACTCAATCACTTTTTATAGCTACTGTTTACAGGCCTCCTGGGCCATATACAGCGTTCCTCACTGAGTTCCCTGAATTCCTATCGGACCTTGTAGTCATAGCGGATAATATTCTAATCTTTGGTGACTTTAATATTCACATGGAAAAGTCCACAGACCCACTCCAAAAGGCTTTCGGAGCCATCATCGACTCAGTGGGTTTTGTCCAACATGTCTCTGGACCCACTCACTGTCACAGTCATACGCTGGACCTAGTTTTGTCCCATGGAATAAATGTTGTGGATCTTAATGTTTTTCCTCATAATCCTGGACTATCGGACCACCATTTTATTACGTTTGCAATTGCAACAAATAATCTGCTCAGACCCCAACCAAGGATCATCAAAAGTCGTGCTATAAATTCACAGACAACACAAAGATTCCTTGATGTCCTTCCAGATTCCCTCTGTCTACCCAAGTACGCCAGAGGACAAAAATCAGTTAACCACCTAACTGAGGAACTCAATTTAACCTTGCGCAATACCCTAGATGCAGTTGCACCCCTAAAAACTAAAAACATTTCTCATAAGAAACTAGCTCCCTGGTACACAGAAAATACCCGAGCTCTGAAGCAAGCTTCCAGAAAATTGGAACGGAAATGGCGCCACACCAAACTGGAAGTCTTCCGACTAGCTTGGAAAGACAGTACTGTGCAGTACCGAAGAGCCCTTACTGCTGCTCGATCATCCTATTTTTCTAACTTAATTGAGGAAAATGAGAACAATCCGAAATTCCTTTTTGATACTGTCGCAAAGCTAACTAAAAAGCAGCATTCCCCAAGAGAGGATGACTTTCACTTTAGCAGTGATAAATTCATGAACTTCTTTGAGGAAAAGATTATGATTATTAGAAAGCAAATTACGGACTCTTCCTTAAATCTGCGTATTCCTTCAAAGCTCAGTTGTCCTAAGTCTGCACAACTCTGCCAGGACCTAGGATCAAGAGAGACGCTCAAGTGTTTTAGTACTATATCTCTTGACACAATGATGAAAATAATCATGGCCTCTAAACCTTCAAGCTGCATACTGGACCCTATTCCAACTAAACTACTGAAAGAGCTGCTTCCTGTGCTTGGCCCTCCTATGTTGAACATAATAAACGGCTCTCTAGCCACCGGATGTGTACCAAACTCACTAAAAGTGGCAGTAATAAAGCCTCTCTTGAAAAAGCCAAACCTTGACCCAGAAAATATAAAAAACTATCGGCCTATATCGAATCTTCCATTCCTCTCAAAAATTTTAGAAAAGTCTGTTGCACAACAACTCACTGCCTTCCTGAAGACAAACAATGTATACGAAATGCTTCAGTCTGGTTTTAGACCCCATCATAGCACTGAGATGGCACTTGTGAAGGTGGTAAATTACATTTTAATGGCATCGGACCGAGGCTCTGCATCTGTCCTCGTGCTCCTAGACCTTAGTGCTGCTTTTGATACCATCGATCACCACATTCTTTTGGAGAGATTGGAAACCCAAATTGGTCTACACGGACAAGTTCTGGCCTGGTTTAGATCTTATCTGTCGGAAAGATATCAGTTTGTCTCTGTGAATAGTTTGTCCTCTGACAAATCAACTGTAAATTTCGGTGTTCCTCAAGGTTCCGTTTTAGGACCACTATTGTTTTCACTATATATTTTACCTCTTGGGGATGTTATTTGAAAACATAATGTTAACTTTCACTGCTATGCGGATGACACACAGCTGTACATTTCAATGAAACATGGTGAAGCCCCAAAATTGCCTTGCTAGAAGAATGTGTTTCAGACATAAGGAAGTGGATGGCTGCAAACTTTCTACTTTTAAACTCGGACAAAACAGAGATGCTTGTTCTAGGTCCCAAGAAACAAAGAGATCTTCTGTTGAATCTGACAATTAATCTTAATGGTTGTACAGTCGTCTCAAATAAAACTGTGAAGGACCTCGGCGTTACTCTGGACCCTGATCTCTCTTTTGAAGAACATATCAAGACAATTTCAAGGACAGCTTTTTTCCATCTACGTAACATTGCAAAAATCAGAAACTTTCAGTCCAAAAATGATGCAGAAAAATTAATCCATGCTTTTGTCACTTCTAGGTTAGACTACTGCAATGCTCTACTTTCCGGCTACCCGGATAAAGCACTAAATAAACTTCAGTTAGTGCTAAATACGGCTGCTAGAATCCTGACTAGAACCAAAAAATTTGATCATATTACTCCAGTGCTAGCCTCTCTACACTGGCTTCCTGTCAAAGCAAGGGCTGATTTCAAGGTTATACTGCTAACCTACAAAGCATTACATGGGCTTGCTCCTACCTATCTCTCTGATTTGGTCCTGCCGTACATACCTACACGTACGCTACGGTCACAAGACGCAGGCCTCCTAATTGTCCCTAGAATTTCTAAGCAAACAGCTGGAGGCAGGGCTTTCTCCTATAGAGCTCCATTTTTATGGAACGGTCTGCCTACCCATGTCAGAGACGCAAACTCGGTCTCAACCTTTAAGTCTCTACTGAAGACTCATCTCTTCAGTGGGTCATATGATTGAGTGTAGTCTGGCCCAGGAGTGGGAGGGTGAACGGAAAGGCTCTGGAGCAACGAACCGCCCTTGCTGTCTCTGCCTGGCCGGTTCCCCTCTTTCCACTGGGATTCTCTGCCTCTAACCCTATTACAGGGGCTGAGTCACTGGCTTACTGGGGCTCTCTCATGCCGTCCCTGGAGGGGGTGCGTCACCTGAGTGGGTTGAGTCACTGATGTGGTCATCCTGTCTGGGTTGGCGCCCCCCCCCCCCCCCCCTTGGGTTGTGCCGTGGCGGAGGTCTTTGTGGGCTATACTCAGCCTTGTCTCAGGATGGTAAGTTGGTGGTTGAAGATATCCCTCTAGTGGTGTGGGGGCTGTGCTTTGGCAAAGTGAGTGGGGTTATATCGTTCCTGTTTGGCCCTGTCCGGGTGTGTCCTCGGAATGGGCCACAGTGTCTCCTGACCCCTCCTGTCTCAGCCTCCAGTATTTATGCTGCAGTAGTAGTTTATGTGTCGGGGGGCTAGGGTCAGTTTGTTATATCTGGAGTACTTCTCCTGTCCTATTCGGTGTCCTGTGTGAATCTAGGTGTGCGTTCTCTAATTCTCTCCTTCTCTCTTTCTCTCTCTCGGAGGACCTGAGCCCTAGGACCATGCCCCAGGACTACCTGACATGATGACTCCTTGCTGTCCCCAGTAAACCTGGCTGTGCTGCTGCTCCAGTTTCAACTGTTCTGCCTTAATATTATTTGACCATGCTGGTCATTTATGAACATTTGAACATCTTGGCCATGTTCTGTTATAATCTCCACCCGGCACAGCCAGAAGAGGACTGGCCATCCCACATATGCTCTCTCTAATTCTCTCTTTCTTTCTCTCTCTCGGAGGACCTGAGCCCTAGGACCATGCCCCAGGAATACCTGACATGATGACTCCTTGCTGTCCCCAGTCCACCTGACTGTGCTGCTGCTCCAGTTTCAACTGTTCTGCCTTATTATTATTCGACCATGCTGGTCATTTATGAACATTTGAACATCTTGACCATGTTTTGTTATAATCTCCACCCGGCACAGCCAGAAGAGGACTGGCCACCCCACATAGCCTGGTTTCTCTCTAGGTTTCTTCCTAGGTTTTGGCCTTTCTAGGGAGTTTTTCCTAGCCACCGTGCTTCTACACCTGCATTGCTTGCTGTTTGGGGTTTTAGGCTGGGTTTCTGTACAGCACTTTGAGATATCAGCTGATGTACGAAGGGCTATATAAATAAATTTGATTTGATTTGATTTGATATTTCTTTGTTTTTGGCCGGGTATGGTTCTCAATCAGGAACAGCTGTCTGTCTCTGATTGAGAACCATACTTTGGTAGCTCTTGCCCACATGGGTTTTGTGGGTAGTTATTTTCTGTTTAGTGTGTTTTGCACCTGGCGGAGCTGTTTCGGTTGTTTCTGTTGTTCCTTGTTGCATTTAGTGTTCAGTTTATAAAAATATTGATGAACACTTACCACACTGCATCTTGGTCCTCACCTTCTTCCACCAACGGCCGTTACATAACTACCCACCACAACCGGACCAAGCAGCGTGGTAACCAGGAGCAGAGGGTTCTGGACTCCTGGACATGGGATGAGATTTTGGACGGTAATGAATCCTGGGCACAGGCTGGGGAATATTGCCGCCCCAGGGAAGAGCTGGAGGCAGCTAAAGCCGAGCGGCGGCGTTATGAGGAGTTAGCATGCAGCGCAACAGGGGCGAGAGGCAGCCCCAAAAATGTATTGGGGGAGGCACACGGGGAGTGTGGCTAAGTCAGGTAGGAGACCTGAGCCAACTCCCCGTGCTTACCGTGGCGAGAGGTGGACCGGGCAGGCACCGTGTTATGCCGTGAGGCGCACAGTGTCCCCAGTGCGCAGGCATAGCCCGGTGCGCTACATCGCAGCTCCTCGTATCGGCCGGGCTAGAGTGGGCATCGAGCCAGGAATAATGAAGCCGGCTCAGCGCATCTGGTCTCCAGTGCGTCTCCTCGGCCCGGGTTATCCTGCGCCAGCTCTGCGCACTGTGTCTCCAGTGCATCTGCACAGCCCAGTGCGTCCTGTGCCTGGCAGCCGCACGTCAGTCAGGAGCCGCCAGAGCCGCACGTCAGTCAGGAGCCACCACAGCCGCCCGTCAGTCAGGAGCCGCCAGAGCCGCCCATCAGACAGGCGCCGTCAGAGTCGCCCTTCACTCCGGCGCCGCCAGAGTCGCCCTTCACTCCGGCGCCGCTAGAGTCGCCCTTCACTCCGGCGCCGCCAGAGTCGCCCTTCACTCCGGCGTCGCCAGAGTCGCCCTTCACTCCGGCGCCGCCAGAGTCGCCCTTCACTCCGGCGCCGCCAGAGTCGCCCTTCACTCCGGCGCCGCCAGAGTCGCCCTTCACTCCGGCGCCGCCAGAGTCTCCCATCTATTCGGGGCACGCTGCAAGGGTCCCCAGTCCGAGGTCGGCGGCGAGGGTCGCAGCTCCAAAGGCGCCACTTAAGTGGGCCAAGACTATGGTGGAGTGGGGTCCACGTCCCACGCCAGAGCCGCCACCGCGGACAAATGCCCACCCAGACCCTCCCCTATGGGTTTAGGTTTTGCGGCTGTAGTCCTTGCCTTTGGGGTGGCGGGGGGGGGGGGGGGGGGGGGGGGGGTACTGTCACGCCCTGGCCATAGAGAGGCTTTTTATTCTCCATTTTGCTTAGGCCAGGGTGTTACTAGGTTGGGCGTTCTATGTTCTTTTTTCTATGTTTTTGTATTTCTTTGTTTTTGGCCGGGTATGGTTCTCAATCAGGGACAGCTGTCTGTCCTTGTCTCTGAACCATACTTAGGTAGCTCTTGCACACATGGGTTTTGTGGGTAGTTATTTTCTGTTTAGTGTGTTTTGCACCTGACGGAGCTGTTTCGGTTGTTTCTTTTGTTCCTTGTTGTATTTAGTGTTCAGTTTATTAAAATAATGATGAACACTTACCACGCATCTTGGTCCTCAACTTCTTCCACCAAAGTCCGTTACAGGGTGAGATAAAACACACATGAGTGAGATTTTCAAAGATGAACTGGGCACACTGTAGAGCACTGTTCGTGGATCCTCAGACCGAGCCTTGCTTTTTCAAGCCCAGGACAGTGCCATACACGAAGAAAAAGAAAGTTGAGGATGAGTTGGAGCGGCTGCAGGAAAAAACACCATTACTCTCATTCAGTACTCCCGCTGTGCAGCTCCAATCGTTCCTGTTCTGAAAAATGATGGCACAGTGCATATTTATTCCAGTGTGTTCTATGGCCATGCAAATGTCAAAAGTGAGTCTAGAGTCGAATGTGTTAGCGTGACCACTGCATGGGGAGTATTGGCAGGCCATTGAAAGTTCAGAACCCAGTCTCATAATTTAATCTCTGTTAGCCACAAACTGAGACAGAGTCCTCCTAACGTTTCTGGAGAGTGGAGAGGAGAGGGACTCACAAATAAGTGGGTCATCATCGGATACATGGGGAATGGGCCAGGCATGGGAAACAGATTAGGCACACGTAGTCATCTGAGAGAATCGGTCACATAGAAGAAAAACAAGTTGCTCGACCTTTGCAGAAAAGCAAAGGAGGAGGGAAAAGTAAAAGGAACAAGTGCACAACACCTTAGATTCTGTTGCCGCCAATTCCCTGTGATGGTGCCATGGCACACGTGACTGTCACAGTCCAAATCCCCTATACCCATTTATCCATTAGTGGTAAGTACTGAGGGCCACTCAAAGCTGTTTTAATCAGGGGAGGGGGTGCATAAAGGAATTCTTTGTCAGTAAGGAAGACATGAAAGCAGGAGAATGAGGAGACAAGGAGGCAGGAATCAGTAGAGATGATGGAGGATATGACAATGGATCGATGATTAATAACTGAAGGACAGCAGATTCTACACTAACTGAATTAATCGATATACTGTATTTCATTGCACAGCATCTGCAGCTAACCATTCTTAACTTTTGCTCTACTTATAAGAAAAAAAAAAGACTATAGTCTGCTTTTTGAAGATACCCACCTCATGTTTTTACATGACAAACATTTCACAAATGCAGGCCTCAATAGTCTCCCCTTGTTAACACACACACACACACACACACACACACACACACACACACACACATACTGTAGTCTCCCTGTTTTCCGTTTTATGTATAATGTCCTACTATGACATTCCCTGTCATCTACATTCATCCCCATCTCCACATGTTGTTGAAACACCATCTCTCCATATCATATTTTACACAGTTATCCCTGTCCTGACTCAACCAGCCTCAGGTACTGTATCAATTTCCATGACCTTGTTAGGAAGCCATCTCTGCAGGGGAATCTCAGTATAACTGTACTGCCATTGTTCCTAACTGACCTTCACATGCTTTACTGTGGTCGTGTTTAGTTCCCCCACCCTCTCTTAGTCACCCTGTTACACTAAAGCTTCCCTGGCCACTCTCTGTGATGAGAGAGCTCCCTTTGAGGGGATTAAAAATGCCTCTCTCTTGGCATCCTTTACCTGCTACTGCTGGCTTAAAATGCTGTATCTGGATTGTTTTTTGGGTGGACAGTATCTTGATCAGTTTATTTAAAATTATCCTAAACTCTGGTTGACCCCAGGTCAGGAAAGTACAGCTTTTCGATTAATCCCAGGGCACCACTAATTTCAAATCAGTTAGTTGGCTTTGGCTTGTTCAGCTCAATCCTCAGCCACACTTCTCTTCTACCTGAAAGATAGAAAGCTTCAGGTAACCATATAATCCTCTCTGGTGAAGCACTTTTCTTTGAGAAACAGAGGCAAGGGGGAATGTGAGAGAGTTAGAAGAAGGAAGAGGGGAGACTCCCCAGCTGCAAAGAGACACCAGAAGTTAGCGCCCCCTCGCTAATGGCCGCACATTACCTATGGGTAAATCTGTGGCCCCCCGGAAAGAAGACACCACTCGACATTTACCGGCAGCCATCTGAGAGTACAGGAAAGCAGAAAGCCAAAACATGCATTGGCTAAGCTAAGCCTCCCCACCTCACCTCACCTCCACCCTTACCCACCTTCAGAACACATCACAATACAAGCAGTATACTGAGGGGACAGATAAATAATCGCAGCGGGGAAAGAAAGAGGCCACCTTCCTGATATATGCGTCACACAGCGGTAGATGCCCCCTCTATATAGGTTCCCATTGCAGTCCCTTGTGGTTGTTTGGTTCTGCTGCTGCTGACTCCTGGATGTGTTTCATGGCAGAGCAACAAAAAAACAGAGAAACAGGACAACAGAGAGACAGAGATTCATTCATCCATCATGCAAGTCCTTTCCAGTCTGGCGTTGGTTCTGAAGAACATTTGGACACTTTCTTTCCTCCGGGATCTCCTGTGTGAATTTGTGGGCACTGCCATCTTCCTCTTCACCAGTCTGGCCTCTGTGGTGCTATGGCCCCAGCTTCCAGCCTGGGATGGGAGCCTCTCCAGTCCCACCAGTGATCATCATCTCCATGACTTGTCCTCAGAGTCTGACCCATCCTTTCTCTCGGACTCCCAGCCCCTCTCCGAGTGCCACCCTGACCCCCTGCATGTGGCCTTGGCATTCGGGGCCTCCGTGGCTGTGGTGTCTGTGTGCCTGGGTCCTGCTACCTCTGGAGGAGGGGTCCACCTGAACCCGGCTGTGACCCTGGCTCTGGCTGCAGGACTGAGGGTGAGCCCCTGGAGAGCTATCCTCTACGTGGGGGCACAGCTCCTCGGTGCACTCTGTGCTTGTGCACTTCTCATGGGAATGGTGCCTGCCCCGCTCAGAGGGCATCTGGGGCTGAACGAGGTCACGAGTCATGTCTAATACATTTGTATTTGATTCTAGGTTGTAGTGAAGTATTGTTTTTCTGTAGTATTGTAGCTTCCGAAAAGTCATGATTAGAAATGCTTTGCCAAAACATTTTGCATGGGCTTAATTGATTATGGGTGTTTATAAACATTTTAACTTAATGAATCCAGGTCTGATATCTGTAAAAATGTTTATTTTTCCAGGTAGGCTTGGGTGTCCACCCATGCCAAGCCTTCACAGTGGAGACAGCCATCACCTTTCAGCTGGTGGTCTGTGTCCTCGCCACGTCTCGACCCACATCAGCCTTCCACCTCCTGGGTCCTGTAGTGGTCGGCTTGTCTGTCATTCTGGGGAATCTTGTGGCAGTAAGGAAGATGCCAGATCCTATTTGTGTTTGTTTAAATTCTGTCTGACCATAATAGAGTTTCTATGGGTAATTTGATGGATTTTGTCTATTAAAACATTTTGTAGATCTTTACATTTTTCCTATGACTTATCTTTTATTTCATCCCCCCCCCCCCTCTCTTTTTCTCCCCCTCTCTCTCTTTACCTTCAACCTTTGACCAGATTGGGTACACTGGCTGTGGGATGAATCCTGCTAGATCTTTTGGTCCAGCTGTGGTCACTTTAAAATTTCAAAACCATTGGGTGAGTCTGGCCAAACACAAGTTGACTCTATGAAATTACAAAAGTACATTGACACTATTTACTAACATCACACCACAGTTCACACATACAAATCTACTTACAAAAAAAGTTTCTCTCTCCTCTGCAGGTGTATTGGGTGGGGCCGTGTGCGGGGGCGTTACTAGCTGGCCTACTACATGACTTGGTGCTCTACCCACGGTGGGGTAGCCCTGGCGACTGGTTGGCTGAGTTTAAGGAACTGTTTCCCAAGGATCCACTCAAACAGCCCACCACCTTGGAACACACAGTGGAGTAGAAATGGAGGCAGTTATCTTACCATTGTCTGACCATTGACCAAAGGTGACCACACACACCATTCTCTGATATCTGACCATTTGCCACTGGTGTACACAAGTGGTCATGCTAGCTGGGTCCATCGTTGAGTATCACTGAGTGAAGAAACTCAACATTTGTACACATCTACAGTATTCATGCACATCTACAATGTAGCTATGATAATATACTCTGCTGTATTCTCTGGGAGACTGCTTTCTCCTCTCTTTTCCTGAGTGTACTGGATAGTTCCCTTTCTGGCCAGTTATCTGATATTTCAGAACTGAACAAAACACTAATCCACCCTCTCAGGTTCTTCACAATCATGTTGTTTGTCAGTTTGACTTCACTTTGTGCATCTTTGTACCTCTCTGAGATGTTAAACCATCTATAAAAGCAGATCATGTATATTCAGACCAAAGCCTGGACATGTCAATGAGTGTCCAAGGCGATTTCATTCAGGTCAGTTAAAGTACGGGTACCAGCTGTATAATCATTCACATTACGGGACAGATCACTATAATATGTGTTTTTATATACCGCTATCACGGTGTTTGTCTTGTTATACATATTTAAATAACGGCTGTATGACTCAGTAAAATGTTCTTTATTATATCATGAATTTTACATTTGTTTTTCACTATATTGAAACGGAACGTAATGTTTTTCATGTCCTCTGTGCAAGAGTTTATTAAAGCTGAAAACCGAACTGAGTCGTCCTACGGAGTGTACATGGGGGGGGGGGGGGGGGGGGTGTAAAGTGGGTGTGAAGCTACAGGAGTCATTTTGTGTCCGGTCCACTTACATGTTCCATCTGTTTCCATGAAATGTCATGCCCTGGGGAGGACTCATCTAGGAAGGAAGGGCTTGGGTGGAATTGACCAGTGTCTCCATAATCTCTCAAACCCAACAACCCTGCCCTGTGCGTGTTTCTGTGTGTCTGTATCTGTGTCTGTGTCTCTCTCTTTCTCTCTCCCAACAATGAAAAAAAATAGAAAAATGTGTATTTGGATCCACGTCCCGATAGTTTTATACCTTGGTAATGCACACTCTTGAATCGTGTACTTATTTTTTTCATGTATGTACTATGAGACGTTGTTTACGGGTTAATATAACACTATAAATATATGTGCCAATGTGTCTGAGAGCTGCAGTTCTGTTCTGACAGACTGACATCTCTTCACTTCATGTCACAAAATATTCTCTGCGAAGTCCTATCTGCAGGAAACAGTTAGTTACACTCCACTCAACACAATGCAATGAGAGCCGCAAATACATTTTGCTTAGCAAGAAAAAAATCCTTCAACTCACATCAACAACTCTGCCCTATCTATGACAGCCCTCTCGGCGTTACTGTGTAAGTTCCCTGACTTGCGAAAAACAACTGAAGATGATAAGAATTACTCACATAGGAAGAAGAAATTTGGATTCCAGTTTCATTTGCAGTGAGGGAGTTGACGGAGACATAGAAGAGCTATGAAAAAGATGGAGGAACACCGGATTCATAGATCAATACAAATGATGGGTCTCCTGCTATTTGCTCTCCCACATTACTCTGACACCTTAAATCTAAACCTGGTTAACTTCACTGAGTTCTCTGGCCCCGAGGGAAGCTTCTTTGGCTTCTCTGCAGATTTCTATCAGTTTAGCAACAAAACGTGAGTATTGCAATATACTATTTGGTAAGTTTTGGCTTTGCTTCATTCAGTAGGCTTTGCATCATTATTATGGTATCTGTTAAACTACACTGTATAGTTAAAAGTATGTGGACACCCCTTCAAATTAGTGGATTCGGCCATTTCAGCAACACCCGTTGCTGACAGGTGTATAAAATTGAGCACACCACCATGCAATCTCCATAGACAAGCATTGGCAGTAAAATGGCCTTTACTGAAGAGCTCAGTGACTTTCAATGTGGCACTGTCATAGGATGCCACATTTCCAACAAGTCAGTTTGTCAAACTTCCGTCCTACAAGAGCTGCTCTGGTCAACTGTAAGTGCTGTTATTGTGAAGTGGAAACATTTAGGAGCAACAACGGCCCAGTCGCGTAGTGCTAGACCACAGGAACTCACAGAACGGGACTGTCAAGTGCTGAAGCGAGCAGCGCGCAAAATGTGTCTGTCCGCGGTTGCAACACTCACTACTGCCTCTGGAAGCAACATCAGCTCAATAAGTCTTTGTTGGGAGCTTCATGAAATGGGTTTCCAAAGCCAAGCAGCCGCACACAAGCCTAAGATCACCATGAGGAATGCCAAACGTCGGCTGGAGTGGTGTAAAGCTCGCCTCCATTGGACTCTGGAGCAGTGGAAACGCGTTCTTTGGAGTGATGAATCACGCTTCACCATCTGCAGACCGACAGATTAATTTGTGTTTTGCGAATGCCAGGAGAACGCTACCTGCCAAATGCATTGTGCCAACTGTAAAGTTTGGAGGAGGAATAATGGTCTGGGCTGTTTTTTATGGTTCGGGTTAGGCCCCTTAGTTCCAGTGAAGGGAAAGCTCAACGCTACAGCATACAATGACATTCTAGACGATCCTGCGCTTCCATCTTTGGAAGGCCCTTTGAGGAAGGCCCTTTCCTGTTTCAGCATGACAATGCCCCTATTGACATCCAGGCTGTATCACAACCGGCGGTGATTGAGAGGCCCAGCGTCGTCCGGGTTTGGCTGGTGTAGGCCGTCATTGTAATTAAGAATTTGTTCTTAACTGACTTGACTAGTTAAATAAAGGTTAAATGTAAAAATGTCAACAACAACAACAAAAATTGACAAAGCGAGGTCCGTACAGAAATGGTAACTCGAAATCGGTGTTGAAGAACTTGACTCTCCTGCACAGAGCCCTGACCTCAACCCCATTGATCACCTTTCTGATGAATTGGAACGCTGACTGCAAGCCCGGCCTAATCGCCCAACATCAGTGCCCAACCTCACTAATGTTCTTGTGGATGAATGGGAGCAAGTCCCCGCAGCAATGATCCAGCATCTAGTGGAAATCCTTCCCAGAAGAGTGGAGGCTGTTACAGCAGCAAAGGGGAGAACAACTCCGTCTTAATGCCCATGGTTTTGGAATGAGATGTTTGATGAGCAGGTGTCCACATACTTTGGGTCATGTACTGTATATGCTGGTATTACTCTCATATTAAATTGGGCAAGGTATGTGGAGTTTGAATAGCTTTTCATTAGATTCTTGTCTGAAATCCCAAAGATAATATTTGAACCATAGTATTTTCTGTCCCACAGCATCAGTGTTGTGGTTGGGGCCCCTAGAGCCAACACCAGTCAGCCAAGAGTCACTGAGGCAGGGGCTGTGTATCTCTGTCCCTGGGCACAGACAGGAGGGGCCTGTACTACCATGACCTTTGACACAAAAGGTAAACCTTTACTTATCATAAGTCCTATTCATGCATTTCTCAATGTTTTCTAAAGCTGTGAACATATTATCATACTGTAGATCAGTAAGTAAGTAAAGAAGATATTTATTTATTCTGGGCTCAATTACAAAAAAGGTTGACAAACTGAGCTGTCTGATGTAACTACAGGTGATGAGGTTTATCCTCACCAGAACTTAGTGATAAGCTCTTCAAAGTCCCACCAGTGGTTTGGTGCTACTGTGCGATCCTCCGGAAACTACATTGTGGTGAGTTTTTCCAGCCGTTGTGGCACAATACTGTTACCACTCTCTCACTCTTTGAATTCTCATAAACCAGTCACTCATTTTGCTGTGAGTCTGAAGGCTGCTGTATACAGTCACTGTGCAGTATAGAATGCATCAGATATCGATCCTCTAAATCTTTTACAGAACCACTCTTCCTCCCTCAATTTATTTTCCTTCCTCTCCCAACCACCGATCCCCTCTCTCTTTCTACCAATGTGTGTATGCCTCTGCTCCTTCTTAATTTGACTTTCTTTCTCTCGCGGTCATTCTCTTCATCACTTTGTGTTACCCTTCTCTATATCATGTTCCTTCTCCCCCCCTTTCTCTCCTCCCTTCTCTCTCTCCCTCCCTCCCCCTGCGCCAGGCCTGTGCCCCCCTGTTCCACTGGAACGTAATAGACGTGGGGGAACGTGACGAGGCCCAGAACACTCCAGTGGGGACCTGCCTAGTGTTGAATACACTGACGGGGGAAACGGTCAACTTCTCCCCCTGCAGAGACGTCATGACTGAAAAAAATTACAAAGCCCTGAAGTACAGTAAGAGATATTAGTCATGCCAGTAGTACCTGTACAGTACAGTAAGAGATATTAGTCATGCCAGTAGTACCTGTACAGTACAGTAAGATATATTAGTCATGCCAGTAGTACCTGTACAGTACAGTAAGAGATATTAGTCATGCCAGTAGTAACTGTACAGTACAGTAAGAGATATTAGTCATGCCAGTAGTACCTGTACAGTACAGTAAGAGATATTAGTCATGCCAGTAGTACAGTACAGTAAGAGATATTAGTCATGCCAGTAGTACAGTACAGTAAGAGATATTAGTCATGCCAGTAGTACCTGTACAGTAAGAGATATTAGTCATGCCAGTAGTACAGTACAGTAAGATATATTAGTCATGCCAGTAGTACCTGTACAGTACAGTAAGAGACATTAGTCATGCCAGTAGTACCTGTACAGTACAGTAAGAGATATTAGTCATGCCAGTAGTACCTGTACAGTACAGTAAGATATATTAGTCATGCCAGTAGTACCTGTACAGTACAGTAAGAGACATTAGTCATGCCAGTAGTACCTGTACAGTACAGTAAGATACATTAGTCATGCCAGTAGTACCTGTACAGTACAGTAAGAGACATTAGTCATGCCAGTAGTACCTGTACAGTACAGTAAGAGACATTAGTCATGCCAGTAGTACCTGTACAGTACAGTAAGAGATATTAGTCATGCCAGTAGTACCTGTACAGTACAGTAAGAGATATTAGTCATGCCAGTAGTACCTGTACAGTAAGAGACATTAGTCATGCCAGTAGTACCTGTACAGTACAGTAAGAGACATTAGTCATGCCAGTAGTACCTGTACAGTACAGTAAGAGATATTTGTCATGCCAGTAGTACCTGTACAGTACAGTAAGAGATATTAGTCATGCCAGTAGTACCTGTACAGTACAGTAACAGGTTCCTCTGTTGTCCACTCAAAACTTAAAGGCTGCATTTACGCATGCAATCCAATTTTGATCTTTTGCCACTAAATGTTATTTTGACCAATCAGATTGGGCAAAAGAACAGAATTGGGCTGCCTGTGTAAACACAACCAAACAAGCATCTTGTCAGAACTCTTTTGGTAATTGAGTATCATTCTCACTGCTATGCCACAAAACACCTCGGGTATATCCTTCTTAAAATAGCAGTTGACTTCATGTTCAAACGTTTGCCTGCTGGTCTTTCTTTCTACTCTGCATGTTTTCATCTTTGATCCTAATCTTGATTCTCAGCTAACGACAGACGATACTGTGAAGTGGGATTTAGCTCCGACATAACAAAGGTGCCCGCCCTCCAAACATTTCTCATCAAACTTTTTCTTTTTGACTCATATAATACACAGCAATGTACAGTAGCAGAGTAGATAATTTAGATCCACATAGTTTATGATACTGTAATGTAGTAATTACACCAACAGTGTTATGATACCATCTATAACAATAATTTGATTTGTTTCTTGCCGTACTATTCTAGGAGGGAAGGCTCCTTATCGGTGCTCCTGGAGGCTACTATTTTCAAGGTAACATGTGCCATCTGGTGCCATTATTAGCCTGGTTAAACTAGATTTCACACTACACCTGAGGTAAATCTGCCGGGGCATAAAATTGCTGGGGCATACATTTGCTGCTGGGGCATTGGAGCTGGATGCCACACTTTCTGAGGCTGATGGAGGGTTTGTTGCTTCCGCTGCTGGAGCATTGAACAAAAATGGGGTGGACAAACACTAAAACACTAAGAACAAGAAATATAAAATGTCACCATACATGGTTCTTAGGCTGGTGGCTTCCGTAATTATGGTGGCTTCCATTATTGCATTGTTCAACACTCCTAGGATAAATGTATCCACTAATAGCCCTGTTGTTGGAACGTCTCCGGGAAGGTTGATGATGACTGAGCATGATGAATTATCATATTGTCATATAGTCTCGCAAATGCCAGACCTAGGGCAACAACATGTCAGAACATTGTTAAAGTGGGAGGCAACCTGCCTGCTTAATTTGACTAATGTTACTGAAAATATTATGAAATAAATATGTATAAACATTACTAAAGGTGTCTTCTCCAAATGATGGTTGCGGTGTTTAACCTTTCTGTTGCAGGTCAGATCATCAGTGCAGGACTGCCTGACATCGTCGACAGTGCCAAGAGCCAGAATGCCAAACCTTATGTGGCAGGACAAACCCATTCCCCTGAGACTGGTGGATACGATCATTACCATGGTAAGAGGGTGACACGCAAGACTTGTGGTCTAATGCAATGGTTTTCAAGCCTCTTCTCCGAGACGCCAAGATGTTTCACAATTCTGTTGCAACCCTGAACTAGCAAACCAAATTCACCTAATTAAGTGCTTGATGATTAGTTGAATCAGGTGTTCTACCCCGAAGAGAGGTTTGAGAACCACTGGCCTAAAATATTCAGTACAAAGATATTCAGTGACATTCTTCTCAGTTCAATAAACCCGAAAGGTTTCGCCAACAGGGTATTCTGTGGCCACTGGCGAGTTCACTGGAGACTCAATACCAGGTGAGAAAGTTCCCGTCAAAAGTGTCCACACAACCAGATAATTACTAGCCCGGTCCCAGTTTGTACTATCATTCCGACTCATTGTCATGCCAAACATTTGTTCATGTTTTGCATGACAAAGAATGGCGCAAGGAATGGAATATTAGCACATAGGCCCATAGAGTGGTGCCCAGACTAGAGAATAACACTTCCTACGTTTTATGTGCCTGGTAGTGATGGTGACAGCTGTGCAAAACCTTCAAACATTTGTCAGTAAGATACAAAAGGTTGAAACATTTCTGAATAATTAATTTGTTAAGTCTGTTTTACTGTGTTTTAAATCCAGTACAAGTATTTATTTTCTGTTTCAGATTATGTGGTTGGAGTGCCTAATGATCGCAACACAGCTGGCTCAGTAAGGGCTCCCGATGGCGTCATGATCATTTACTTTTCATATTAATTTATTAGAGAGTGATCTAAGCTAATGTTGTGGCTTTGTATCCAGGTCAAAATCTATAATGGAAACACACCTGGCTTTTTGGGAGTTAAACGCACATTCTTAGGCTCTCAGGTGAGACTGCATTTCCATCATTTCCATCACATTTTATTTTGATTGACTTGTTTACAGGAGAGTGATGAAGAAGTGATCACTATGTGACATTTCTGTACAGATATGCCTTTGTGTTGATATCCGAGTCCCGAGCAACGTAAGTCCACTCAAAACCACATGCAACTTTCATCTTGCAGGTGGCCTCTTACTTCGGCCACAGCGTTGCAGTGACTGATATTAACAATGATGGGTATGTCAGAACTCTCATACTTACTTTTTTTTAAGTCCTTGATCATGGAAGTATTAAACATGAATTAACCACCTGATAACATCTAAGCCACTGTTTGCTGGCTTGCTGTCTCAAGGAACCATGAAAGAGAGCTCAAATGTCCAGCCATTCTTGTTCTGTCCTCTGTCCCCTACAGAATAGACGACATCCTAATCGGGGCGCCCCTCTTCATGGAGCGTGTGTCGGGCCAGCAGTTGCAGGAGGTGGGCCAGGTGAGTGAAAACCTGATGAGTCCTGTGTGGTCTAGCACATGGGAGCATAGTGTGCAGTCTAGCACATGGGAGCATAGTGTGCAGTCTAGCACATGGGAGCATAGTGTGCAGTCTAGCACATGGGAGCATAGTGTGCAGTCTAGCACATGGGAGCATAGTGTGCAGTCTAGCACATGGGAACATAGTGTGCAGTCTAGCACATGGGAGCATAGTGTGCAGTCTTGCACATGGGAGCATAGTGTGTAGTCTAGCACATGGGAGCATAGTGTGCAGTCTAGCACATGGGAGCATAGTGTGCAGTCTAGCACATGGGAGCATAGTGTGCAGTCTAGCACATGGGAGCATGGTGTGCAGTCTAGCACATGGGAGCATAGTGTGCAGTCTAGCACATGGGAGCATAGTGTGCAGTCTAGCACATGGGAGCATAGTGTGCAGTCTAGCACATGGGAGCATGGTGTGCAGTCTAGCACATGGGAGCATGGTGGGCAGTCTAGCACATGGGAGCATAGTGGGCAGTCTAGCACATGGGAGCATGGTGTGCAGACTAGCACATGGGAGCATGGTGTGCAGTCTAGCACATGGGAGCATGGTGTGCAGTCTAGCACATGGGAGCATAGTGTGCAGTCTAGCACATGGGAGCATAGTGTGCAGTCTAGCACATGGGAGCATGGTGTGCAGTCTAGCACATGGGAGCATAGTGTGTAGTCTAGCACATGGGAGCATGGTGTGCAGTCTAGCACATGGGAGCATAGTGTGCAGTCTCCATTCACCTTTTATGAACCTTTTTTTATACCCAGCTCCGAGACAATGGATGTGTGTAATCCTTTCCCAGGTGAGTGTGTACCTGCAGAGAGAGCGCTCCACCTTCCACTCCAAGCCAGACCAGAAGCTGACAGGTTCCCAGTTGTACGGACGCTTTGGCAGCACCATCGCCCCCCTCGGTGACCTGGACAAGGACGGTTTTAACGGTGAGGCTCTGATATACAATCATTTGACTTACAATATACGTATCTTCCCTTCTAATATAGTAACTGCCTCAGGGGCAGCAGAATCAGTAGTATCTGATTTTCTGGGTAACTTAAACAAGGAATGATATTAAATGTGAAAATGTCCTCTGCAAAACACTTTGTTTCCGAAAGGAGATTCATCTTTGAGTTCATGATTCCCTCTTGAAATGCTACATTTTCTAATGGTGAGGAATGCTTTTGTCATAGCAGTGTTTCAATGCACTCCGTCCGTGGATTACTCATCACTATAAAGTGTTTCTGTCTCTCTCAGATGTTGCTGTGGGAGCCCCATCCTCGGGCGTTGAAGGGAGGGTTTTCGTCTACATGGGGACTAGTGATGGACTGTCTCCCCAGTATACCCAGGTCATCGAGAGTCCCTTCCGGTCCCTAGGCTCTCCAGCACAGTTTGGCTTCACCCTGCGAGGGGCCACTGACATTGATTCAAATGGCTACCCAGGTTAGTCTGAAAACGAACTCTTCGGAAACTGTAGGCTTGTTTACCTTGATTTAGAATAGATGTGGATTTGATTATATTGGGTGTTGTGTTTTGACTTGATGTGTTTTGACTTGAAGTATTTGATTCTAGCCCCAAAAAACGTGAAATAATAATCTCATCAAGATTTGAGAAGTTATGGAACAACAAACCTTACCCCGGCCAACAATTCCCAACAATGTCCCTACCTATATCTTGTTAAGCCACAGTGTCAATCCTGCCAAGACCACTTGGAGATGTCAACCTGTAAGATCACGTGGAGGTCACTCTCTTCCCTTACAACTCCACAATCAGCCTCTGGCGCAGTTCAACAACAGCAGCAGCAAAGATTTCTGTTGTCTTTTTCATTGTAGTTGACTACTACCCAAGGACAAATTGCCACTACTTAACAAAGTCCTTTCAGTCCCAGTAAAAACGTCCTCTGACATGTTGTTTGTCTCCCGTCCCCCTGGAGACCAAGGCAAAGTTTCTCGGACACACGAGAGAGAAACAGAAAGGTCACTCATCCAGTAGAGTGGCCAACATTTGTCGGGGGAGAGCACTAAAATGGAGATACATTTAGTGTCCCTTGGAGACTAGTGAACTACTCTCAACACAGCAATGCTTTTTGATGTGCAACACCTCTGGCTTTTAAAGACACTCATGGCGCTCTTTGTCTCTTGTTCCCCCAGTGAGCCTGTTACAGTTCAACTTTTTTTTCAGCTGACCTCTTTCCCTGAAAATAGTTTTGTTTCCTACTTTAAGTTTCTTAGGAGTCACTGTGATATGAAAGCAGAGGTCCTGGCTGTTACCAAAGGGCAATCAATCCCATAGACAATTTTTTGATAGCACTTTCTCATGAAAGGGTATCAATCATGTCATTTTTTCCAAAGCTGTTTCATGACTTTATATTTCTTATGTTTCAAGACTAGAAAAATAAGAGCTTGCAACTTGTTATTGTCAATCTTTGTTGCCTCACAGATCTAATTGTTGGTGCATGGGGAGTCAATAAGATTGCTGTGTACAGGTACAGTAGTGTGCGACAAACAAACCGTTTATTTGTTACTTTAAATTAACCTGAGAAATGTTATCTGGAGCAAGATTAACATTTGCATTCACAATGTACCCACACCGTCTATTCTCTGTTTGTGTGGGGTGGTACCAGGGCTCAAGCCGTGGTGATGGCCAAGACCCAACTCTCCCTCTACCCTGACTTCCTGAACCCAGATGTGAAGGAGTGTCAGCGCCCCACCACCAACGAGCCTGTGGCCTGGTAAAGATTCTTCTCAAACCAGAGTATAATACCATTAGTGTGGGCATTATCCATAGCCGTGCGAAGTTGTTTGGGGGTGCGGGTGCTGTGTTAATTATGATGTATATTTGATATTCTTGTATTTTCAAGGGGTGGTAGGGGTGCTAAAAAAACATTTTGCCTGCCCTACAAACACTATATCGGTCCGCTAATACAGCACTATTAAAGGTCCAGTGCAATAATTTTGTGACAAAATTTATTTTAAATCAATGTTATTTTTTATTACAATTTTCAGGGGGTGCTGCAGCACCCAACTGGGAAGAACATTTATGATGGACAAATGTTGGTGGGCACGGCAAACATGCACGTGTTGTCACTATGTAGAATTGCTGTAGTATCCTAAGTGCCAAACATTTTATTAAGATGTGTGACATGTCTGGACAGTTCCTGGTTGTGTTAGACTGATCTTTCCCGTGATGATGTGTGAATTTGTTCTTGTAAATTCAGAATGGCATTATGACTGATGCGGTCTGTCTCTCTCCTTACAGCTTCACAGTCATGATGTGCATTAGTGTGTCTGGCCACAGCATTCCAGAGGAGATAGGTAGGAGATGCATACTGAAGTCATTTATTCCTGTGGAAACATACACATTCTCCTTGAGTTTCAGTTTTCTGTTTGTTCAAGACACTAAATCCACTCTTGTAGTTCTAGATGCAGAGCTTCAGCTGGACAAGATGAAACAGACAATGGCCAGGAGGACCCTATTGCTGCAGACCAATCAGCCCCAAGAGTATTTTCAGCTAACCATTCAGAGAGATGTGGGAGTGGTCTGCAGGAACCAAACTGCTTACCTACGGGTGGGTTGCTTGTGCCAGTTTAGCCAATTTATAGACCTGTATTTTGGTTTACAATGGTCAGAGCTCAAAACCTGAAATAAAACCATAATGGTGCAGCAGTGTTCTTATCAGGCTGATGCCCCCAAGTGGCCATTCACTGAAGTGACACTACAACAGGCTCCAATCACAATACCATTAGTAACCTCACAAAAAGGTTGTGAACACTGCCATTGTCAGTGGCAACAGACAACCCTGAAAGGGGAATAGATTTATATTGTCTTAACACTACGTGATCCACTAAAATGCAGTAGATCTTTACTGAATTTCAACTGAATTGAGGGTTAATTGCATCAATGTCAGTACTGCGTCCTGTCTCTCTTTCCAGCATGAGTCAGAGTTCAAGGACAAGCTCAGCCCCATCTTCATCTCCTTGAACTACAGCCTGTCCAACTCCCAGGAGGCCATGCTGCATGGCCAGAGAGCTGTGGTCGCACAGGTGACATCACGCATTACATTCTAAATGTATTAAAACATTTTCATTTGCAAAGGAATAACATTTATAAGTGGTAATTACACAGTCGAAACCTATGAATTAGCGTAGGTGTTTGTTTCTTTGGGTATAAAAATGTGTGTGTGTGTCTGTGTGTTGTGCAGACCAGGATCATTCTGGACTGCGGAGAGGACAACGTCTGTGTCCCTGACCTGAGGCTGACCGCTGAAGCGTGAGTGTCAAACTCCCCTGAGTTCCTCATCACTCAGTAGTGTCATCTGTTTTCTTGGTCATTCTACATGTTCAGGAATTTGACCAAGTAAGGTCTCGTGGGATCAGTGTGCGGAGATAATAGGGTTTAGTTAGAGCATGTTATTCCGGTCTACTAATACAACCCTTTGACCCATCCTCAGAGGTACTGACCGTCTTCTGATAGGGGATGACCACCCTGCCCTGCTGGTCATCACAGCAGAGAACAGAGGAGAGGGGGCCTACGAGACCGAGCTGGAGATACGCCCACCAGCCAACACACACTACCAGAGTATGGTGACTGACAGAAAGGTGACTGTGACTCTCCTGTTCATAATAAAAGGGAATTGTTAACAGAGTGGCATCAACTGTCCCACACCTGCAGGAAAAACTTTGAGCCCAGAGTTTTGCTGGTTAGGTTATTTGGTCAGCATAGCCCACCAGCCCTACGTAAAACACACTCTCTGCGTCTGAGATGGCACCCTACTCCCTATATTGTGCACTACTTTTGACCAGAGCCTCATGGGCCCTGGTCAAAAATAGTGCACTATATAATGAATAGGCTGTCTGAGTGTGCCATCTCTCTCAGGGCTTCAGCAGGTTGATTTGTGCTCAGAAGAAGGAGAACCAGACGGTGGTGATGGTCTGTGAGCTGGGGAACCCTATGAAGCAGGGCCAGAAGGTAACCACCATGTTATTAAATATAGTGTAAATAAATACCCTCGCAAGTGCCTTGCATGAGTCAGAACGGCTCATTGGAGCAGGAGCCTATCTCCTGTTTCTGTAGCATGAAGCAGCTTGATGGACAAGTCTGAGTGCCAAGCAGAGACTCATTGGGTACCTTTTTTACATTCTGTAGTATAACTTGGCCGGGGATCGAACTCCCAACCTTCCAAACTCTGGCCGGACACACTGAGTTGGCATGGAATTACACATAGAGTAATAGTGCCGTTCTGGGTCTTCACTGTCAACGGATGTGGATGACATGTGACTGTGTTTGCAACAGCTCTGTCAGTCTGAATGATGCAGTACAGTATGTTCTTCTCTCTGTCTGTCGTAGCTCCAGGCTGGTCTGTTCTTCAGCGTGGGGAACCTGGAGGAGGTGGAGAGCCACGTGTCATTCACATTACAGATCAAAAGGCAAGAACAACACTTTCATCCCTTCTTGAGGTTTTAATGCCTTCGATGCTACCAAGGCTTTGTTTTTGTATTTTTAATACAACATTTTAATGGGGAAGTTCAAGATCACTAAAGTTAATGTTTAGTGTAGAGTGATCAGCACAATGTAAGGCATATTTAGGGTCTTTGAGATACACATGGTTTACATGCTTGTTAATCAAGTTGTCTGTATTTTAGACATTCAAGGTGTCAGCTGAAGGTTCGTGGCCTTTCTAATGACACAAGGGAAATGGTCAACATTCATTCAGCTTCTTCCTTCCTTTATACTCTCTAGCAAGAACAGCCAGAACCCTGACAGTAACGTGGCCCATCTGAGGATTGATGTCCGCGCTGAGGCAGCTCTGGAGATGCGGGGGTGGGTGGGCCTTCCTTCATTGTCCTCCAATTATCCTCCAATTATCATCAGAGCCATAAACTGTGCTGTTTTGTGCTACCATGGAAATGAGCACTCCTCCTGACTCCCGAGACACACTTTCTGTTTGACAATTCAGAGCTGCCAATCCAGACAAGTAGCAGACTGAATATCTAATATCCAAAAAGGATGAGTGATGTTTGCCAATTGGAAGACGTTGTCCTAATAAGAGCGTAATACAGTACAGTAACACCATGGTTTCCTCTTGTCCTTGTAGTTATTGGCTTTCCCAGGACACGTAGTTACTAATTATCACTAGGACCAGGCTAGTGTTATCAGTGTTGTCCTCAGCGTTTGGTCCACCCTTGTAGCCTGTTGTTTTTTGGACAGGGGCTCCTCTCCACCTGAGTGTGTCCTGCCCATTGCCAAGTGGGAACAGAAGGAGCATCCTGCTGACCTAGAGGAAGTTGGCCCGCTAGTGGAACACGTCTATGAGGTAACCTTTTTATGGTTCACTCGGAAAAGAAACAAGAGCATTTAAGACATTTGTCTCTCTGAGGTTGGTGCAGTTTTAGGTCAAAATGCGTAACATCTATTTGAAGAGTCCCTTCTAGAGTAGGTTTTGTATATGTTATGTCATATATAAGCGAAGACAATGAGATCCAACTTAGTGAGCGAAATCTGAAAGCAAGTATTTTTTTGTTGTTGTTGAAACACTCAGTTGAGGAACCTGGGTCCGAGCACGGTCAACGCCAGGGTGCAGGTAGAGTTCCCTACCCATCACCATGGAGACGTCCTGCTCTATGTGTTCGCCAATGCTTCTGAGGATTTCCTCACCTGCCACACTGACTCCCCTGACATCGACCCATATCAGGTGAGAGAGGTAGCATGATGTGGCCCTGCAGTGTGCCAGACAGCAAATCTTTCTATAGCGGGAAAACTATGTTGTTTTTCCATGAATTATGTTTCATTTAAAAGGAAATCACTATTTTATTTTATATTTGCCTTAAATAGAAGCAAAACCAGATTTTCTATTGTTCTTTTGATGATGTTTTGGTCATATGAAATTGGAGTACACTCTTTTGTTTTGGCAGTTGGTGAAGACCGGGAATGCTACTGTTGGTAAAGTGTATAAGGTCAAACAGAATGAGGTGGCACAGCAGGAGCCTCAGCGCAAAGAGACCGTTCACGTGGTAAACAAGTGTCGCCTCACTCGATTAACATAATGACATGCATCAGTGTACTTCTGACAGCAATACAATCAAACTGTCTTGTCTTTACTTGATACTGTACGATAGGCTAGTTAGTTCCTTTTTGCTGCAATTTCAGGGACAACTTGCAATATTCTATATGTGCCACAAGAGGGGGCTAAACAACAAAATATTACATCTCATTGATGTGTAATGGGGGAAACAGGTTGACTCAGTTAGGTCTGTTCCTCTCTCTATTTCTCTACAGAACTGCACCAGTGGAGATACCTGTCTGAGGTTTGTGTGTGAGGCCACAGGTCTGGAGAGAGGCTGGAGCGCTGTGGTGAAGGTGATGTCTCGACTCTGGGTACAGACCTTCCTGGAGGTGAGAGGGAGGGAGGCAAGAATACTATATCTGCATTCATAGGTGCAAAGGAAAAGCGCTCCAAGACAGCTCTGCATAATTTTGAGATAGCATTTTGTAAGATCTTACTTCGTTGACATTATTCCGTAATGATTATGGAACCCTCATTCTGTTTCCCCTAGAGGCCCTATGAGAATTATGTTCTCCACTCTACAGCACGCTTTGAGGTTATAGATATGCCCTCCAAGATCCAGCCTGAAGAGCTGCCAAGTGGACAGGCTGAGGTAAAAAAAATAAAAATAACAAGTTGACCCTTTCCACTAGTGTGTAGACAACACTTATTTACTAATGACATAAACGGCTGACTTGAGGCACATACACAACCGTATCTCACAAAGTAACCATTTCTTCAGTAGTCATTGGACAGATTTAATTGGAGCCAGTTGACCATGTGTGTATGTGTGTAGACCCAGACCAGTGTGGTGTGGAGGGCTCCTGATGGAGAGAAGGAAGTGCCGGTGTGGTGGATTGTTGTGGCTGTGGTCTCTGGCCTCTTCCTCCTTGCTCTGCTAGCTCTGATCTTCTGGAAGGTAATGTACTGACATCGTTAAAACAGCAGGTGGCGCAAGATTGGGCCCTATAACTGGGTAGCATTTAGAAGGTGCTACTCAGCTATCATTCGAAGTATTGATCACTCAGTCTTTTTTAATGATATGTTTTCTTAAAATGGAGACAATTTAGAGGGGACATAAAGGAGAATGTCCTCGATGACACACGAATGAAACCGGAATCGGGAAACAATATGTGGAAATGTAAATGTTTTGAGTTTATGCTTCAGGTGGGGTTCTTTAATCGCAACCGTCCCCCGTGTGATGATGACGACGACGATGCAGAACACCTAGCTGGGGCTGGACAGTCAGAATACGCTGAGATGCCCACAAACGCAGAGGACAAGCAAGCATAAACAACTGCTGTTATCACCCTGGAAACCCTGGTGTTTTATGTATTTATTTGGTTTGACACAGACGCCCACACTTTTCCCGAGAGTGTTAAACTGTTTCACATGGTTTGTAAAATGTTGCTGTGGGCTTCTTGTTTTACTCCCTATAACTGCCCATTTTCTAAAGATGCACCCTGAAGATGTTTTTTTTTTTTAAAGGGTAACTTGTAGCTGTTGCATTTTGTATTAAAAATAATCATATGATCGCGATTAAACACTTTGTGTCCTTTTGAAGCCAAACTGGCATTCCAATGTTCACAGAGGGGATATCCTTGTTAGTGTGATGGCATCGGCCTGCTCTCTAAGCAACCATTGTGTTGGGGAGACCATCATGACTCACTGAAGGCTGAGCCAGCTTCCTGTTGTTGTAGAGGGGAGACCCTAGTGACAATAACACTCAGACCCGGCAACCATGTGTTTATAATTAAAAATAATAATAAATAAATACACAGATATGGCAAGAAAAGTACAATACACATGCTTGTTTTTTTGTTACATTGACATTTTATATGCATTTCGAAACAACTGCAAATGAATAGCGGCTATTGTGCATGCAAACAGATAGATAGCCTACTTTTAAGTGATATGGAACACTGTGCTCTTACATTTGTAATTACACCGTCCTCCTAATAGGGTTCGAGATGGACTTATAAGGGCCCATAGACCTTCATAGGGGCCCATCTGTGAACACACTCTACTTTGGTACCATTAGGGGGCGATCACGACCACCCACTAAGCAGAGCAAGCGTCCCCTCCCACGTAGGACAATGGAATTGTGAAGCCACTCCGGAGCGCGAGCCGAGCAAGGAGTAGGCATCCGAGGCAGCGTGAAAAGGGAGCAGTCAATGCCAACCTCAAAAGCAATATGGATGAATGGCCACCTAAGTGGAATTGGTGATGTCGCAGTGAGAATGCCACCACCGCACATATCACGTCTTCTTTTTCTCTTTCTTTTTCTCGGCAATCTCTGGGAAGGACTTGCTAAATCCATTCCGGACCAGGGAGCACTTGGTGAGTTATTCGTAGAGATTCGTCAAGGTTCGAGTTTTGAGGGGAAAGTCTGTGATGGCGAGTATGATAGGCTGCTATAGCTAACGCATTGGATGTTGTTATTATTTGTGCCCCTCTCAGTGATGAGGATGTGTTATTATGTAACCGTCGCATTTATTCAGCTATAGCAGTCTACGCACGAATGAATACAATGTAGTCGCCGCATGCTCTGGTCTTGTAGCTACTTCATTGCAGAATAGGAAACAAAGGATACTGAAGTGCAGCACCCTCCCTGATGGGCCATCTGTAGGTTAAATCTGTAAATCAATCTAATTTAACGCAAGGCAATATATCCGATCAATAGCAGTTGCATTATTCCGTTACGATGTCCAATAGCAATTAGGCTATGATGAGGCGTCAGTTTAGTTCAAACTTCTATCCCTGCCCGTTAACTTTATGTAACTTTGGAAGATCCCAACTAGAAATGTTTAATTAGCAAACGGTCCATTGTCAGACACCAATGGTTAGTAGAACTATTTAAAAAAAAATCTAAATCAATAAAATCATTCCATGCGAGAAAAATAGGCCTATAATATATTGTGCATTTGTGAATGCGAGATGGTCGACAAGCTTGGTTTGGCTACTGTCATTTGCACGCACCCATTGTTGACATTGTTCTTGTTGTTGTTGTTGTTATGTCCCAAGAGGCCTCATGAATGGCCAAAGGACATTTTATAATTTCAACAATGTTTGTTTTGGGTTCACAGGACTTTTGACACATTTAATTTATCCTGTTTCACATCAGTTTCTCAGCAGGAATCATTTCACCATTTTATATTATTATTAAATAGGCTGTCCTGAGTCAGTAGACTATGGTTTGCAATTAAACAAACTGATATAGGCCCACTGCCTGTCATTGTAACTGAACAGGAGAAAGGGGGACTTTCAAGGTGCTTGAAGTGGATGCTAGTGTCAATGCTTGGTAGTGATTTAGACCCCCTCTCCCATACAGCTCCCTATCCTTCAACTGGTCCAAGCACGGTTTAGTTCAGATACTTTCAATATGTTGCAATTCCTTGTAGATGCCTCTTTTTATAGCTAAGCAGGCTTTTAAGAAGTCGTGTCCGCTATCTATATTTCATTAGCTGAGCTGTTTCCCACCAAAGAAGCCTATTTCTGGAAGATGTGCTTATTGCTTAGTGCTTTGGACAAGACTGTCAAGATGGGTAGAGCGTCTTAACCCATACATGTCAAATTCAGTGTCATTTAATATTTTAGCTTCTCTAATCTGATCTATGAATAACCATAGATTATCCATGTGAATACCACTAGTTTCACAGACTGAGCAAACTGGTTGTGGTTGGTCTAATAGTTTGTCCTTGCAGTATAGCTATATAGATTCAACTTTCTTGAAACACTTTCAAATGGGAAATCACATCAAAGTCTCTAGCACCTTGTCGTTATACCATGCTATTACAACCTGGGGTTGATAGAAAGTATCCCAACTGGAGAGACAGGAAATGTTGATTAATTCATTTGAAGGTGTTGTCGTCAACCACGACCACACCTTCGCCCCATATTGATTTGTCAGACGATGTTCTTTCATTACTTTATCATAGAGCTCATGACCTCAATCTCTCCTCAGAAGTAGAGGTCCCTTTGAAGCAGTCAGAGAGTTTCCCATCCGAAGCGAAGTTGAGTCGCTGAAAGAATTAGGCTTTTGTGGATTGAATTGAGGCCGATGGGAAAAAGCTGGAGTGTCTTTCTTTTTTTTAATCGCAGTAGAAGTTCCTTTCTTTTAACAGCTCAGTAGCTCAGCAAGAATGAGATGAATCACCACAGCCTATTAAAAAAAGTATCATATTACCAACGAAATGCTTGGTCTAGGAATTAAAAGGAAATTATTTCAGTGATCAGTGGAGGGTGATGCTGTGGACAAAGTCAAATCGTGACCGACTGTCGTCTTGTCAGCTCAGCTCCTCCTGAAGATTCATATTTAGTTATGGGTAGGTGTTTGGATACGTCCCAAATGACACCCTATGTCCAATATGCCCGGGTTAAAAGTAGTGCACTTCATAGGGAATAGGGTGCCATTTGGGATGCAGATTTTCGGTGCACACTCTCTGCATCAGTAATCAAGGCATACATATTAATGAATATACTGTTGATATGTATTATGTAGGGATTAAACCTAGTCATGGGGATGTTATCTATTCATCATTTAGTCTAATAGCGCAATATTCAATGTAAGCCTGATGTCCCCAGAGAGCAGGTTTGTATGGTAGAAGAGTTCAGGATACTTAGAAATACTATATATGAAAATGGTCGCATTTTACTTTCAAACAAATTTGACTTTTCACTGACATTAGAAATCCTCATATCTGAATTATTGTCCTGAAAATGAACTTTTGATTCCAGGTCATCTTCAGTATGATGTTAACCGTGATCTTGGTTTGTCTTAACATTATTCCATGCTGAATTCTGAGATCAGAGTGACTGAGTGGAACGTGTCCTCTCTTCGTCACTTGATGTTGTTGCCATTGTAATCTGTCCATGGTGAGTCCTGCCCCTTCCCCTCTCAGTGACCTCTATGTTGTCTCCTACCCAGTTGAGGCAGTTTGTCACATGTCCATTTGTGGCTTTCTTTTGAAGTTCGTGTTTATCTGTCTTACAAGAGCCAGGTGCTGTCTGTCATTCAGACAGAGATACTCATACGGTTGTTGATGCTTCTATGGTACGAATCCTTGATTTTTCAAACGTCTGAGGCGTATTGCTAGTTACTTAGCGCCTGAGGTTGATTACATTTTTTTTGCGAGGACGGAGGCAGTGTTGCTATTGTTGAGTTCAGGGGTTTATGTAAAAGCATCAGCTGTGTATACTTGCAGACTGACTGTGCCCACTGCCCAGAGCAACAACCAAAGCATGAAAAATGTGTGTTATTCTTGGGCTGTTTCTGCATGACCAACACCTAACTGTTCTAATCGGTCTGACAACCTTTGCAGCCTGCCCCGGTCTGCGGACAATAGCCGGCTGATGCCTGGCCAGGCAGGGGTCATATGTGAGCTGACTGCCATGGATTTGTGTTGTCTGTACCCCCCATCTTTCTCTCTACTGCCGCTCGGCAGGTGAACCATACAGGCTCAAATTCAGAATTGTTCAGATTCGTAATTGTTTGGCAGAACAGTCCCTTCTGTACCCTGAGATCTAGGTTTTATTGTGTTTTTATTGAGCAAAATTATACATTTTCTTGTTTGTTTTCTATCGATGTCATGGGGTAATTTAGTGACAGGGTGGTTGTTCTGTATAGCTACACTTCAGGGGTAGTCTGTCCATATCTATACACTGCTGCACTTTGAGCCTTTGAGTTTGTTTAATTTAGGAAAACTATTCACATGAATAAAACATTTTAATGACGCGTGATCAAGGTATAAATTGATAGTTATTTTAAAATACAATCCATTTTTGGGCTAAATTGTGGTCGATTTGCAGTGTACAAATTATTATAATTATGTTTCCGGCCCCCGGACCATACGCTCCAACAAAAATTGTCGGTTGGTGTTTTATCTTTTTATGCCTCCAGCATCCATACAGTTTTTATGGAGTTTTTGTGGTCATTGGGGACCCCTTTCGCTTAGGGCGACAACCTCTCCAGGTCATATTATTTGATGTTTAGCCACAAAAAAATATTGTGGATCTTTTGAAAATCTCAAAATTGTAGTGTAGAGTCGACATATACTTATGTCAAATATGGAAGCAATGTCAAGAAGAGGTCAGTTGTAATTAGCAATTCAATCGTTTCTTTTTAATTATACATTCTACTGCTGGGAGTGGAGCTGAGACACGGGCAAATTAGTTGGTTTCTACTGAAGAGTCGTAGCCTGGTCCATGATCAGTTTGTGCTGTCTTGCCAAATCATATGGTCACAATGACCATAGGAGTTGGCAAGACAGTATAATAATGATCTAGGACCAGGCTAGAAAGAGTGGGTGTATCTGACTCAGGAACTTGCTCTGACTGACATCCTGTATTAGGATTCAGAGCACCGTGGACCAGGACCAGCCAGGCTGTTTTGCTGTAGCGGTAGCCTATGAAGGGGGGCTGGCTGTCTGCCGAGGAATTTTTGCCCAGGCAGCTGTACAGTGGGAGGAATCCGACTGTTGACACCTAACACCCTCTCTCCTCTCAGAGGAGACTAGTAGAGCTGTCTGGACATAGCATAGTAGCACAGCATAGCACCCCTTTGGAAATATAGACAGCCTAACACACCCGGCGCAGTCCTGCTACGACAGAGACACGCCCTACTCATTGAGTACTCAATCTTTTCTTTTATTCTATAGAATGTCTTTATTGGTTGTTCTTAAAGCACAACAAAAGTCATGGCCGTACATGGATTACTTCACAGCAAAAGTTTTCCATGGTTTTTGTGTGCAGGACACAGGTTAATGGTGCTTCTTGTTTTTTTAGACCATACATTACTGTGTATATATAGGTGGACCGTCATTCAAGTTATACACACATGCACTTATTCTTCCTAGGCTGGTGATAGCATATTTGAACAAATAGCATTCGTACTGGACATTTTGTTGACACAGGTCGCATTTTTTTGTTGTTGAAGTCTTTTAAGACCAACAACTGTGGATCCACAATGGGTGGATCCCTGAACCGTGGCTCTTTCCTCGAATTCTTGCCTTGTGATTTTATTTTCCTCCTAATGACAAGTTTATTCTGGAATGAGATTCATTTACTCCACAAGTGAGCCTGATAAAATCTAAACAACCTGCCTTGTCTCGAAACAAGGACTACCAGCAAGCAATACCTAAATACACTGCTCAAAAAAATAAAGGGAAGACTTAAACAACACAATGTAACTCCAAGTCAATCACACTTCTGTGAAATCAAACTGTCCACTTAGGAAGCAACACTGATTGACAATACATTTCACATGCTGTTGTGCAAATGGAATAGACAACAGGTAGAAATAATAGGCAATTAGCAAGACACCCCCAATAAAGGAGTGGTTCTGCAGGTGGGGACCACATACCACTTCTCAGTTCCTATGCTTCCTGGCTGATGTTTTGGTCACTTTTGAATGCTATAACCCACACAAGTGGCTCAGGTAGTGCAGCTCATCCAGGATGCCACATCAATGCGAGCTGTGGCAAGAAGGTTTGCTGTGTCTGTCAGCGTAGTGTCCAGAGCATGGAGGCGCTACCAGGAGACAGGCCAGTACATCAGGAGACGTGGAGGAGGCCGTAGGCGGGCAACAACCCAGCAGCAGGACCGCTACCTCCGCCTTTGTGCAAGGAGGAGCAGGAGGAGCACTGCCAGAGCCCTGCAAAATGACGTCCCGCAGGCCACAAATGTGCATGTGTCTGCTCAAACGGTCAGAAACAGACTCCATGAGGGTGGTATGAGGGCCCGACGTCCACAGGTGGGGGTTGTGCTTACAGCCCAACACCGTGCAGGACATTTGGCATTTGCCAGAGAACACCAAGATTGGCAAATTCGCCACTGGCGCCCTGTGCTCTTCACAGATGAAAGCAGGTTCACACTGAGCACGTGACAGATGTGACAGAGTCTGGAGACGCCGTGGAGAACATTGTGCTGCCTGCAACATCCTCCAGCATGACCGGTTTGGCGGTGGGTCAGTCATGGTGTGGCGTGGCATTTCTTTGGGGGGCCGCACAGCCCTCCATGTGCTCGCCAGAGGTAGCCTGACTGCCATTAGGTACCGAGATGAGATCCTCAGAACTCTTGTGAGACCATATGCTGGTGCGGTTGGCCCTGGGTTCCTCCTGGGTTCCTCCTAATGCAAGACAATGCTAGACCTCATGTGGCTGGAGTGTGTCAGCAGTTCCTGCAAGAGGAAGGCATTGATGCTATGGAATGGCCCGCCTGTTCCCCAGACCTGAATCCAATTGAGCACATCTGGGACATCATGTTTCGCTCCATCCACCAACGCCACGTTGCACCACAGACTGTCCAGGAGTTGGCGGACGCTTTAGTCCAGGTCTGGGAGGAGATCCCTCAGGAGACCATCCGCCACCTCCTCAGGAGCATGCCCAGGCGTTGTAGGGAGCCTCATTTTGACTTGTTTTAAGGACATTACATCAAAATTGGATCAGCCTGTAGTGTGGTTTTCCACTTTAATTTGGAGTGTGACTCCAAATCCAGACCTCCATGGGTTGATAAATTTGATTTTGTTGTCAGCACATTCAACTATGTAAAGAAAAAGGTATTTAATAAGAATTTTTCCTTCATTCAGATCTAGGATGTGTTATTTTGGTGTTCCCTTTATTTTTTTGAGCAGTGTATATCGTTTGACTTGCTATATAGTTTTCAGTTTGGCTAGGATACTCACAGTTCATATCCAACTTCCCTGCCCTTAGTAATGGATCAATTTCTGCTCCTTGGAAAATGTGATATTTGGAAAGGCTTCCAGTAAGAAACCATATCAAATCCTCTGTGGATTGGCATTTAAAACTAAGTCCCCTCATTATTTTCTGTTTCTATTATCTCACTTGTGTTAAGTAGGCTTCCACATTTTAATATGGATTATGTTTGAGAACAGATGACTAATTTGGCATGTAAAGCTTATTTGCCACACATACCCGTTTTATAAAAATGTCCAAGGAGAATTTGCTTCCATATTCTCAAAATACAGTTGGCACACAACGTATTTTGTAAAGAAAGAATGACTCAAAAAGACTGGTAAGAAAATAACTTTTTTTTCAACGCTCTTATCCAAAGCCATTTACAGGAGCAATGAGGGTTAAGTGCCTTGCTCAAGGGCACATCGAAAGGTTTTTCACCTAGTCGGCTCAGGGATTCGAAACAGCGACCTTTCAGTTATTGGCTCAATACTCTTTACCTGCCGCTTTATGACATTGCAAAGAAAATGCAAAAAAGTTGCAGGAAATTATGGACACAACAATGTGGTCAGTTTCGCAACTACCCTTTCTCGGTGTGAGGGTGAGTGAGCTACATCGTCGTATAACCGTCATATCTTTCCTTGATTTAATATGTTAGGTTAAGGCATGATCAGCCATAATTCAATTGTGAGATACTGACACTGTACACGGTTGTTGTATGTACAGTGCCTTGCGAATGTATTCGGCCCCCTTGAACTTTGCGACCTTTTGCCACATTTCAGGCTTCAAACATAAAGATATAAAACTGTATTTTTTTGTGAAGAATCAACAACAAGTGGGACACAATCATGAAGTGGAACGACATTTATTGGTTATTTCAAACTTTTTTAACAAATCAAAAACTGAAAAATTGGGCGTGCAAAAGTATTCAGCCCCTTTACTTTCAGTGAAAACAAACTCTCTCCAGAAGTTCAGTGAGGATCTCTGAATGATCCAATGTTGACCTAAATGACTAATGATGATAAATACAATCCACCTGTGTGTAATCAAGTCTCCGTATAAATGCACCTGCACTGTGATAGTCTCAGAGGTCCGTTAAAAGCGCACAGAGCATCATGAAGAACAAGGAACACACCAGGCAGGTCCGAGATACTGTTGTGAAGAAATTTAAAGCCGGATTTGGATACAAAAAGATTTCCCAAGCTTTAAACATCCCAAGGAGCACTGTGCAAGCGATAATATTGAAATGGAAGGAGTATCAGACCACTGCAAATCTACCAAGACCTGGCCGTCCCTCTAAACTTTCAGCTCATACAAGGAGAAGACTGATCAGAGATGCAGCCAAGAGGCCCATGATCACTCTGGATGAACTGCAGAGATCTACAGCTGAGGTGGGAGACTCTGTCCATAGGACAACAATCAGTCGTATATTGCACAAATCTGGCCTTTATGGAAGAGTGGCAAGAAGAAAGCCATTTCTTAAAGATATCCATAAAAAGTGTCATTTAAAGTTTGCCACAAGCCACCTGGGAGACACACCAAACATGTGGAAGAAGGTGCTCTGGTCAGATGAAACCAAAATTGAACTTTTTGGCAACAATGCAAAACGTTATGTTTGGCGTAAAAGCAACACAGCTCATCACCCTGAACACACCATGCCCACTGTCAAACATGGTGGTGGCAGCATCATGGTTTGGGCCTGCTTTTCTTCAGCAGGGACAGGGAAGATGGTTAAAATTGATGGGAAGATGGATGGAGCCAAATACAGGACCATTCTGGAAGAAAACCTGATGTAGTCTGCAAAAGACCTGAGACTGGGACGGAGATTTGTCTTCCAACAAGACAATGATCCAAAACATAAAGCAAAATCTACAATGGAATGGTTCAAAAATAAACATATCCAGGTGTTAGAATGGCCAAGTCAAAGTCAAAACCTGAATCCAATCGAGAATCTGTGGAAAGAACTGAAAACTGCTGTTCACAAATGCTCTCCATCCAACCTCACTGAGCTCGAGCTGTTTTGCAAGGAGGAATGGGAAAAAATGTCAGTCTCTCGATGTGCAAAACTGATAGAGACATACCTTAAGCGACTTACAGCGGTAATTGCAGCAAAAGGTGGCGCTACAAAGTATTAACTTAAGGGGGCTGAATAATTTTGCACGCCCAATTTTTCAGTTTTTGATTTGTTAAAAAAGTTTGAAATATCCAATAAATGTCGTTCCACTTCATGATTGTGTCCCACTTGTTGTTGATTCTTCACAAAAAAATTCAGTTTTATATCTTTATGTTTGAAGCCTGAAATGTGGCAAAAGGTCGCAAAGTTCAAGGGGGCCGAATACTTTCGCAAGGCACTGTATGTCTGTGCCATATACTGTATGGAGATACTGTATGAAAGGCTCTGTGTATGTAATTCACCTCCACATGCTAGTTTCTCTAGCTACTCCTCTTAATCTTCTCCCTGACCACATGCAGTACAAGCCAATGTGATGTCCCAGGCCAGCTTTAAACATCTGGGCTAGGCTGCAGAGATCCAAAACATCTGGACATGATGACCAAGTTGTATTACTGCATCCCAGCAAGCTGCCGTGGCCTCACTCTGACCACAGATTATTCAGAGTGTAACCAGATCGTGCAATTGTGTTTTTTTCCCTTCCAGCAGCTGTTTGATTCAGATACCACTCTTTTTGCTCAGAGTGCTACGAGTGCCTAAACACTGTAGATTCAACTCTTCTGTGAGTTATGTATTACTATCCAACACAAAAGCTTTTGATACCATTAATATGTACTAGCTGGGGTTTTGTGTGGGCGCGGGTGAGCGTGTTCTTCGGTGATTGCCATGGTAACAAATTGCCGCATTCGGCCTGTTGTGTAGACATCAGGTGCTGTGGAATTGTGACTGTTAACTATGGAAGTATCGTTCATTTGCACGCCACTCATTCATGTGGTGAAATCATGTGATTTTATTGGATTATTCACCACTTCCTTCTTGTGCAAATGAGCAGAAACAATTACTGTTACCCAGCAATGAAACGTAGTGACCCCCTTAATGATATGAATCAGTGTTCATAATTACAGATCAGAAATGACTATTGGTTTCATATGGAGCAGGATGTCACCGGTAAAGAAAAAGCAGGGACGGTGCATTAACTCTGAGTTGATTGTAACAGTTATGTTTCTACTTCATCAATCAGAAATGGTGCCCTTTGTTTGATTGGTGTGTATTATCCTGTTTTCTCATATCAAGAGTATTTAGTGTCCTCTCCTTTTTCCTCTGTGGTAATCAAGGGGACTAGCCTCTTGTCACTGGGATCCTGGCTCTCAGGGAGAGCACAGTAGGGGGAACTGTTTGTGGACTTTGGCTTGGAACTGTGTTTTCCTGTACTAGAACAGCCTTGATGTGTCCTGTGAGGCTGTGCTTCCACATGGAACAATGTCTTGCACCAGGGCCAACACTGTCTGACCGGTGGATGGGTTTCCTCTCTGGGGACACTAAGCAGTAGTTTATGACACTTGAAAATCAGCCATATCAACCTGTGTGTACTTTTCATTTCATCAAAACTTTTACTTATGTAATGACAAGCTAAGCTATCATCGCTTGAAGAGTTAGTCAGAAACCTCCACGCATGTTACGACAAAAGCAGCAAACCATTCACTTTCTAAGCTCATCTCATGCCGGAGAGGAGCTGTAATTATTCTGAAATGTCTTGCTAAAGATGAAGTGCTTTTGGGGCCCTTCTTGTGTGTAACCCAAGATAACATTTTTAGCATGTAGGTGGTAGGGTTCAAGCTGAAAGTCTCATCCAAAGCTGTAACCCAACTTTAAGGACCCCTAACAACCTTCACACACCATATAACTCTCCCCCTGGGCCCTGGTAGATAATGGTGTTGAGGCCTGAGAGAGATCCTCTCTACTGATGTACTCCAGCTGTGGACCTAACCATGGACCCCCCCCCCTCCCCCTCCATGTCTCTCTCTTTCCAGCTCTCTTTGCTCTCTCTCTCCTCTCCCCCTCTCTGTGCAGCCTGAGGAAGTCCATCATGATGACTTCCAGCAGGTCAATGCGAGTAGGGAGGAGGTGATTTGGTTTGATTTATCTCCTCTTAACTCTCTCCTCGCCCCTTGGTACCTCTACCTCAAACCCGTTGTGTTTCATTTGGGTTAAGAGTGAGTCAGTCTTCTTAGATCAAAGAGTTTCCAAGGAGGTTTGACCTTTCTCACAGCAGAAGGACAGACTGTGATTGTGACACGTCAGCCTTCCATCCTATCTGCCCTCTCAGGAAACTCACCCAAACAGTTTTACAAGGCTGTCCAGATTGAGGAAGCCCTTATGGGAAAAAAACCCACCAGATTTCACATATTTTGCACATGCAACAATTTATTTTGTAATGTTATTATTGTTATTATTATAAATAATGTAAAACCATGTGGTTTTGGAGAACTTCACGTGATGCTATTTCACGCGAAGTTCTGTGAAATCTGACTATGTACTCTCTCATCATTGATTACATTTTTTTAATCTGAGGGTTTTCAAATTGCTGAGAGAAATACATTTGATCAATGATGAGAAAATTGTCAGATTAACAAATAACTAAAATAGCAGTGCAGACGGCACACATTTGCTACGTGCAGAGATGTACTGTATTATAGGTAATGAATGTGTAGGGGACTTCTGAGAATTCTACAACAACAAACATTATTACACAGTTTAGCTCAACAGTGTGCCATTTATTTTGAAGCTAAAGACCTTCATTGAAACAATACCAAAGCTGTCACTCCACCTGTGTTTTGGTGAAAAGCTGAGCGATGGGCCTGGAGAAATGTAACCCACTCTCAAATTCGTAGACAGAGCAAAATTCTATTTTTAGCCATGTTTTGTGGCTATACAGTGTTTGTTTACATTTGCTGTTTACAAACATTGTAGTAAAACAAGCTTGTATTTTGGGTTGAACTAAGCTGATGAGGCATTTAAAAGTTATATAATGTTTTTATAAGTTAAACATTCAAATGTTGTCATGTGCAGTTTCGTGGTTTCACATTAAATCATGTTTTCACATGTGCTCAAATGTTTTCACGTGTAGTTTCTTGATATCGCATGTTGCTTTTACATTTTGTCACATTATCACATTAACTTCACATAAGATCACGTGAAATTCATGTGGTTTTTCCATAAGGGAAGTTCTTACCCCACGTCAGATACAAATTCTACGGAGCTATTCATCAGTCAAAGTGCTCCACCATATCAAGCAGTCCCAGGAGAGCTGTCTGTCTGTCTGTCTGACTGACTGGATGGAGGGCCCAGAGTCTGCTGGCTACTGATGAGGGTCACAGGCAAGGACAGACATTCCTGCATGGCTGTGGTCTGTATGCTCCTGCTCCCCCCACCTCGCTCTCCTTTAACAAACAAGACCGCTATCTCTCTTTGGCTCTCTCTGTGACGGAGCCCTTGTTACTGAATTGCATTCTGGAACAATTACTGCTTGCACTGAGACCACCTGATAGTGAGTGTGTAATCGATGGCACATTTTAACAAGAAGAGACCGCAGCAGTGTATATAGAGGCATCGGGACAGAGGAGCTAAAGACACACAATGAAGATGATCTCCATTTTACACCCTTGTTCAGTGGAGGCATCCTCCTCTGTGAATTTCATAAAAATAGTGAAACATTAAAGTTATAATTTTTAGATTCAACTATACTGAATATATTCACATCACCAAATAATTGATTAAAACTAGAGGTCGACCGATTATGATGTTTTCAATACCGATACCGATTATAGGAGGACAAAAAAATCCGATTACCGATTTATCGGACGATTTAAAAATAAAAATAAATGTATTTGTAATAATGACTAATACATCAATAAAATAAATGTAGCCTCAAATGAATAATGAAACATGTTGAATTTGGTTTAAATAATGTAAAAACAAAGTGTTGGAGAAGAAAGTAAAAGTGCAATATGTGCCATGTAAGAAAGCTAACGTTTAAGTTCCTTGCTCAGGACATGAGAACATATGAAAGCTGGTGGTTCTTTTTAACATGAGTCTTCAATATTCCCAAGGAAATAAGTTTTAGGTTGTAGTTAATATAGGACTATTTCTCTCTATACCATTTGTATTTCATATACCTTTGACTATTGGATGTTCTTATAGGCACTTTAATATTGCCAGTGTAACAGTATAGCTTCCGTTCCACTCCTCGCCCCCTACCTGGACTCGAACCAGGAACACATCGACAACAGCCACCCTCGAAGCAGCGTTACCCATGCAGAGCAAGGGGAATAACTACTCCAAGTCTCAGAGCAAGTGACGTTTGAAACGCGATTAGCGCGCACCCCGCTAACCATTTCACATCGGTTACACCAGCCTAATCTCGGGAGTTGATGGGCTTGAAGTCATAAACAGCGCAATGCTTGAAGCACAGCAAAGAGCTGCTGGAAAAACGCACTAAAGTGCTGTTTGAATGAATGCGAATGAGCCTGCTGGTGCCTACCATCGCTCAGTCAGACTGCTCTATCAAATCATAGACTTAATTATAACATAACACATAGAAATACGAAATACATTAATATGGTCGAATCCGTAAACTATCATCTCGAAAACAAGACGTTTATTCTTTCAGTGAAATACGGAACCGTTCCGTATTTTATCTAACGGGTGGCATCCATAAGTCTAAATATTCCTGTTACTTTGCACAACCTTCAATGTTGTCATAATTACGTAAAATTCTGTCAAATTAGGCGGCCCAATCTGTTGCATATACACTGACTCTGCGTGCAATGAACGCAAGAGAAGTGACAATTTCACCTGGTTAATATTGCCTGCTAACCTGGATTTATTTTAGCTAAATATGCAGGTTTAAAAATATATACTTCTGTGTATTGATTTTAAGAAAGGCATTGATGTTTATGGTTAGGTACACATTAGAGCAAGGACAGTCCTTTTTCGCGAATACGCACCGCATCGATTATATGCAACGCAGGACACGCTAGATAAACTAGTAATATCATCAACCATGTGTAGTTAACTAGTGATTATGATTGATTGATTGTTTTTTATAAGATAAGTTTAATGCTAGCTAGAAACTTACCGTGGCGTACTGCATTGTGTAACAGGCGGGCTCCTCGGAGTGCAATGAGAGGCAGGTGGTTAGTGCATTGGACTAGTTAACTGTAAGGTTGCAAGATTGAATCCCCGAGCTGACAAGGTAAAAATCTGTCGTTCTGCCCCTGAACAAGGCAGTTAACCCACCGTTCCTAGGCCGTCATTGAAATTAAGAATGTGTTCTTAACTGACTTGCCTAGTTAAATAAAGATTAAATAAAGGTGTAAAAAAAAAAACGGCCAAATCCTTGTCCAAAAATACAGATTTCCGATTATGAAAACTTGAAATCGGCCCTAATTAATCGCCATTCCGATTAATTGGTCGACCTCTAATTAAAACACACTGTTTTGCAATCAAGGCCTACAGTAGCTGCCAGAACTCTATAGGGTAGCACCATGGTATAGCCAGAGGACAGATAGTTTCCGCCCTCCTCTGGGTACATTGACTTCAATACAAAATCTAGGAGGCTTATGATTCTCACCCACTTCCAAAGACATGCACAGTAATTATGACAACTTCCAGAGGATATCCTCCAACCTATCAGAGCTCTTGCAGCATGAACTGACATGTTGTACACTCAATCAAAGGATAATGAATCTAGCTAGTTTGCACAGCAGTGCATAAAACGAAGAAGCAAGAGAGAGAAAGAGCCAGCTATATATCTTTTCTCACTGTCACTTACAGTATTTGATCCCCTGCTGATTTTGTACGTTTGCCCACTGACAAAAAAAAATATCAGTCTATAATTTTAATGCTAGGTTTATTTGAACAGTGAGAGACAGAATAACAACACAAAAATCCAGAAAAACGCATGTCAAAAATGTTATGAATTGATTTGCATTTTAATGGGGGAAATAAGTATTTGACCCCCTCTCAATCAGAAAGATTTCTGGTTCCCAGGTATCTTTTATACAGGTAACGAGCTGAGATTAGGAGCACACTCTTAAAGGGAGTGCTCCTAATCTCATGTTCACAGAAGCAATCAATCAGATTCCAAACTCTCCACCATGGCCAAGACCAAAGAGCTCTCCAAGGATGTCAGGGACCTACACGAGGCTGGAATGGGCTACAAGACCATCACCAAGCAGCTTGGTGAGAAGGTGACAACAGTTGGTGCAATTATTCGCAAATGGAAGAAACACAAAAGAACTGTCAATCTCCCTCGGCCTGGGGCTCCATGCAAGATCACCTCGTAGAGTTGCAATGATCATGAGAACGGTGAGGAATCAGCCCAGAACTACACGGGAGGATCTTGTCAATGATCTCAAGGCAGCTGGGACCATAGTCACCAAGAAAACAATTGGTAACACACTACGCCGTGAAGGACTGAAATCCTGCAACGCCCGCAAGGTCCCCCTGCTCAAGAAAGCACATATACATGCCCGTCTGAAGTTTGCCAATGAACATCTGAATGATTCAGATAAGAACTGGGTGAAAGTGTTGTGGTCAGATGAGACCAAAATGGAGCTCTTTGGCATCAACTCAACGTGTTTGGAGGAGGAGGAATGCTGCCTATGACAACAAGAACACCATCCCCACCGTCAAACATGGAGGTGGAAACATTATGCTTTGGGGGTGTTTTTCTGCTAAGGGGAGAGGACAACTTCACCGCAACAAAGGGACGATGGAGGGAGCTGAAGGTTCGAGTTGCCAAAAGTCAGCCTCAACCTTAATGACTTAGAGAAGATCTGCAAAGAGGCGTGGGACAAAATCCCTCCTGAGATGTGTGCAAATCTGGTGGCCAACTACAAGAAACGTCTGATCTCTGATTGCCAACAAGGTTTTGCCACCAAGTACTAAGTCATGTTTTGCAGAGGGGTCAAATACATATTTCCCTCCATTAAAATGCAAATCAAATCAATATATAACATTTTTGACATGCATTTTTTTGTTGTTATTCTGTCTCTCACTGTTCAAATAAACCTAGCATTAAAATTATAGACTGCTCATTTCTTTGTCAGTGGGCAAAAGTACAAAATCAGCAGGGGATCAAATACTTTTTTCCCTCACTGTAGCTAGTGAATGCAGCTAGCTTGTTCAGCCTACTCAAACACCAGGCTCTAACGGCGAGGGATGCAATGCTAGATAGCTGGTTATGGCTATCCAACACTGGAACTCTTCCAAGTTAAGGTAAGCTTTTGGTTTTATTAATTTATTGCAACCCGGGGCCCACCGGTGTAATTACTAAACTGCTAGCTGACTACACGGTACTGCATGATTCTAGTGGGTTTACAAACATGTTAGTTATAGTAGTTATGTTGACTATGACTTTAGCTAATATGGTGACAACGATGTAGGCTGTGTGTAACAGTTATATGGTTTGGCTTGGATTTTTTTTTTTCTTGCCTGATCTGAGACAGCTGATGTGTTGTGCACTGAAGTCCACAAGCGAAGGGAAAAGGTAAGGGAGTGCGTAGATTCGAGTAGGAGTTATACAACAAGCAGAAATGATCATGCTGTTTGTATGTGGCTGCTATGAAAGTAAACTGTGTTTACGTGTTATCAAGTGTGTATTCATTCTGCCGATTCTGTTGAAAAACATTTCTTAAATTGAAGCAAAAGGAACCAAACTGGCATTACAATATAAACAATTTTGCAATTGTTGGACTAATGATTACACCCTAGATCAACTTGATGTGTGCAAGGCGGTATTGAATGTGTCACTGTCTGTCACCTTGATTACTCAAATGAATTCCCTCGACCTGTGTACCTACGTTATAAACTTTCATTCATAGGCTAAGTTAGATTGTTGCAACCTCATGATGGGTATAGGGAAAATTTCTAGCCTGAACCTATTGACGTTACATTGACCTGGGTGAATGGAATATGAATGACAGTCATATTCTGTAATAGAAATAAGGCTATGCTCATAATAAAAAACAACTTCTCCCTCATCTTAAACGTCACCGACCGGCACTGTCCTCGTTCACCCCCTAAACCTCATTGTTAGTAACCCTCACGTATGCTTGAATAGGTTTGTGCGTCATGTCTGGGGAGGCTAAAGAAAGAAAGTGTGTGAACGTTGAATAACAGATGATTTCTATTCAAATAGCCTACAGTACCTCAATCAGCAAAATCACCAATTTATATTGAGTTGTGTAGTGTGAGCGAGGTGTGAAGTGACTAGATGAGATTTGGCCCGTAGCCAGAATGAGATGGCTCAGATCAGATCGTGGTGGGTAATGTCTGTGTTAAACAATGGAATGGAAATGAGCTTACTGCACATACAGGAAGAGCTGGCTGTGAGCAAACATGGAAATGGGACGTTGTTGGATTGCAGGAATACTTACCTTCCTATTCCAAGGCCACCCTGCTGCTCAGCTTCCCTCAGCCTTTTCTGAATACCCATCTGCAGAGGGAGGAAGGGAAGGAGGGAGAGAGGGAGGTGGGGAAAAAAAGAGGTACCAGAGGGAGGGAGAGAGAAAGAGGAGTGAGCGAGGGTGGGGGAGCCTATTCTCATTGACGAAAGTTGAAGGAGCGGCACTGCAACAAGATGTTAATTGACATAATGTACATACACTTTTCAATTTACATCACATCTTTGCCTTACCTTTTGTTGCTGCTGGCAACATGACATTCTTGCTCTGCTGCTCCAATTTGCCTTAAACATCAGAGTAGCCACTAGCCGATAAACAAGTGTAACGGAGTTAAAACCTGTTATGGCTGCAATCCCCCTATCGGGATAAGTGTCATCAACAACCGCTGAATAGCATAGCGCTACATACTATAAATATTTATATTCATGAATTCACAAGTGCAATATGTTAATCCACCTGTCGTGTCAGATTTAGACATTTTGCTTTACAGCGAAAGCAATCCAAGCGTTTGTGTAAGTTTATCGATCGCAGGATAAAACATTAAGTACACTTAGCATCAGGTAGCTCGGTCACGAAAATCAGAAAAGCAATCAAATTAATCGTTTACCTTTGATCTTCGGATGTTTTCACTCACGACTCCCAGTTACACAACAAATGTTCCGTTTGTTCCATAAAGATGATTTTTATATCCAAAATACCTCAGTTTGTTTGTCACGTTATGTTCAGAAATCCACAGGAAAGAGTGGTCACGACAACGCAGACGAAAATTCCAAATAGTTTCCATTATGTCCACAGAAACATGTCAAATGTTTTTTATAATCCATCCTCAGGTTGTTTTTAAAATATATAATCGATAATATATCAACCGCAAATGTCTTTCACAATAGGAGAGGGAAAGGAAATGGCTGTCCGAATTCTGTTGCGCAAGCAAAACTCATGTGACCACTTGACGCGATGTTATCGTTCTGGCTCATTTTTCAAAATAAAAGCCTGAAACTGTCTGAAGACTGTTGACACCTTGAGGAAGCGATAGGAAAAGGAATCTGGTTCATATCCCTTTAAATCCAGCAAAGGGAGGCTATGGAACATGGAGTTTTCAAAATAGAAGCCACTTCCTGTTTAGATTTTCCTCAGGGTTTCGCCTGCAATATCAGTTATGTTATACTCAGACAATATTTTGACAGTTTTGGAAACTTTAGAGTTTTCTATCCAATACTAATAATAATATGCATATATTAGCAACTAAGACTGAGGAGCTGGCCGTTTACGATGGGCACCTTTACATCCAACCCCTGCAGCCATATGAAGTTAAGAATGAGCCATAAGCTCACTTCAGAGCTGGCTTGAAATGTTGCGGATGGAGCCATCCAATCATTAACTTTGAGGTGTATCAAACTGTTGGTACGTTGTCAAAGAGTGCGGTAACGTGTGTTGCAAAGCAGAGGATCACTGGTTCGAGCCCAGTATGGGGCAATTGGACAGTGGAGGAAGCTAAGCACACTGATCCCCGCAGGCAACTTTTCATCTAAAACAGCGCTTTTACACTCTTAAATAATACAACCAACCCATATTACACTCTTGAATATTGCAACAATTCACAACCATATGCAAACAATTAAAGGGTTTATTTATTGTTCGTACATGCATTAAATGAGCTTGCATAGCTGGCTAGCTAGTAACGTTTGCATATCAAACATGAATGTTGACCCCTCATACGAATATAAAGCTACAGAGCTTGCTTGGTAGCAAACTAAACTAAATTATTTCTGCATTCTCCTTTGCTACATCAGCTAGTTAGCTGAATGCTGACGTTAGGGGACATTAGCTGAACCATAGCTAGATAGCGCTTAGGCCTACATTACCACTTCAGCGTATTACATGAAAGGCTCACCCATTTTGAATGTTATATTGTGTTTGGGCATCTCTGAGTTATGTTCTATTGATTCTCTGGGTCATTTCATGTTTTCATGTGTATCTGAAATATTGGCATTCAAGCAGGCAAACTTCACGCCAGTATGACATAGCACTGATTAAGTCGCTCTCACTACACTGGAAGTGAATAGGAATACGATTTTTAGAAAACGTCTTTCATACATGTCAGATTTCAATACTGGCTGATATCATAACTCGGGAGGATGTCTTCTCTCAAATAAGCCATTGATCATATTTTTGCGATATTCCCATCTCAAGAAATGTGTAATTTAATGGAGGGTCTAGCACATTTTTCCTACTCGTCTGCCTCTTTAGTCCAGGGTGCATTGCATGGTGCCGTTGCCAGAGATATTATAGAAATGAGATAGGAATCCAATGAATGAAGGATCGAATAATGCCCGACTTGTCGACCAATCGCGTTCATGCTGTGTCACGCGGTTGCTAAACTAATCTCGAAAGTACGGAATTGAATGATTCCAAAACAATACGATATTACAGATAGCAAGTTAATTATCTCACATCTCAGAAAAGAGGTTGACGAAATTCATGCACATGTTGGGTTTTTGAGCTAGCGCTCAATAGACTACCTTGAAGGAGAGCGCTCCTTGTCCCAGAATCATCCAGAATGCAACGCGTGACCATTGGCGTATTATTTTCAACGTTTCCGATCTCCTCAAAAGTTTATCTACCGTGGCGAATGTTAGACTCCACTTTGAGAGGCACATTGATCTGCAGGTTGAACATGGTGAGATTGTAGAGTCCTAATTTGATAGCTGTAAAATTACCTAAACAAACTGCGCTAACTAGCTACTTTACATTCTGATATTGTCTTTGGTATTGTGTGTAGTTACATTTGCTAGCGTGGACGAACAAGAAATAAACCCTTTAATTGTTTGCATATGGTTGTGAATTGTTGCAATATTCAAGAGTCTAATATTTGCAAATATATGTCTATTAATTTCAGTTGTTTCAAAAACATTGCTGTGCTATTGCAATTTACACAGCACTAGTGTTGGGCTCAACGAAATAATTATGTTTATATTGCCCTGCTTGGAGAGGAGCGAGTGTCGTACACAACTTCAGGACGTAGTGGTCAAGACGTGACACGTTTGCAAGTTTACATTACAGTAATAAGTCCATTCTCCGGATTTTGTTTGATACCTCTCGAGAATTTCCTTCACCAAAGAGATACGTACCAGAGAGTGTGGTTGGAAAGATAGCGGGCGGGGGGGGGGGGGGGGGGGGGGGGGGTACTGTAAGCCAGTTCAGTGTCAGGTTTAATATGACATTTAATTTGCATCTCCTTGTATTTCCTGCCATGATTTCAGCCATTTGGCTCTTGGCTCTGTATCCTCAAATCAAGGAGGCACTCTCAACAACCTCAGCTTGCTGCATTGGCACAATAATATTCTGCCTAGCACTACAGTATATGGTGGACCACCTACTGATGTCACAGAGAAAGTGTTTTTGTAATCTGGGCTCATAGAGGAATTGAGTACCCCTATTGAGTACAGGTTCATACAATGTGATTTCCCTCATAGCTTCATGTGGGTTGTTGTGTTTGTTGATTCATGTTGTATGTTAATTATGGAGATGATATCATCTTCTCGGTATGGCACCATGGAATCACTGGGCCTTGTCCTCCATGCTAGATGGAGCTGGCAAGCGACCCATTTTCCCAACATTTATCTGGGGACACCTCATAGCAGCCTGCATCAATTGAGCCATTGACCCATTTAGAATTGAAAGAGTTTTCTGAAGGACACTCTGGAAAATGTGAACTGGGCCAATCAATGGTCCTGTGAATTGGCTAGCCATACACACTTTTTAAACTGTTTTATTTATTTCACATTTAATAAACCAGATAGGCCAGTTGAGAACAAGCTCTCATTTACAACTGCGACTTGGCCAAGATAAAGCAAAGCAGTGCGACAAACAACACAGACACACACACACACACACAATTCTGCAAAGTGCATAGTGTTATCCCCTACAGAGTCTGTATCACGGTATGTTGAGAGAGAGTATCACAACCAATAAAAGCAACTGTTAACTTCCTGTCAAAAGACCATGGACTGTGTGTGTGATCTCATGATCACGAGAGAGGATGTTTTCCATGGAATATATTCTTGAACTGAATAACTAGAATTGTACTGAACAGCTTATGAGGAGTATGCCTGTATGATCCAGGTCATCACCATGGGTACTAGAAAGCACATGGTCATAGCAGTGGAATCAGCCAGCAGTTCTGCCCCTCCAGACAGTTTGGCTGGGGTTTGGAGGATCAATCGAATCTGATGGCAGAAGTCCCAACATGTCCTCATAGGGTCGGGCACTGTACCTCTAAAATCCATGAAATGCTTTTTGATCTCATGGTAAACAACGATGAGTCATCATGCCTTGTCAGCTGAGAACTAGAACACCTGAACAGAGACAAGCTTGCCCAGTCACCTACTTTATGTAGGGTAAGATGACACTTTCATTTTTTATATAAGAGCAACACATTTCCTATCGTTAGCTGCAAGGGAACTTAGAAATTACAACCCAGCTATATGTGAAAAAGCAGAACAATCTGCATGTTCTCAGATTGTACGATGGCCTACAAGTGTAGCCTCCAACTTTTAATCACAACCAAACAATACTTTTGTGCGTTCACTGCAAATTATCCTGTTGATTTCTGATTTAGTTTGAATAATTGAATCATTCTATTTCCTGTCTCTCCACAGAGGTGCTTATCAGAGTCCAGGTGTTTGACAACAGTGACCTTTCACCTCTGGCAGAGGCTGCAGTGGAGGTTTATGGGAACCAGTCTAACTTGGCATCCAGCAAGGCTGCCAAAGATGGCGTCGTCATGGTCACCTTCCTGTACCGCCCTGGCACCTGGGTCATTGTCACGGCAACAAAACAGGGCTTTGTCACTAACTCCGCCCCCTGGCATGCCAGCCGCATCCCCTGTGAGTATTGAGTTTCATCCCTAACATATCACTCTTTCACCTCAGGAACGAAAAGAATGTTGTGTTGTTGTCGTTTACCATTCCATCAAAGTCTTATTCATGCTACTTTGTGCGATCACGTTATGAGAACTTACTCCTCACAAAGCTATGTTTTAAATACTGATGGTTAAACTATGCAAGTAATTGAAGAATTACCAGAATCCTTTGGGACGTTTGATGGAATCCAACAAGCCGTCTCTGCCAATCTATCCTCTGTGGGGTGGGGACAGTCCTACCCAGTTGTTGTTGTTTAACCTCAAATCCCCACCCCATTTCCCCTCCATTGCCTTCTCCTCTCTGGGTCCACTGCCAGGGTGTTATCCATGTAACACAGTCTGCAGTATCTCTGTGTCCACCCGCCCACCCCATCTCACCCAGTTGTTGCTGTAGTTATATCCCACCCTCGGAGCTGCAAATTCAGCGGTAAGGGAAAGAGCTGTCCTGTCGGCACTAGCGGCTGGAAGCCACTTAGCTGTTAGTGCTGGTTTACTTTTAGCATTAGAGCCGAAAAGTGACAGGAGCCCGGGCCTGTATGAACTGTATGTTGTCTTCCACCCTTAAGAGTTAAGCAACCCCATGGTTACATCATGGGCCCTGGTCAAAAGTAGTACACTACATAGGGAATAGGGTGCCATTTGGGATGCAGGCAATGGCTGTGGTGTTTTTAGAGCATCTCCTCTCTGACATGGCACTGGTTCTTGAGGGTAGAATTGCATGGATGCCGTCATGCCATGGATAGGGCTGTGACATTTTTTTTTTAAATAACTGTGTAATCGACAAGTATGGATGAAGACCGGTCATGAAAAGAAAATAACCGTCATAACTGTTTTAATAATTTTTTTAATCAATTTCATATTCAAGTCGACAAATTTTACACAAAAGCCGCAAAGTAAAAGTAATCCTGATTTTTACATCTAACAGCCAATATAAGGACAAATGAGAGGAAGAAAAACTAGCCAGTTTTAGAATTTGATGTTGTGGAACAAACAGCTAACTGAAGATGGGATGGCCGGGAAATCAAAAAGAGGATGTGCGGTAGGGTTGGGCGGTATCCAGGTTTTCATACCGTCATAGGTTTCTGTACCATACAGGGGTATACGGTATTACCAGAAGTGCACACAAGGGCCGCTATTTACATTTCTTTTTTTTTATGATATATTTTTTGGACGCACAAAACAATTTAGGCAACAGGGCTCTTGATCCAGGAGGGGATTGAATGTCTCTGCAATAACCAAGAAGCTTGATCTTGACCTCTAGCCACTTAGCTAACAAATGAGAAAAACCAAATGTATAGCTGGACCCCTGAGCTGGATATAATTTATTTTACACATTAGATTTGTTATAGTTAACTTATAATCAGTGCTTAATTTGACCCGGATCCTGCCGGGACAGATTTGACTGAGGTGTTCCGGCACCTATTTGCACAGATCCGGTACCTCTCACGGCATGATTTATTAATTGTTTCACAGTTCGCACTATAAACATTCTAATAAAAGTGATCAGAGTTAAGTCAAGTTGCCTCCTCGATATTTCTACCGCCCACTCAGAAAAAGCATCTTGTCAAAGCGCAGCGATCCTTCACTGATTACAGACCTGCTCTCTCATTTCTACATAGAGGTTATGGGGAAGGTCGGTGGGGTAAGTAGATGATCTTGGCACAGGTCTTGGTAGTGGTGATCAGCTAATGAAGAGGTCCCTATGTAATCTTGTCACTTAGCCTAGGTTAGTCATCTTCCTACTGAATTTGAAATGTGGGAAAACCAAATAAAAAATGGATAAAGAAAGACAATCAAGTTTTATGACATTTTCAAGCCCAAAAATAAAGAGAAAGATGGTGAATCGAACCCGAAACAAGCCGGAGAACGGTCAGTGCCGGAGGAGAGGAATGAGGGGCTAATTGCTCCTGATCGCAATGCCTTAGCTAGCAGCGCTGCTAATCCCACCAGTTCAGCACCACCACAGGCATTTCCGCTAGCTAGTAGGCCTACTGGTGAGTCAGACTCGGCGGGAGAGGGGGACTGGGGAGGGTTTGGGGGACAGTGAATCCACCGACGAAGCGCTTGGAGCAGGTGCAGTTTGGACGGAAGCTCAGTTCAAGAACAAGCAAATGTATAACTCCTGGTGTTTCATGCAAAATTCAAAGCTGGGCTGTACAACATGCAAAAAGGTAGGGAGCTTTGGTCTAGAAAAGACTACAGGGATTAAATTAGCAAAAGAGTAGGTGGAATGTACAGTAACATACCTGAACCAAGGTGTGTTTGGTGGCAGCAAGCATTGTAGACAAGGCTAAAGAGGGTGCCCAGGCTATAGTTAACATTCAAAACTGAAAAATAGACACTACAGCCAGAGTCTTCCAAACAGCCTTACAAGGAGACTAAACGTCATGGCTTTGAGAAATAACGTACTGTCAGGAGTTAAGAACCAGTGTATCTTTAATTATATGTAAAACATGTATCTTTCGTCAAAGTTTATGATGAGTATTACTGTTATCTGGCGTACCTCTGTAATTACTCCAGATATTTTGGAAGCATTTCTGAACATGACGTCAATGTAAACCGAGATTTGTGGATATAAATATGCATATTATCGAACAAAACATAAATGTATTGTGTAACATGATGTCATATGAGTGTCATCTGATGAAGATTATCAAAGGTTAGTGATTAATTTTATCTCTAATTCTGCTTTTGTGACTATCTTTGGCTGGGAAAAATGGCTGTGTGTTTTTGGGATTTGGTGGTGATCTAACATTGTAACGGTCTTCTTGATGAGAAGGAGAGTCGGACCAAAATGCGGCGTGTAGATTGCGATCCATGTTTATTGTGACTATAGCAACACGAATCTAAATACAAACAGTGCAAAATAATAAACGTAATGAAAACCGAAACAGCCTAAACTGGTGCAAACTAACACTAAGGACAATCACCCACAAACACACAGTGAAACCCAGGCTACCTAAATATGGTTCCCAATCAGAGACAATGACTAACACCTGCCTCTGATTGAGAACCATATCAGGCCAGACATAGAAATAGACAAACAAGACATCCAACATAGAATGCCCACCCAGTTCACGTCCTGACCAACACTAAAACAAGGAAAACACACACGAACGATGGTCAGAACGTGACAAACATAAATACAGTGCCTTGCGAAAGTATTCGGCCCCCTTGAACTTTGCGACCTTTTGCCACATTTCAGGCTTCAAACATAAATATATAAAACTGTATTTTTTGTGAAGAATCAACAACAAGTGGGACACAATCATGAAGTGGAATGACATTTATTGGATATTTCAAACTTTTTTAACAAATCAAAAACTGAAAAATTGGGCGTGCAAAATTATTCAGACCCTTTACTTTCAGTGCAGCAAACTCTCTCCAGAAGTTCAGTGAGGATCTCTGAATGATCCAATGTTGACCTAAATGACTAATGATGATAAATACAATCCACCTGTGTGTAATCAAGTCTCCGTATAAATGCACCTGCACTGTGATAGTCTCAGAAGTCCGTTAAAAGCGCAGAGAGCATCATGAAGAACAAGGAACACACCAGGCAGGTCCGAGATACTGTTGTGAAGAAGTTTAAAGCCAGATTTGGATACAAAAAGATTTCCCAAGCTTTAAACATCCCAAGGAGCACTGTGCAAGCGATAATATTGAAATGGAAGGAGTATCAGACCACTGCAAATCTACCAAGACCTGGCCGTCCCTCTAAAATTTCAGCTCATACAAGGAGAAGACTGATCAGAGATGCAGCCAAGAGGCCCATGATCACTCTGGATGAACTGCAGAGATCTACAGCTGAGGTGGGAGACTCTGTCCATAGGACAACAATCAGTCGTATATTGCACAAATCTGGCCTTTATGGAAGAGTGGCAAGAAGAAAGCCATTTCTTAAAGATATCCATAAAAAGTGTTGTTTAAAGTTTGCCACAAGCCACCTGGGAGACACACCAAACATGTGGAAGAAGGTGCTCTGGTCAGATTAAACCAAAATTGAACTTTTTGGCAACAATGCAAAACGTTATGTTTGGCGTAAAAGCAACACAGCTCATCACCCTGAACACACCATGCCCACTGTCAAACATGGTGGTGGCAGCATCATGGTTTGGGCCTGCTTTTATTCAGCAGGGACAGGGAAGATGGTTAAAATTGATGGGAAGATGGATGGAGCCAAATACAGGACCATTCTGGAAGAAAACCTGATGGAGTCTGCAAAAGACCTGAGACTGGGACGGAGATTTGTCTTCCAACAAGACAATGATCCAAAACATAAAGCAAAATCTACAATGGAATGGTTCAAAAATAAACATATCCAGGTGTTAGAAGTTAAAGTCCAGACCTGAATCCAATCGAGAATCTGTGGAAAGAACTGAAAACTGCTGTTCACAAATGCTCTCCATCCAACCTCACTGAGCTCGAGCTGTTTTGCAAGGAGGAATGGGAAAAAATGTCAGTCTCTCGATGTGCAAAACTGATAGAGACATACCCCAAGCGACTTACAGCTGTAATCGCAGCAAAAGGTGGCGCTACAAAGTATTAACTTAAGGGGGCTGAATAATTTTGCACGCCCAATTTTTCAGTTTGATTTGTTAAAAAAGTTTGAAATATCCAATAAATGTCGTTCCACTTCATGAATGTGTCCCACTTGTTGTTGATTCTTCACAAAAAATACAGTTTTATATCTTTATGTTTGAAGCCTGAAATGTGGCAAAAGGTCGCAAAGTTCAAGGGGGCCGAATACTTTCGCAAGGCACTGTATATGGTGTGTTTTCACTGTAAAACATTAAAAAAATTGGACACGATGGGCAGATTAACAAGATGTTTCTTTCATTTGCTGTATTGGACTTGTTAATGTGTGAAAGTTAAATATTTCAACAACAAAAAAAATGAATTTCCCAAGCTGCCTTTTCAGCGGAATGTTGGGGGGGGTTCCGCTAGCGGAACCTGTGTCCTAGATAGGTTAAATGGACTTGACATGGGGAGAGTCATTGTGGGAGATTTTGAAAACTAAGGTAGAAATACATTTTTCCTTTACAAACTAGGCCATTCCAAGACATTTAAATGTTTCCCCTTAAACCACTTGAGTGTTGCTTTAGCAATATGCTTAGTGTCATTGTCCTGCTGGAAGGCGAACCTCTGTCCCAGTCTCAAATCTCTGGAAGACCCGAAGCCTTAGCTTTGTGCTTAGGGTCGTTGTCCTGTTGGAAGTTGAACCTTCACTCCAGTCTGAGGTCCTGAGCACTCTGGAGCAGGTTTCCCTCAATAATTTCCCTGTATTTAGCGCCATCCGTCATTCCTTCAATTCTGACTTGTTTCCCAGTCCCTGTCGTTGAAAAACATCCCCACAGCATGATGCTTCACTGTGGGGATGGTCTCTCGGGGTGATGTAAGGTGTTGGGTTTGCACCAGACATAGCGTTTTCCTTGATGGCCAAAAAGCTCAAATTTGAGTCTCATCTGACCAGAGTTCCTTCTTCTATATGTTTGGGGAGTCTCCCACATGCCTTTTTGTGAACACCAAATGTGTTTGCTCATTTTTTCTCTTTAAGCAATGGCTTTTATCTGGCTACTCTTCCATAAAGCCCAGCTCTGTGGAGTGTACTCTCCGCTGTGGAGCTTTGCAGCTCCTTCAGGGTTATCTTTGGTCTCTTTGTTGCCTCTGATGAATGCCCTCCTTGCCTGGACCGTGAGTTTTGGTGGGCGGCCCTCTCTTGGCAGGTTTGTTGTGGTGCCATATTCTTTCAAAAATAATTATAGGGGATTTAATGGTGCTCTGTGGGATGTTCAAAGTTTGGGATATTTTTTTATAACCCAACCCTGATCTATACTTCTCCACAACTTTTTCCCTGACCTGTTTGGAGAGCTCCTTGGTATTCATGGTGCTGCTTGCGTGGTGGTACCCCTTGCTTAGTGGTGTTGCAGACTCTTGGGCCTTTCAGAACAGGTGTATATATACTGAGATCATGTGACACTTAAAATCCACCTGTGTGCAATCTATCTAACTAATTATATATTCTGAAGGTAATTGGTTGCACCAGATCTTATTTAGGGGCTTCAAATGGGGTGAATACGTATGCACGCACCACTTTTCTGTTTTTTATTTATTTTTATTTTTTTGTCGCTTCACCAATTTGGACTATTTGTGTATGTACATGACATGAAATCCAAATAAAAATCCATGTAAATTACAGGTTGTAATGCAACAAAATAGGAAAAACTCCAAGGGGGATGAATACTTTTGCAAGGCACTGTATACTTGAGTATGTGGGGTGTTCTAAAGTGACATCTAAAATGCTTTAAATTAATCAGCACCTTGGAGAGCTCTGTCCATTTCACCACCATAGATAGTAGTCTACTTGGCTCTGTAGTCTGCCTGCTTCAGATGGGATGGACATTACTGTAGCTCTTTCCTCCATTATACCAACTGCAGCATACCTTCTTTTTTTGACCTGCGCTCTCTGATACTTTAGCCTGCATTCAATGGCATATAGTCATAATGATTTAATGAGAAACTATGTTCATCCAAGTGGTAAACCTCTTGTCTTTTTAGTTTTCTTTTAGTTTTCTCTTTTTGTATTTCTTTTTGTGTTTCTCATTTTCACAAACCCTTTTAATTGCTCTTTCATTTCATGCCTGAATTTGTCCCTAGCCATTGTTGTCTCTGTCAACAAGTTCTCTCCAAAGAGCACACACACTGTCAGCAGACCATAACATTGTCTATTTCTGTATACCCATAATTCCAAACTTCATTGTCCTCAAGTTATCCCCCTGGGCCCTGCCTATTAACCCAATTAAGTTTCCATGGATTCTGGAATCATTCTGAAGTGAACTGGATTGATTAAATTAACTTCACTTGGAATATATGTCATAATATATGTATTCTCTATAGGTCTATACTATAATCCTATTCTATTTAATTACAGTATATCCATGAGCCATTTTAACAAGCATTATATGGAAATTCGAGAGGGCTGCAGAGTGCTGACAACAGAACAGAATCATGTCTTTGATGATTGTGATAATGAGAATCCGCTCAGTCTGTTTGCACTTCACAAACTTTATAGACACTTAAGCCATTATGACATTGCAGAAATCTGAAGGGGGATGCTAGCCTGGTCCCAGATCTGTTTATATAGTCAACTCATACGGTCGTTTATCATAGGGTAGGATTTGGCAAGACCGCACAAACAGATCTGGGACGAGGCTGGAGATATACACCATTGTGTCCCTATCACAATAACTACCATATATTAAATAATAACTATGGGTAACTGTTAACGTACTATAACCATGACTCAACAATCTGAGAGAGGGTCAGCCATGCATCCTTTGTCCCTTATGCTTTCAAACCCAAAATGCCTTCCCCCTTAGAGAGATGTCTACAGTCTCCGTCAGTAGTGTTCTTTTTATCACTGACTTTGTTTGCCCCTCTATTCTTCTCTCATATTTTATTATCGTTGGTCTAAGAGAGACCAAATGTTTTTTTTTAAACTGCAGTGTCCTACAGCCCGACTAGGCTATCCCCTCCAGCCCTTCTATAATCTGTGGTTGTCATGCAAGTCCCAGGGATGGATGACTCACTGCCATCGCTCAAATTTTTCCTTGTGCAGCAAGACGAGGTGTCTCTTGCTCACAGCTCTTGATTGACTCAGCTGAAGTCAGAGGACCGAACCCGAACTGAACACAGCCTGAAAGGATGGATGATAAAACTGGTGTCTTGGAGGCATTTTAGCGTTGCTTTCTTGTTATGTTGACTCTCTTTCCCCTAATGTGGATTCTCTCTCTCACTCTTCCCATCTCCATCTGTCTTTCCTCCCCATCCCCCTTCCCTTCTCCCCTGTGTCAAATTCACACAAAAAAATGTCTCCCTCTGTTGCACAGTTTTTTTCTGGCTCTAGCTCTGGCTCTTGTCTCTCCCCCCATCTGTGCCTCAGGCCCAGTGCTGTATATGCTCTGGTCTGACAAGCAGTCACCTTCCCTTTTCTCTGCTTCCCATGGTGGAGAATATTAAGCACTGTGGGATCTGCCTGTGTGTATGTGTGTGCGTTTGCGATCTGTGTGCTTGCGTGCTTGTGTGTGTGTGTGTGTGTGTGTGTGCATGAGAGAAAGGGACGAATGTCCAAGTTCTCTCAGTTAAAGCAGCGTCTATGAACCTGGGCTGGCGTAACCTGCCAGGCTCACGCTAACTGTATCTTAGCTCTTGGAAAGCATCCACCCACACACAGAGCATACTCATACAGCCTAGTAATTCAAGCTGCAGGGAACGGTGTAAACACTGCATGCTGCATCGACTCTCATTGTCAACCACAGTGACTTCAATACAGACATCTGCACACAAAGCTTTCCCTTTATGGAGTGATCAGCATTTAACATGCAATACACAGTCTATACCTTACCAAGCTGTAGATATATTGTGCATCCAGTATAATAAAATATATAATAATAATTTTCATTATTGTCTTTTTAGCTCTTGCAGATTGTATCAAGCAAATGACAACTGTATAGCAATTGACATATGCAGATGAGTGTGCACTTTTACTGTGAGGATCTGTGCAATGAAAAAATTCCACAAAAAGCTTGATAAATGTCTTGATGTCTCTGTTGCCTTATGCACACAGGCTTATAGTACATCAGTATCAGCAACACCCTGATTCTTCTCAATAACAGATTTTAAAAATACATTTGACCTTTATTTAACTAGGCAAGTCAGTTCAGAACAAATTCTTATTTTCAATGACGGCCTACCAGGGAACAGTGGGTTAACTGCCTTGTTCAGGGGCAGAACGACAGATTTTTACCTTGTCAGCTTGGGGATTCGATCTTGCAACCTTTAGGGTTACAAGTCCAACGCTCTAACCACTAGGCTACCTGCTTCCCCAATGGGCATTAACCTGGTTAACCCAGACTGAACACTGAACACTTGTTAATTAATTCATGGTTCAGTCTGGTTAAACCAGGCTAGATAGGCACTGGGCACTGCAGCTTACTCCAGCCACCATGCTAATGTGTCCTAGAGAGTAGCCAGCACTTGCTACAACTTCAGAGAGTCCAGACAGCCCAAGGCTACACTGGTCAGTGGGTATAGTCAGATCCCTAGAGACAGATGGGGGGGATAAAACAATGCCCAAATGCCACACAGTTGAGTTGTCATTTCTGCTGATGCTAAGCCAAGTAAACAATGCCATTCAATAACCTTACTCTACTTCAGTGGTTCCCAAACTGTGGGGCGGGAATGGCCCCCAAAAACTCAGTCCTGCTTTCAACTTACTCCTGAAAGTTGTGATAGTATAATGCGCAAGGTGCAATTTTGAAATTGGGTAGTGCATCAGCAGTTTTCCTCTTGTCATGTCAGTTATTACAGAGAGCTATTTGTAACTTAGAAATGTACAGATCAGCTAAAGTTTTTTTAGCAAGGTTTTTTTTAGCCCATTGATTTGAGTCGCTCAAATATCACATGAACACATAAGATATGGGGAACCGTGTAGAATTGTAGAAAATGAGCCATAAAACTGCAAATGTTTTCTCTGCACCCCATGAGAAAGTGTATCGAATAACAGGAAATTAGCTTTAACACTAGAACCGCTAGGCCTCTAAGCTAATGAGCAGTAATTCTGACTGCAACGTTCTAACAGTGTAATTAATACATTTCACATATGCTATCACAAAAATAATAATTTTGTTGTGTTTATGAAGGTCTTGGGTAAGATTAGATTTTTTTAAATTTTTTTAATTTAAAATAAAATAGGATTTTCATGAGTTTGTTACTGTAGGCTATATGTAAAAACAAAAACAACTAAAAACACCAACATTCAAGTGTTCAATCAATCTGTTACCAGATGTCGCGTTCTAGTTTCTTAGTCATCGAAATGGAGGTAGCGCATGATCTCTCTGTAGCGATCCCGTGACATGCTATCTCCAAAGAAAGGTATCCAATACATTTTGGGCTGATAATCGTCCCGTAGCATTGTCACCGGCTTGTTCTATCCAAACGGTGCTGTCCCTTCCTCACTCCTGTCTCACGGTTTCATTTTGTGGTAGCCCGGTCAGCTTTTTTTACACAATAGGCCTCGGAGGTGTCATGGTTCATTTCTTCCCCACCATTTAAGTTGTTTTCATTCAGATTTTTGAAAATGTACACACACACTCACTGTGTATTCCAAGTAGGCCAGAATAGACTGTTTGGACGGCTGTTCTTCATTCACAATTGGTGATTACATGATTATGCATCATTCGCTTCCTCTCTCTAATCAACTAACCTATTCTCCCCCATTTATACTACTTTATTTATTTCATCTGTTGTAATACGTGTGAAATTATACTCGACACGGCACTTTCAAGTGTCGTGAGAAGGAGCGGAGCAAGCACTACTGTCGGGAGACGGAGAGGCAATAATGGAAAACCATTAATAAAATGACATGCCCTCTTAAAACTGATCATAACTTCAGTTCTGTTTGTGGTATTAAGATTCTAACAACGGCAGTGTGTTATGTAGATTTGTTAGGAAAAGGCAAGGACAGAGGGGGACATAACAAGTGGAAGAGTAATATTTATTTTTCTTTCATGAGCAGTCCAAATGACGACAGCTTTTCTAGTGTTAAAATGGCAACAACAAAAAAGCCTCCATCCCATGGAAAAATGTGTAGAATGGCAGGAAATAAGCTTTAAACCTGCAAAATGTTTTCTCCACCAACAAGAGGGGTGTGAACAGTTTGTGTAATGAATAGTGCTTGTACCCATAGAAATATATACCCGGTGTGGGATGTTCCCAATGCTGGAAGGGGGGTCTGGGTGAAAACGTTTGAATGGCAGGAACCATGCTCTCTGTAATACCCCACTTATACCTAATGCTGATACGTGACAACAAACAGAGACAGGTCCTAGGTTTCACCAAATAGTGCTGGTTGTTTAGTCTACACCCTTTCGAGATTTATAATCCAATACATGTAACTCTCTTGACCAGCAAAGCATACACCTGTCACGAGTGTAAAGACAGCACACATCCTTCCACGCCCCCTGAACACAAACGCAAAAGGATAGAGATGCTTGTCAATATCAGGAGTGTTTTGAATCTATCCTGAGCGCTTTCCCTCTGGGTGGATTTCAATGCCTCGTCACAACTGTTTATTGCTCATTGCCAGTGTCTCCTCCCCTAGTGGACTTGGGTTGCACACACACACACACACACACACACACACACACACACACACACACACACACACCTCTCAGACTGCATGTCATGGAGGGAACTCTCAGGTGGGATGCACTAGGATTTCCTCACCACACGTATATAGTATCCTCTGTGGACCGATGATGAATGAGGTGGCCTGGTTTCTTTATATAACCCCACGCTGGCTGTATTTTTGTCTTGCTGCAAGGCTGGAAACACTTTGAAGGGAGCAAAATAGGTCATGACTGTCTCTCTGTGTTTGATAAACATTGTTTTGTTATGACTGGGAGTGGGGGGGACAAAACGGCAGCAGTCAACAGAGACAGGTGTCTGTCTGATTGATGACAGATCTGTCATACCTAACTCTCTCTCTCTCTCTCAGTGTATGCTACAGTCAGCCTCTACCTGCTCCCCCAGCGGCCTGCCACCCTGATCCTGTATGATGATGTAGTCCAGGTGCTGCTGGGATCCCCAGGTGAGTCTCTACATACTATACGTGCCTGGTCCTGTATGTGGTTCTGTATGGCTCAGTTGGTAGAGCGTGACACTTGCAGCACCGGGATTGTAGGTTTGTTTCTCGGGGCCCACCCATTTGTGAAATGTATGTATGCACGCATGACTGTCAGTCACTTTGAATAGAAGCGTCTTCTAAATGGCATATATGAAAAATATATACCTGGCTCCACATTATACTTACATTTATACTGTCACGTATCTCTCCTCTTCTTCCAAAGGCAAATCTCCATTACAAAATTGCTGGCTTGTGGCTTTTTAACACGTCTCCATATGGCCTTAGATCAGTAATCACACATTTGTAAATATAAATACTAAACATTTTCACATGGTTGAGGGCCCAAATATATTTTCACAGTGGACTGTTTGGGTTTAAATAACACATAAAGCATAGCATTGGGTTCAGTACACCCTAGCACAGACAGACATTGCCGTCAGCCATCAACCATTGAGGAAATGCTTCCTTTGAAATCAATGAGAGCTGCTTCACTGCCTGTGTTGCGCTCACGTTGCGCCACGCCCAACGGCAGCATCCAAGCTCAAGAATCGCCATGGTTAAATTCTCTATGGCTGGCCTCCCGAGTGGCGCAGTGGTCTAAGGCACTGCATCGCAGTGTTGCGGTGTCACTACAGCCTGGGGTTCGATCCCAAACTGTGTCACAACCGGCCGTGACTTGGAGTTTCATATGGCGGCGCACATTTGGCCTAGCATCATTCGGGTTCGGGGGGGGGGCTTTACTTGGCTCACCGCGCTCTAGCGACTGCAGAATGACTTGGGTTGTCATTTGAACGGTTTCCTCCGACACATTGGTGCAACTGGTGAGCGAGTGTTAAGAAGTGTGGTTTGGCGGGTCATGTTTCGGAGGGGACGCATGACTCGACCTTCGCCTACCCGAGCTCATTGGGGAGTTGCAGCGATTAGACAAGATCGTAATCGAGAAAGGGGGGGTAAAAATTGCAAAAGTAAAATGTAAACATTTTGATGGCTGATGCGTGTTCATTCTATCATGTGAATTTAAATAATGACGTCACAAGAAGCTACTGCTAGCTACATTGACTAGCTAGGTTCACAATGTCAACAAAAACAACTTGTGAAATTAGAGGATCATTTAGAACAACCACTAGCAACAATTTAAAGGTTCATTATGCAGAAAATGCTCTGCCATTTCCTGGTTGCTACATTCAGTTTATGTGACAAAACAAACATAGAGAATCATTGTACCATCTATACTATATATTATTTCAATAATCCAGCTTTTTGAAGCTGGTTTACAAAAACAAATTTAAGAACAGGAGGCACAGAAATCTACCACTTCTTAGACTTGCTTTCAATGAGACTGACAGATCTATAACTCTTGAGAATTTGGTCAGGTCGCCCAAAAAGTTACATATTGCAGATTTAATGAGTACCTGCGAAAAACCGGACCAAAGCTACTCTTTTCCGCTCTCAAAACAACGCTCGGTGTAGCAGGTAAAACGCAACACAACCCTTATAGTGGAGCTGAAGAGTAATTGGCAGAACAAATGGAGCGTGCGGGCCTCTCTGTATTCAAAGTCAGTTACATCACTGATACATCACTCGGCCGCTACACTACAGCAAACGAGAAACAGGCTTTTATTGTCTAATCAGCTAATCACAGCTCTTAATTTTGTGTGTGCGTGTTCGCGTGCGTGTGCAGATGGTGTGTGTTGTGTTTATTACCCCACCGGTAAATCAATACAGAAAATGAAGCATCCAAACGAAATCGACCTAGATATACAGCACTCTATCTGCCTCAAGGCATTTCTAGGCAATCCAAAAAGGCTGTAAATGTCTTTCAGAATTTACACCTGTTTAGGAATTGGCTGGGTGTGAAGTCCATGCTTTGTTCATCTCTATTAAACTAATTCAAGAAAGACCTATAGATTCACTGGTCGTTGTTCCAAATGATTTTAATAATTGCTTTCACAGCAGCAGCGGCAGCACTACGTACTATTGTTGTGTTGTTATAGCCCACATTATGGGATGTGATAAACGTGATAGATACTGTATGTTTAGTGATACCCTCTGGGTGTGAACATCTCATTTAATCATATGTATTTTTAAAACCCCTTTTTACATCAGCAGTTGTCACAGAGTACTTTACAGATACCCAGCCTCAAATCCAAAAGAGCAAGCGATGCAGAGTTAGACGCACAGTGGCTAGGAAAACAATCATGACATGCAGTTGGGGGTGTGTGTGTTCCGGGAATGCTGGGTAGGAACAATACCCAATAATTTTAGAAATGTTCCATCTTTCCCTCTGTACTCCTCTTAAATATACAGTATGAGGTGTTAGCAATAGGCACAGTGTACACCTCCCTGTCTTCTCGCCATCCTTCTTCCTCATTCTCGTCATCTCTGTCAGTTTCTCTGCTTACGCTGCCAGTACGGTGCTGTACGTGGTGCCACAGCCCTCAACGTCCTGTCACCTGTCCAGTCCAATGAGTGAGCCAGAATGATGTAATCCGCTCCAACCAAGGCCCATTAAGAAAGCTGTACATGCGACATGCTCCCACTTTCTCTGTAGATCATGCTCTCTCTTTCTCTCTCTCTTCCTTTCTCTCTCGCTTTCTCTCTCAGACCCACACAACACACATTCTCTTTACTGTCGATCAACTGAATCTCCATACCTCCTAAATTTCTCTCTCTTCCCCCTCCTCTCTGACCTGTCAAGCCCAGGGCCCCTGATGCAGCGGTTTTCCCTGGTCTCCTTAACGATCCCAGAATCCGGGACTGACGTGACTGTATTTGTGCGCGTGCGTGACAGGATGAGAGGCATTTTATTGTGACTGCAGCACATTGATTTTTGGTAGCAACGGCCTCAATGAGAGCCCTGTCTGTCCACTTTATTTATGCCCCAGCCAGTTTTCTTTATTCCTTTGCTATCCCCTCTGTCAAAAGGGTTTTCATGCCATAATTGACTACATATTACTCCACCCCCCCTGTGGGGTTTTAGTAGTGTGTTGGTGATTTATGTGGCGAGGAGAGGCATCCTTTACTTGTTCAATTGATTTGGGTCTACCTGAGGTAGTTGTATGTACAACTGTTGTACAAACTTAACCCACCAGACATGTCTTTTCACTGTCCCCAAATTCAGAAAAAAAACTCCCTCCCTTCAACAGCCAGCCTGGTTTACAAAAACAGATAAAGCAACACCTCACAATGCCTCTCCCCCATTTTACCGAGATATTTTGTGTGTACTGTATGTATTGATATGTAGGCTGTGTGTGCCATTTCTTTTTATTTATGTAGTTCTGTCCTTGAGCCGTTCTTGCCTATTAATGTTCTGTAATATGTTTCATGTTTTGTGTGGACCCCAGAAATAGTAGCTGCTGCTTTCGCAAAAGCTAATGGGGATTCTAATAAAATTGAAGAAAAAAAATACCTAACCAGCTCCAATGACCAGATTACCCCTGTGTTCTTAGTTAGTTAGTCAGGTTTGAATAATACTTTAATTGAATCAGGATGAGATACAGTTACACAACTCTCTTGTTAACACGTTGGAGCATCTGGCAACTTTTATAGAGGGACATGAATGGAGGATGTGGTCGTTTTGCTGACACATACACACACACACACACTCTCTCCCACTCTCTCTCTCAATGCCTCCAGGGTAGTCTCGCTCAGTCAGTTAAGCGAGGAGCAGTTTGGTACGTTTGCTCTGCTGTATCTTTAAGCGGTAGAGACGAGTCTCTCAGGAGGACCAAGCACGGTAGTGTGTCGCGACGAGGGCTCTAGTATCAGGGAGAAGACAGACAGTAGACCCCTGTGCTGACGGATAGGAACTGATGAGAGGCCATCTGAAAGTGCAGCTCTCAGTGCTGAGGCTAGTCACCATGGAGACGACCCGGTGGCAGGAAACTAAAGTGTTTTGAAGAGGTGGAGGAGTGCCAGTGAGGGGGGGGGGGGGGGGGTGAGGGGGGGGGTGGTAGTTTTCAAGCTGTGTTTGACAAAACCCAAAATGCTGTGTTTGGTAGAATGAGATTGTTGGTGTGACTGTGTACTTGAAAGCATACAGCACGTGATTGGCGTAATTAAGCTGTGTAATCACAAGGTATGTTAGCCATTTAGTAAACATTGTAGCCTGTTTGAGTGTTAGTGCATTCTGTGTTTATTGTCATTATGGTTGAAACATCATTGCGCAAGTAGTAGCAGCCAATGCATATCATTCAAGGACGGCCTGCAATGAATGCATCATTGTACAACCTTGATCTTTTTACCTCTTTTGTTACATTGTTGTAAAGATGATTCAATATACGTTACCCACTTAACACTATCTTTGCCCATAAAACCTACCTGTTAAGTCTCTTGGGTCAGACGTCATGATAATGCATTACTGGCGATAAAGCAGTGTTACACACAATTCATTGGAGCAACACGGAAGGCAAAGTTATTCCCTCGACAGTCTTTTGGTGGAGGCATATGCAGGCTCTGAAGGTATTATGCTGCGAGTGGTTGTTAGCCAGTCATAGGCCCTAGAAGTGTGTCTAAACCTTTACTCATTTGGTTGTGTCTTATCTGTGTGCTTCATGATAGGAACCATAGCAGGGATATCAACAAGGCTATTTCTCAGCTATGGCATTGAGCCTGATGTGTCCACATCGACAGAAAAACCTCCAGGGAAGTGAATTGGTAAAAAATGGGCAAACACATACAGTGTCAGCAGTAAGTGACTATAACATAACTAACACAAATCATGCTGTGATTCAATCAATCACTGCATCCCAGCTGCACTTCTAACTCAAATGTCATGCCTTTACAACACACACACACACACACAACATTATGTAAATTTAGAGCGGCCTCCGCGTCTGGCATATGCTGCTCTGTGGTGGCTACGCTCGGTGATCACACTTTCCCATCATGCCTCCCTCCATATGCTCTGCCCTGTCCATTGTTTTTCTCGGTGCTCTGTGATGTCTTACTGAACACCTGGGCCTTGTCCGTTGGTATGGAAACAAGGAAACAAAGGGTTCACTAAAATCACAACTTGTTCTATCTCATTCCGCTGTCTCTAAGCCTAGCCATGTCGCAGCATCAAGCCATTTTATAAGTTGATTAGTGCTGTGGCATATAGCACAATTATTCAGCAGCATCCATTTAGTACGAAGCCCTGTCTTTGAGTCTGGATGAGGTAGGGGCATACATTTTTGTGAGTATGGAACATTTCTGGGATCTTTTATTGAAACATGGGACCAACACTTTACATGTTGCGTTTCTATTTGAATTCAGTGTGTATATATACAGTTGAAGTCGGAAGTTTACATACACTTAGGTTGGAGTCATTAAAACCTGTTTTTTCAACCACTTCACAAATGTCTTGTTAAACAAACTATAGTTTTGGCAAGTCGGTTAGGACATCTACTTTGTGCATGATACAAGTAATTGTTCCAACAATTGTTTACAGACAGATTATTTCACATATATAATTCACTGTATCACGATTCCAATTCCAGCGATCGATTATTTGGTCCCCATACACCAAACGCGATCACGACACGCAGTTTAAAATATCAAAACAAACTCTGAACCAATGACATTATTTTGGGGACGGGTCGAAAAGCATTAAACATATGGCAAATTAGCTAGTTAGCTTGCACTTGCTAGCTAATTTTTCCTATTTAGCTAGCTTGCTGTTGCTAGTTAATTTGTCCTGGGATATAAACATTAGGTTGTTATTTTACCTGAAATGCACAAGGTCCTCTACTCCGACAATTAAACCACACATAAAACGGTCAACCAAATTGTTTCTAGTCATCTCTGCTCCTTCCAGGCATTTTCATCTTTGAACTTGTATGGTGATTGGCATCTAAACTTTCATTGAATTACTACACCAACCGGCAACACAGTTCGTTATTCAATCAGCCACATGGGTATAATCAATGAGGAGATGGCACGTGGGTACCTGCTTCGATAAACCAATGAGGAGATGGGAGAGGTAGGACTTGCAGCGCGATCTGCGTCAGAAATAGGAATGACTTCTATTTTAGCCCTTGGCAACGCAGACGCTCGTTGACACGCGCGAGTAGTGTGGGTGCAATAATTGAATAACATAGATGCCTAAATTTATTTTGCAACGCACGTGGTGTGGTCAGCCTGTAAGTTGACTGTGCCTTTAAACAGCTTGGAAAATTCCAGAAAATTATGTCATGGCTTTAGAAGCTTCTGACAGTCTAATTAACATCCTTTGAGTCAATTGGAAGTGTACCTGTAGATTTATTTCAATGGCTTACCTTTAAACTCAGTGCCTCTTTGCTTGACATCATGGGAAAATCAAAGTAAATCAGCCAAGACCTCAGAACAAATTGTAGACCTCCACAAGTCTGATTCATCCTTGGGAGCAATTTCCAAATGCCTGAAGGTACCACGTTCATCTGTTCAAACAATAGTACACAAGTATAAACACCATGGGACCACGCATCTGAAATACCGCTCAGGAAGGAGACGCGTCCTGTCTCCTAGAGATGAACATACTTTGGTGCAAAAAAAGGGGGAGGAAAAAGGGGGAGGCTTGCAACCCGAAGAACACCATCCCAACTGTGAAGCACTGGAGTGACAGCATCATGTTGTGAGTGTGCTTTGCTGCAAGAGGGACTCGTGCGCTTCACAAAATAGTTGGCATCATGTGGCAGGAAAATGATGTGGATATATTGAAGCAACATCTCAAGACATCAGTCAGGAAGTTAAAGCTTGGTCGCAAATGGGTCTTCCAAATGGACAATGACCCCAAGCATACTTCCAAAGTTGTGGCAAAATGGCTTCAGGACAACAAAGTCAAGGTATTGGAGTGGCCATCACAAAGCCCTGACCTCAATCCTAAAGAAAATGTGTGGGAAGAACTGAAAAAGTGTGTGCGAGCAAGGAGGCATACAAACCTGACTCAGTTACATCAGCTCTGTCAGGAGGAATGGGCCAAAATTCACCCAACTTATTGTGGGAAGCTCGTGGAAGGCTACCTAAAACGTTTGACCCAAGTTAAACAATGTAATGGCAATGCTACCAAGCACTAATGGAGTGCATGTAAACTTCTGACCCACTGGGAATGTGATGAAAGAAATAACAGCTGAAAGAAATCATTATCTCTGCTATTATTCTGACATTTCACATTCTTAAAATAAAGTGGTGATCCTAACAGACCTAAAAGTAGCCACCTTTTGTCTTCATGACTGCTTTTCCAACCGCCTTGAAGGAGTTCCCACATATGCTGAGCACTTGTTGGCTGCTTTTCCTTCACTCTGCGGTCCAACTTATCCAAAACCATCTCAATTGGGTTGAGGTCAGGTGATTGTGGATGCCAGGTCATCTGATGCAGCACTCTATCACTCTCCTTCTTGGTTAAATAGCCCTTACACAGCCTGGAGGTGTGTTGGGTCATTGTCCTGTTGAAAAACAAATTACATTACCACTAAGCGCAAACCAGATGGGATGGCTTATCACTGCAGAATGCTGCGGTAGCCATGCTGGTTAAGTGTGCATTGAATTCTAAATAAATCACCAGCAAAGCACCGCCATACCTCCTCCTCCATGCTTCACAGTTGGAACCACACATGCGGAGATCGTCCATTCACCTACTCTGCGTCTCACAAAGACGAGGCGGTTGGGACAGATTTCCATCGGGCTGATGTCCATTGCTCATGTTTCTTATTCTTATTGGTATCCTTTTTAGTAGTCGTTTTTTTAGCAGCAATTCGACAATGAAGGCCTGATTCACGCAGTCTCCTCTGAACAGTTGATGTTGAGATGTGTCTCTTGAACTCTGTGAAGCATTTATTTGTTTCTGAAGCTGGTAACTCTAATGAACTTATCCTCTGCAGCAGAGGTACATCTGGGTCTACCTTTCCTGTGATGGTCCTCATGAGAGCCAGTTTCATCATAGATCTTGGTGGTTTTTGAGACTGCACCTGAAGAAACTTTTAAAGTTTTAGAAATGTTAAGGTTTGACTGACCTTCATGCCTTAATGTAATAATGGACTGTCGTTTCTCTTTGCTTATTTCAGCTTTTCTTGCCATGAGCTAGCTTGTGTATACCTCCCCTACCTTGTTACAACACAACTGAAGGAAGGAAAGAAATTCCACAAATAAACTTTTAAGAAGGCACACCTGTTAATCGAAATGCATTCCAGGTGACTACCTCATGAAGTTGTTTGAGAGAATGGGTGGCTACTTTGAAGAATCTCAAAAATAACATATATTTGTTTTGTTTTTTTACACTTTTGGTTACTACATGATTCCATATGTGTTATATGTTATTTCATAGTTTTGATGTGTTCACTATCATTCTACAATGTAGAAAAAAAGTAAAAAATATAGAAAAATCAGTTAATGAGTAGGTGTGTCCAAACTTTTGACTGGTACTGTATATGTATTATTGTATTTATTTTTTTGGGGGGGAAGGGGTATTTCAACCAGCACACTCTAATTGAAGATGGTCTGGCCCTTCTGATAATTGTCAGAATTGCCAGACCGCCAATCCGCCCATGCCATTGGAGTTTTTACATGGTGTGTCCAGCATGATAAAGTACTTAGAGAGTGCCTCCAGAAAGACATTGGAAAGCTGTCAAACCATCCCAGACCACAGGCACCTCTGCCCCCTCAGCCAGCCACTGAACTCTAAACTCAATGGGGTTAGTGTTAGCATTGGCTCTACAGCGCAGCACACAAAGAGGTGCTCCCCAGTCCTCACTCCTGTGTGTTTTCCAGTCTTGTTGACAGATGGCACGCTTAGGCTGAGCTTTCACTCCCAGCCAAACCCTGGCTCTGGGCGGCATCAATAAGACTAGATCACACAATGCAGGGCACCGACATTCATTAGTCACCTCTAATGGCGGTACCCCCTCAAGGTCAAAAGCACTCAGTTGTATGCCTGCACCTTTATTGCAGAAGGCAATGCGTCTTCTATCTTCTATGCATGGCCTTACTTTTTGTGAGTGAATGAGTAATTACATTATATGGCCCAATGAAACTCCAACACGCTTTGTGAAATGGAGTGCAGTACTTTTAACTGATGAATGGCTGGGTGGAATGAATCAGTGTCCTATTCCCTCTGGGGGTCTCTTCTTAATCGTACTCAACCAGGCTTTCAGCAGACATTTAGGTGATGGATGACCCATGTTCTCTCTTGGGACCCCTACTGCCACTCTCCCCCTTTGATCCCTTTGACCCCTGCAACCACCCCACCACTCCCTCCTTGGCCCTTCCCTCCTCTCAGAGCAGAACCCAAGGAGTGACCCAGTCTGCCTGCCTCTCAGGGCCATTGCAGAGTCCTTTTGAGGTTTGTTTGTGTGAGTCTTCAAACTCCCCTCTCCTCAGTCCTCTTCTCTCTCCAGCTTTCCTTTATGCCATTGCTTCCTCCTCAGTCTGGCTGGGATCCTGCTCTGTTTAACAGAAGGGCACTGTTCAGAGCTCCTCATGGCATGAGGACCCAGAGAGGACCACCTGTACCAACCAATCAGCTCTGTGTTTTCTAGAGCCATGCCCCAGATCACGTCTCTGCCCTGGGCTAGCTTCAGTGAAGGAAGGGCAGCAGCTTGGCCCCTCTGATGGAGGGGGGGGGGGTACAGAAAGGAAGGAGCACAGAGGCAGGAAAGGGATGGTGAAGAATAAGAAGTTAAAGCACAGCTCCACCAAGGAGTGGTCTGGCTTCTATGAGGAAGTCCGCACTTCACAGGTCCATATAATTATACTGAACACACATATAAACATACCTGACAGGTGTGGCATATCAAGAAGCTGATGAAACAGCATGATCATTACTCTGGTGCACCTTGTGCTGGGAACAATTAAAGGCCACTCTAACATGTGCAGTTTTGTCACACAACACAGATAATTTAATGTTAATGATAGCAATGACAAGTTTAAAGTTCATAGACCACTATGGGGTGGATTTACAGTGGTTTAAATGGACATGTAAAATCTGATTTTTTTATTTGTCTTTAACTCTTTTGGCCAATCCCTGAGCTTTTTTTTCTCAAACTATGTTAAGCCGTGTACAATTTAGACTCATTTGGTCATATGATTCATGAGAGGAAGATTTTTTTTAAATCATATTTTTGCTAGTGTATGCGCTAATAAGTATCTAATGGTATAGTGTGGCCATCTTTGAATGCATCAACATTATTGTCTCAATCTCTTTAGGGACTATTGTGATGAGTCCAAAGACCAACTTTGGAGTGAATCTGACTTTTACTCTATGAGAAGACAAATGTTTTCTGATTATTTGAAGCATTAGCGTTACATTGTCCAAAAAGTTTTTTTAAGATATCAATGCCAAACTTAATTGTTTATCATGTTAATGTCTTTGATCACCTAAAAACTCTCAGGTTGATAGGCCATTCAGAAATGGATTTAAACTGAACAAAAATATAAATGCAACATGCAACAATTTCTAAGATTTTACTGAGTTACAGTTCAAATAGGAAATCAGTCAATTGAAATACATTCATTAAGCCATAATCTATGGATTTCACTTGACTGGGAATACAGATATGCATCTGTTGGTCACAGATAGCTTTAAAAAAAGAAAATAAGTTGTGTGGCTCAGAAAACCAGTCAGTATCTGGTGTGACCACCATTTGCTTCATGCCGCGCAACACATCTCCTTCACACATTGATCAGGCTGTTGATTGTGTCATGTGGACTGTTGTCCCACTCCTCTTCAATAGCTATTTGAAGTTGCTGGATATTGGCGGGAACTGGAACACGCTGTCATACGCGTTGATCCAGAGCATCCCAAACATGTTCAATGGGTGGCATACTCTAGTGAGTAAGAACTAGCATATTTTCAGTTTCGAGGAATTGTGTACAGATCCTTGCGACGTGGGCGTCCGTTAATCATGCTGAAACATGAAGCGATGGCGGCTGAATGGCACAAAAGTACACCTCAGGACCTTGTCACAGTATCTCTGTGCATTCAAATTGCCATTAATAAAATGCAACCGTGTTTGTTGTCCGCAGCATATGCCTGCCACCGCCACAATGGGGCATTCTGTTCACAACGTTGACATCAGCAAACCACTCGCCCACACAACGCCATACACGCGGTCTGCCTTCTGCCCGGAACAGTTTAAACTGGGATTCATCCGTGGAGAGCACATTTCTCCAGCGTGCCAGTGACCATCGAAGGTCAGAAATTGCCAACTGAAGTCGGTTACGTAGCCGAACTGCAGTCAGGTCAAGACCCTGGTGTGGACGACAACCACGCAGATGAGCTTCCCAGGTGTTTTGCGGTTGTGAGGCTAGTTGGACATACTGGTAAATTCTCGAAAACGAAGTTGGATGCAGCTTATGGTAGAGAAATTAACATTAAATTATCTGGCAACAGCTCTGGTGGACATTCCTGCAGTCAGTATGCCAATTGCATGCGCCCTCAACTTGAGACATCTGTGGCATTGTGTTGTATGACAAAACTGGACATTTTAGAGTGGCCTTTTATTGTCCCAGCACAAGGTGCACCGGTGTAATGATGATGCTGTTTAATCAGATTCTTGATATGCCACACCTGTCAGGTGGATGGATTATCTTGGCAAAGTTGAAATCATCACTAAAATGGATGTAAATAAATTTGTGCACAACATTTTAGAGAAAATACGTTTTTTGTGCGAATGGAAAATTTCTGGTATATTTTATTTCAGCTGGGATCAACACTTTACTTGTTGTTGCATTGATATTTTTGTTCACTATAAATGGATACACAAAATCAGATTTCCTGATTTATCAATAACTCAGCCATATCTTAACCAAGCTTTTCTCAAATTATGTTAAAAGATGTATCATGGACCTACATACCGAATGTTGTGTTATTTGCACTTATGGTTCATGAGAAGAAGTTCCACGATGGAGGAAAATCTATCCTGAAAGACCTAATGGGTCTTTGAGGCAAATTTGTTCAGCATGAGGAAAGACGCCTACATACAATGACTGTTCAATGATCCAAGACCAGCTCAGATAATCCCTACCATTGTGACAATGAGTCGTCATAATGCTGCATCAAATGTACAAGATCCTAGGGGCATTGGCAAACACAATGTAAGTAACTTCATTTATGTGCCCCTAATTGCACCGAATACTTCTGTTTATCCTACAGCTATTGTATGCAGTAATCATGAGCCTATGAACCAGAGTTACACTGTTAGCACTGAGGCGGTGTGCCCTAGTAGGAAGACCACTTTGTGCAGCTCACCCTGCACTACCAGCTCCAATATAACTAACATGAGTAAGTCTACTTCTGATAAACTTACCAGTAAAGCATTAAAAACAATCAAGCAACCCAGAAAAGTGCTAAAAATAGCCCATATTAACATAAGCAGCCGGAGAAACAAGGCCCATGAAGTCAAGAACTTGCTTGTAACAGATGACATTGATATTCTGACTATCTTTGAGACTCACTTAGATAGTACCTTTGATGATACAGTGGTAGCAATACATGGTTATAACATCTACCGAAAAGACAGAAATGCCAACGGGGGGCGGTGTTGCGGTCTATATTCAAATCCACATTCCTGTTAAGCTTAGAGACAATCTAATGTTAAATACTGTTGAAGTAATATGGCTACAGGTTCATCTGCCTCACCTAAAGCCCATTCTTGTGGGAAGCTGCTATAGACCACCAAGTGCTAACAGTCAGTATCTGGATAATATGTGTGAAATGCTTGATGATGTATGTGATATCAAAAGAGAAGTATATTTTCTGGGTGATTTAAATGTTGACTGGCTATCATCAAGCTGCCCACTCAAAAAAAAACTTTAAACTGTAACCAGTGCCTGCAACCTGGTTCATGTTGTCAGTCAACCTACCAGGGTAGTTACAAACAGCACAGGAATGAAATCATCAACATGTATTGATCACATCTTTACTAATGCTGAAGAAATTTGCTTTAAAATGGTATCCAAATCCATAGAATGTAGTGATCACAATATAATAGCCATATCTAGGAAAAACCAAAGTTCCAAAGACTGGGTCTAATATAGTGTATAAGAAGTCACACAATAAGTTTTGTGGTGATTCATATGTTGATGATGTAAAGAATATTTGCTGGTCTGTGGTGTAATGAGGAGCAACCAGACGCTGCACTTGACACATTTATGAAATTGCTTATTCCAGTTACTAATAAGCATGCAACCATTTAAGAAAATGACTATTAAAATTGTTAAATACTCTTGGCTTGATGAGGAATTGACTAATAATATGGTTGAGAGGGATGAAGCAAAAGGTATGGCAAATAAGTCTGGAAGCCCAACTGATTGGCAAACATACTGCAAATTAAAAAATCATGTGACTAAATAAACTATACTTTGAAACACATAAATTATATAAAGAATGATAGTAAAATGCTTTGGGGCACCTTAAATTACATTTGGGGGGGGGGGGGGCAACTCGGCTCCATCATTCATTGAATCAGATGGCTCATCACAAAGCCCACTGATATTGCCAACTGCTTTAATGACATTTTCATTGGCAAGATAAGCAAACTCCGCAACAAACGCTGACGCTACACATCCAAGTATATCGGACCAAATTATGAAAGACAAGAATTGTACTTTTGAATTCTGTAAAGTCGGTGTGGAAGAGGTGAAATAATTATTGTTGCCTATCAACAATGACAAGCCACAGGCTCTGACAATCTGGATGGGAAATTACTGAGGATAATAGCAGATGATATTGCCACATCTTCAATTTAAGCCTACTAGAAAGTGTGTGCCCTCAAGACTGGAGAGAAGCTAAAGTCATTCCGCTACCCAAGAATGGTAAAGCCCCCTTTACTGACTCAAATAGCCGATCAAACAGCCTGTTACCAACCCTTAGTAATCTTCTGGAAAAAAAATTGGACCAGATACAATGCTATTTCACAGTAAATAAATTTAAAACAGACTTTCAGCATGCTTATATAGGGAAGGACACTCAACAAGCACAGCACTTACACAAATGACTGATGATTGGCTGAGAGAAATTTATGATAAAATTATTGTAGGAGCTGTCTTGTTGGACTTCAGTGCAGCTTATGACATTATCGATCATAGTTTGTTGCTGGAAAAACGTATGTGTTATGGCTTTAATGTGGACAAATAGTTACTTATCTAACTGAACACAGACGGTGTTCTTTAATGGAAGCCTCTCAAATGTAAACGAGGTAGAATCAGGAATTCCCCAGGATAGCTCTTTAGGCCCCTTGCCTTTTAAAATATTTACTAACGACATGCCACTGACTTTGAGTAAAGCCAGAGTATCTATGTATGAGGATGACTCAACACTATACACGTCAGCTACTCCAGCGACTGAAATGACTGCAACACTTAACAAAGAGTTGCAGTTAGTTTCAGAGTAGGCGGCAAGGAATAAGTTAGCCTTAAATATTTCTAAAAGTAAAATCATTGTATTTGGGACAAAACATTCACTAAACCCTAAACCTTAACTAAATCTTGTAATAAATGTGGAAATTGAGCAAGTTGAGGTGACTAGACTGCTTGGAGTAATCCTGGATTGTAAACTGTCATGGTCAAAACATATTGATATAATAGTAGCCAAGATGGGGAGAAGTATGTCCATAATAAAGCGTTGCTCTACCTTCTTAACAACACTATCAACAAGGCAGGTCCTACTGGCCCTATTTTGTCGCACCTTGACTACTGTTCAGTCGTGTGGTCAAGTGTCACAAAAAAGGACTTTTGCAAAAATTGCAATTGGCTCAGAACTGGGCAGCATAGCTGGCCTTTGGATGTACACAGAGCTAATAGTAATACTATGCATGTCAATCTCTCCTGGCTCAAAGTGGAGGAGAGATTGACTTCCTCACAGGTACTGGCATGTTGAATGCACCGAGCGATCTGTCTAAACTACTAGCACACAGCTCAGACACCCATGCATACCCCACAAGACATGCCACAAGGGGTCTCTTCACAGTCCCCAAGTCCAGCACAGACTATGGGAGGCACACAGTACTACATAGAGCCAAGACTACATGGAACTCTATTCCACATCAAGTAACTGATGCAAGCAGTAAAATTGGTTTAAAAAACACCTTATGGAACAGCGGGGACTGTGAAGCAACACAAACATAGGCACAGACACATGCATACAAACACGATAACATACGCACTATACACACACATACACATGGATTTAGTACTGTAGATATGTAGTATTGGTAGTGGTAGAGTAGGTACCTGAGGGCACACAGTGTCTTGTGAAATCTCTTGAATGTATTGTAATGTTTTTTACATTTTATGAACTGCCTTAATTTTGCTGGACCCCAGGAAGAGTAGCTGCTGCCTTGGCAAATACAACGTTTCAAGTATTTAGATCAAACAGGGCGACAGATATGAGGGTTTAAGTGAGACAGCTTATAGCAAACGGTGGCATTCTTATTGACCAAGTTACTCATGGCATCTAGTTACTCATGGCATCTAGTTTCTTACCAATCTATGCTTGAGTTATTTGACAATGTCAACAACAACAACAATTATTCAGAGAATAACAATAGGTTTCAACCCGTAATGAGAGTAGAAAAAATATTAAGAGAGATATCATCTCCAATGCCGGGACAGAGAAGTGTCAAATAGGGATATGTGAATGAAAAGACAAACTGAACACGTCTCACATAGATTGACAAAGAGAACCTGAGAAAATAAGTGCCAACAAGCTACTCTAGAGATGAGGTGGAATGGAACGATGAGGGAGGGAGAGGGGGACAGAGAGGGAGAGAGAGAGAGGGAGAGAGAGAGTGAGAGAGGGAGGGAGGGAGAGATACTACATTACAGCCGGCCTGGGGTGTTCAGTATAGTATAGACCCTCTGCATGGACATGCTCGCCTGACTGTCTGCACAGATCAGGCCCCATGGTCACCAAATACTAATCATATTAGACAAGTGGCACCGTTACGAGGGGCCAGTGTATTTTTAGGCCTCTTTTTTTCCCCTTGTGGCAAGCCGAATCAAACGGGGAGAATGGGATTATAGTATGACAGGCAGGTAGACTGTTGTCCAACCTGCAGGGTTAGTCTCTATTGTCTTACTATAGACCAGCAAATCCTGCTAGCTGTCACAATCCCTGGATGCTGCTACTGTATGTGTGCTGGTTGTCATTTCAATTTGAGGGTTTGATTGATCCCGTGGTTAGGTTCTGTATAATCGGAATCAATTATACATAAATAATTTAGTGTCTCTCTAAAACTGTTTTGTGGGGGAGGAAATATTGTTATTCTATTATTACTAGTATTATAAACAGTACGTTCTATATTCCATGAAAACTGTCTACAACTCTTCACTTTGTATTGTCCCATTTCATAGGCCATATGATTGCCACACCAATGCCGTAAACATTATGCTGCTTGTTCAGTTGCAGCACCAATCTCACAGACTCCTTCTCTCTCTCCTCCTTCCCCCACTTTCTCTCCTCTCTCACCCCTTCCCCCTCCAGGAGTCAAAAACCAGCCATGGATACAGCTCCAGAGGAAAGCAGTGACTCTGGCCCTCAACTCTACCAACCCAGAGCTCTCTGCTGTGCTGACCTCCGCACAGAGTCAGTATGAGATAGGAGGTTTCCCCTACCCATTGGGCCTGGAGAGCAATGCCACCGGTGAGAAATAGAGGGAGGGGGTGGAGGGGAATACATGGGTAAAAGACAGGCTGAAAATGCAGAATTGCTCAAGTGGAAAATCCAGAGATTTTGACCAAAATAGATTTCTGTCAAAAACTCCCAAATTATGAGAAATGATGGCAGGAAACCATGGGAGAAGTATGATTACATAGTATTATGTCTGAGTGTCATGAATGATGAGAAGCCAATGCATAGTGTCTGTTGGAAAGACTCTTCTGACAAGTGTAAACCAGGTCAACCATGATGATGATGATGATGATGCCTTAGAATGGTGAACAAACGGTAAAATGCTGAGGGTGAATATTGTGATGTTTGCATGATGACGGTAGCGTTGGCGTTATTTGTGTTGAGAGGCGTGGTAGCGAGCCTTGTTTGGGATTTTCTACTGTCGGGTTCCACACCACACTGGTGTTTGGTCTAAAGACCTTTTGTGTCGTCTCTCCCCAGGGGCTAACAGTAGCTGGGTGGGCCTGACTGCGGTGGCGGCGGTCAATGCCCAGCTCTTCAGTCGTAACGGGACCAGTGTTCAGGTGTGGGACCCCGTCCATATCTGCATCCCCCTGCCCTTAGACACACCCCTGCAGACAGCCACCAGTGTCCCCGTGTGGAGGTTCGACGACAAGACAGGTAAAGGGAACCACCCACCATCATAGCTGACCAATACTGAGAGCCCTCCATGTACAAGTGTCATCAATTTGTTTGATAGTGCTGACTCTTGAGTGCTGTCAGTTGAAAATGGTTTCCCTAAAAAAAAAAACGTCCTTGTATACAGTAACATCCTCGTACATACTTTAGCCAGTTTCATTTGTTCATCAACATTGGGCTTGCTGCTATACTCAAATACATACATAAAAATGCCTGTCAATAAAAAAAACTGCCATTGATAGTAAGCCACCGTCCGTCGGTCCACAAATCTAAGGCATATAAATGGCAGTGGTCTGAGCTTGGAAAGGGGCGAATAAGAGGAACCTCCAGTCCATCTGCTCTAACTATGGCTGCCTGGACTCCCAGCTGGTCACAGGTAGCCTGGTTCAACCAGACTGAACGCTGTGCCCAGCAGTGTTTTCCTCGGTTCAGTGTGGTTTACCCAGGCTAGCTGATCCTGTCTCACATGGGTTAATCCTCTTCCGAGCTGCTTCTCAGTGTCTAAAATATCGCAGTTCACTTGGCTGACAGTACTGCTGTGCATGCTTTCATAGGGAGGGAGCCACACAACGCTCTCCATCTCTTTCTCTCTCTTACACATCTCTCTCTTTCTGTCTCTCTCTCTCTCTCACACACACAAACACACTCTTTCTCCCGTTCATTCTCCCCCTCTCACGCTCTCTTTCTCTCACATACACACTCTCTCTGCCTCTCTCTTGCTCTGCATCTGCTTCCCTCTCTCTTTTGAATGTTTTATTTAAACGTAACCTTTTATTTAACTAGGCAAGTCAGTTAAGAACAAATTCTTATTTACAATGACGGCCTACCCCGGCCAACGTTGTGTGCTGCCCTATGGGACTCCTAATCACGTCCGGATGTGATACAGCCTGGAATCAAACCAGGGACTGTAGTGACGCCTCTTGCACTGAGATGCAGTGCCTTAGAACGCTGCTTCACTCAGGAGCCCCATCTTTCTCTCTCACGCACACACTCTCTCTGCCTCTCTCTCTTTCTCTCATACACTCACTTTCCTCCGTTGCTTTATGCAGTGGTGTAAAGTACTTAAGTAAAAAATACTTTCAAGTACTACTTAAGTAGTTTTTTGGGGTATCTGTTTTTACTACTTTTACTTTTACTTCATTACATTCCTTAGGAAAATATTGTACTTTTTACTCCATACATTTTCAATGACACCCAAAAGTACTGGTTACATTTTGAATGCTTAGCAGGACAGGAAAATAGTCAAATTCACACACTTATCAACCGAACATCCCTGGTCATCCGTACTGCCTCTGATCTGGCGGACTCACTAAACACACATGCTTTGTTTGTAAATGATGTCTGAATGTTGGAGAGTGCCTGTGGCTTTCCGTAATTTAAAAAAAAACAAGAAAATGGTTCCATCTGCTCTGCTTAATATAAGGAATTTGAAATGATTGATACTTTTACTTTTGATACTTAAGTATATTTTAAACTAAAGTACTTTTAGACTTTAATTCAAGTAGAATTTTACTGGGTGACTTTTACTTGAGTCATTTTCTATTAAGGTATCTTTACTTTTACTCAAGTATGATAGTTGGGTACTTTTTCCACCACTGGCTTTATGGAACCCATGCCTAAAAACTCCAGACCAGGGTTGTTTCTTGTCCTGACAACCGGTCCGGACTTCCCATGGCAGCCATTGTTCCAGTGTGTCTGAACCGGAACATGCAGATCACTGCAGATCTCATTGACATGCCTGGCATTTCCCTACCGAGATTCACATTACCATAACTATGCTGAAGAAACCCTGGTAAACACTTCCTATGAATGTCCTCTTCATTACGCAGTATGGATTTAGTCATAGATGTTTATGAGCAGTTATTAGTGCCTATGTTGTGCATTATTATGCATGATTCATAGCTCAGGTGTTCTAAATGGGCTTATAATGCATTATGAAGAGGGTATTCATAGGAAGTGTTACCGAAGCCATGGGCCTATTTCTACAGATCTCCATGATAACCTCAACTTCTTGAAGTTGGATGTCAAGGATGGGACAGTACACAATGGACTGAGAAGATCAAGTCTAATGAATAAAAAGTAATAACCAACCAGACACTTGCCCTGTCTGGATATGTCTTCCCAAGGGTAGATGATGAAGCACCTATCTGGCAGGCTCCATTTGGGTTCCCGGGGTCCTTCCATGATTGTATCTTCAATACAGAGAGCAATATGCATGCACAACTCGGAACTATCGCATATAGAAATCATGGACAAGCATTGATCGGCAGATCCCAATGATGCACAAAAGATGGGTGTGTCATTCCGATACCATAGTTGTGGGTTCAATGTGCAGGAAACATGAAAACAGACTGTGTGAACATCCTTTTTTAACACCCTGTGGGAAAACTGCAGCTGAAGAGTGTTGTTGTCCTGAAGCCTGATGATGTGATTAGGCCTGTTATGTAGCTCCAGGAGGCCTGGGACAGAGGAGGCAATGTTCCCCACCTCTCTGGTCCTATGTTGCCACGGTGACATGTTATGAGATGCAAACAGAGACACAGATGGACGGAGGAGGGAGGGAGGGAGGGAGGGAGGGAGGGAGGAGAGGTTTGAAGGGTTAGTGTTTTTGAGTAGAGAAAGGGGGCAACAAAGCTGTGGTGTAGGGAGAGATTTTGGATAGTGGGATGAGCTGGTCTGTTGGAGTTAGCTGTAGGCTATTGCTCACATCCTGTCAGCGTCGCTAAGATGACTGAGGATTAATGGTTGTGAGTGCTGACCCTAACGTTCAGTGTTGGGACAAAACAAGTTACTGAGCTTGGGACAAAACAGGTTACTGCCAATTGACTAGGCACCCTCCACTAACAACAATCTCTCACTCTCGAGCTCCATTAAGTGGCTTATATTGTGGGTATTTGTGGGTGTTGAATTTAGTAGTTTGCTCAAATTCGATGCATGCAAATGTTTTACTCTGTACCGTAGCTGAAAGTAAATGGAAATCAAATCTTTACAGTAAAACCCAAAAGAACAATATAGCACAGGATTTAAGCAAACTGATTAGTCAAACAGAGCGTTGCAGCGTTAGGTTCATGCATTATTTAACTGTATGGGTTTTTATTCAACCGTCCACTAAGTGGGAGGCCCAGAACTCATATCTCATTATCTGCAGTGACGAACGAACAGTTAGCTAGGTGGTGAGAGGCTTACTGATTATAATGTGGACACCAGGGTGGATGTGTTGTTTAACCGTGTCATCTCTAAAGGGGTCACCTCTAATTCCACCATGCACACACACATACACACACCCTGCTCTGGGGATGTGGGCTTTTGTTTGCTTAAGAGGGAAGAGTGCCCCCCACTGACCCTCATGTAGTACTGCAGCAAGTGGTGTCCTACAGTATGTCTCGAGTGCTCTATACAGTATTTCACTATATATTGTATACATAAAAGCGGGTTCACTTCTGAATAACAGCGCGTAGGAATAAGAAATCCTTTGTTTCCGTCATGGTTTAGTTTACGTCCAACGAAGTCACGTTCTTTCCCTGAGTTATCCTGAGTTTTCCCTGACCTATACAGAAGCAGTAAACCTGAAAGCAAATCAAAACAAATCAAGTAACATCGCAGGTTCACCCAATGTCAACAAGTACTAGACAGGTAGAATCCCACATTGAATCCCACACAGAGCAATAAAATAAACTCCCGTGGAACTTTAAGATCAGTGTTGAGTAGAGAAATGGGCCTCTAGTCTAGTATGCCCAGGGGGTCCTCTAGATTTATGAGTTACTGTAAGTCTGGATGCCTGGGCCTCTCTTCCAGAGTTAGGTTTTACACCAGATTTCTCTCTCTCACACACACACACACACACACACACACACACACACTCCACTCCTCCAGTGTGCCAGGTTACACTTGCAAGACTTTGTGCTAAGGCTTTAAATCCACAATGTGTTTTGTAGATGTTTGGGGCAGAAGGGGAGGTTTGCCAAGAGCACTCGGAATACTCTAGCAAATAGAATCAGGTGCTGCCATGGAAGCCTTTAGTTGGTGGGTACTGTAGTGTACTGTGGCACTGTGACAGATCTATCAAGGAAGAGCTAAAAGGGCTGTAATGCCAGGCTGCTGACTGTCAGTCTACATTGAGACTGAGAGGAAATTAGATTTTAGAGTGAAACATGGAGAAGATTAATATTCATTGGACGTGGGTGGATGGCCAGAGTGAGCTACCGCTGAAGAGAGAAATGGATTTGTTTCGGACTGAATCACACGTTTGTGTGTATGTGGGTGTGCGTGCAGTCTGTGCATATCCATTTGCACATATGCATGACACTTGAATACAAGAGAAAATGCAGTGTGATGATGAGTCAAAAAAGTTGAATCAAAGTTGAACATGACCCTTTCGTCAGGCGGGAGGAAAACTCTCTTTCTTTCTCTCTCTCTGTGTCCATGATGACCCCTCCCATGTGATCTCCTCCCATCCTCCTCCTTCAAGGCGTCTTTAAAAGGGAAAGGAGGAGGAAGAAGGACGACACAGTGTTTCTTGTTCCATATAGCCCAGGAGACTCTAAATCAGAGGCGCCATTATCTCTCCAGACTCAGCTGTGTGTCTGTGTTTGTTTTGGAGACGGATCACATGCATGCACACACTCTGTCAGGGGGTTGTGGGGGGTGGCTTGGAAATCCCCCTGCCTTATACTGAGGAGATAAACAAAAGCCCCTACTACTGTTCATCTGTGTGCATGACGGCCCCTAGTGGTCGACATACAGGACTACATCCATGGTCGAGCACTTCCTAGATAAGTGATTTGGCATGACACACATTCACACTTCAATTCACTCTCACCTCCCTTTTACCCTACTTTAGAGGATTGTTGAGTGTGTTTCTATTCACACCACTTAGGTTGTGTTAATTAGAGCTTGGCTCAATATGTAGCCTAGAAGTCCTATGTTGACTTCTCAGGTGGTTCAATGTTTGAGGTTGTGGATGCCAGATTGTCTATTAATGTCTAAAAATAGATGTACTGTAACCAATGGGCAGTAAAGCTGGCCTAATGGATTTTCAGGCCTCCGTCTGTATTCACAAAGCGTCAGTAGAAGTGCTGATCTAGGATCAGTTTTGACTTTTAGATCATAATGAATAAGATGACCTGATCCTAGATGAGCACTTTTAATTAATACAGGCCCTGGTTGTATTGCTGCTGTGATGACAAAGGCAATATATTCACAGACTTCCCTTGCCTGGGGTATTAGCACTAAAAGAGTCCAACAAATGTTTGTAGTCTAAACAGATGATATTGATCTAATAGTTATTTAAGCAAATAGTTGTATTGCTTATTCGATTTGAAAGGCAATGTTATGTTTATTTTTTTCAAATATGTTATTAATCATAAGCTATATCTTACTTTAAACTTGACATTTTTATTTTAGACCACTGTTTGCATTCCCCCCTACAATGTGTTAAAATCATTCAGGACACTTGCATAAGTAACATGTAGGCCTAATCTTAACCTGCCTCTGTGTTTGTTTTCTGCAAAGTGAAAATGCTAACGAGAATGACAGAAATTAAAACTATTTTAGGAGCGGGAGGATGATGTAGAAGGGGACCTTGGGTGTACTGTGGGCAGAGGTCTCCCTGTCAAGACGCATTAAGCTACTGAATTGTGACCCTCTCCTCAGGGCGCCTGGCATCATGGGAAATGGTTCTTCTCTTCTTCTTTTCTCTTTTTATTTATTTTCTCTTTTTTCTTTTCTTTTTTTTCTTTTTTTTCCCCCTCGCTCCTCTTTTGTTATTGTGGTTATGGTCGGAAAGCATCTCCCTGGACTCAAAGCTGTCTTCCTTCCCTGAATCACGTTATTCGCTCATCATTTGTGTATGTTCTGTACAGACGAGCTACGCATCACTGGATATGAATGCATAACACCGCTGGCCTTATAATGTGAAGTAATAGATTTACAGCACACGTTCAGTACAGTAACGATGGAGCTGTTCCATCTTCTCACTCCAGTATTACATAGAATATACTGTGTACAGTGGGGAGAACAAGTATTTGATACACTGATGATTTTGCAGGTTTTCCAACTTACAAAGCACGTAGAGGTCTGTAATTTTTTTTATCAAAGGTACACTTCAACTGTGAGAGACAGAATCTAAAACAAAATCCTGAAAATCACATTGTAAAAAAATCACATTGTATGATTTTTAAGTAATTAATTAGCATTATTAGAAAATGGAAGAAGTTCAAGATGACGGTCAATCATCCTGGGTCTGGGGCTCCATACAAGATCTCACCTCGTGGGGCATCAATGATCATGAGGAAGGCGAGGGATCAGCCCAGAACTACACGGCAGGACCTGGTCAATGACCTGAAGAGAGCTGGGACCACAGTCTCAAAGAAAACCATTAGTAACACACTATGCCATCATGGATTAAAATCCTGCAGCGCACGCAAGGTCCCCCTGCTCAAGCCAGCGCATGTCCAGGCCCGTCTGAAGTTTGCCAATGACCATCTGGATGATCCAGAGAAGGAATGGGAGAAGGTCATGTGGTCTGATGAGACAAAAATATAGCTTTTTGGTCTAAACTCCGCTCGCCGTGTTTGGAGGAAGAAGAGGGATTAGTACAACCCCAAGAACACCATCCCAACCGTGAAGCTTTGAGGTGGAAACATCATTCTTTGGGGATGCTTTTCTGCAAAGAGGACAGGACAACTGCACCATATTGAGGGGAGGATGGATGGGGCCATGTATTGCGAGATCTTGGCCAACAACCGCCTTCCCTCAGTAAGAGCATTGAAGATGTGTCGTTGCTGTGTCTTCCAGCATGACAACGACCCGAAACGCACAGCCAGGGCAACTAAGCAGTGGCTCCATAAGAAGCATCTCAAGGTCCTGGAGTGGCCTAGCCAGTCTCCAAACCTGAACCCAATAGAAAATCTTTGGAGGGAGCTGAAAGTCCGTATAGCCCAGCGACAGCCCGAAACCTGAAGGATCTGGAGAAGGTCTATATTTTATGTCATGGAATAAAATGCTAATTAATTTCTAAAAAATCATACGTGATTTTCTGGATTTTTGGATTCCGTCTCTCACAGTTGAAGTGTACCCATGATAAAAATTACAGACCTCTACATGCTTTGTAAGTAGGAAAACCTGCAAAATCAGCAGTGTATCAAATACTTGTTCTCCCCACTGTATATGTGATTATCCTTGAAATTGTTGTGTCCGGAGATTATGAGCATGCTTTGGGGGAAAAATAAATTGGAAATCAGTATTGTTAGTGCAGAGCATGGATAGTCACACAAATACACTGCTCAAAAAAATAAAGGGAACACTAAAAGAACACATCCTAGATCTGAATGAATGAAATATTCTTATTAAATACTTTTTTCTTTACATAGTTGAATGTGCTGACAACAAAATCACACAAATTATAAATGGAAATCAAATGTATCAACCCATGGAGGTCTGGATTTGGAGTCAAACTCAAAATTTAAGTGGAAAACCACACTACAGGCTGATCCAACTTTGATGTAATGTCCTTAAAACAAGTCAAAATTAGGCTCAGTAGTGTGTGTGGCCTCCACGTACCTGTATGACCTCCCTACAACGCCTGGGCATGCTCCTGATGAGGTGGCGGATGGTCTCCTGAGGGATCTCCACCCAGACCTGGACTAAAGCATCCGCCAACTCCTGGACAGTCTGTGGTGCAACGTGGTGTTGGTGGATGGAGCAATAAATGATGTCCCAGATGTGCTCAATTGGATTCAGGTCTGGGGAACGGGCGGGCCAGTCCATAGCATCAATGCCTTCCTCTTGCAGGAACTGCTGACACACTCCAGCCACATGAGGTCTAGCATTGTCTTGCATTAGGAGGAACCCAGGGCCAACCGCACCAGCATATGGTCTCACAAGGGGTCTGAGGATCTCATCTCGGTACCTAATGGCAGTCAGGCTACCTCTGGCGAGCACATGGAGGGCTGTGCGGCCCCGCAAAGAAATGCCACCCCACACCATGACTGACCCATCGCCAAACCAGTCATGCTGGAGGATGTTGCAGGCAGCAGAACGTTCTCCACGGCGTCTCCAGACTCTGTCACGTCTGTCACATGTGCTCAGTGTGAACCTGCTTTCATCTGTGAAGAGCACAGGGCGCCAGTGGCGAATTTGCCAGTCTTGGTGTTCTCTGGCAAATGCCAAACGTCCTGCACTGTGTTGGGCTGTAAGCACAACCCCCACCTGTGGACGTCGGGCCCTCATACCACCCTCATGGAGTCTGTTTCTGACCGTTTGAGCAGACACATGCACATTTGTGGCCTGCTGGAGGTCATTTTGCAGGGCTCTGGCAGTGCTCCTCCTGCTCCTCCTTGCACAAAGGCGGTGGCAGCGGTCCTGCTGCTGGGTTGTTGCCCTCCTACGGCCTCCTCCACGTCTCCTGATGTACTGGCCTGTCTCCTGGTAGTGCCTCCATGCTCTGGACACTACGCTGACAGACACAACAAACCTTCTTGCCACAGCTCGCATTGATGTGGCATCCTGGATGAGCTGCACTACCTGAGCCACTTGTGTGGGTTGTAGACTCCGTCTCATGCTACCACTAGAGTGAAAGCACCGCCAGCATTCAAAAGTGACCAAAACATCAGCCAGGAAGCATAGCAACTGAGAAGTGGTCTGTGGTCACCACCTGCAGAACCACTCCTTTATTGGGGGTGTCTTGCTAATTGCATATAATTTCCACCTGTTGTCTATTCCATTTGCACAACAGCATGTGAAATGTATTGTCAATCAGTGTCGCTTCCTAAGTGGACAGTTTGATTTCACAGAAGTCTGATTGACTTGGAGTTACATTGTGTTGTTTAATTGTTAAGTGTTCCCTTTATTTGTATATATTTTCAGTTTTGGGAATATATTTTGGAGTGATAAGTATCTTAATGGAAATCTACACATACATGTCTTAAATTGTTAAGGAAGTTGACGTACAATGTTTAATGTAATTCCTACTCTACTACTAACTAATTCTGCCCTCATGCTGACTTCAACAGGACTCTGGGTCAGGAAAGGTACCGGATACATCAAGAAAGAAGGAGCACAGCTGACATGGAGTTTTGTGGCCAACCAGCTAGGATATTGGCTGGCTGCCTTTCCCTCAACCACAGGTACAGTAACTATGTCCAGAGATGGGCAGTATTTCCGTCACATGTATTTGAAATATGTAGTTAAATTACTTCTGAGTATTTTGCTATTTGTATTACAATGGGCTGAATTACACTCCACTGTATTTTGGAACAAGATACTTTCGAGAGCTGTAATTTGTATTTTCATAAATACTTTTCTATACCATTTTTTATAGCTGTTCACAATTTTGTGTCTCACTTTCACCCTGCATTGGTATCCGAAGTCTTATGGCACTATAATTTTGCTATGTTCATTTTCACATATACATTTTGGTAATTTAGCAGACATTCTTATTCAGTGACTTACAGTCCCTGCATTCAACTAATCTAGATAAACAGCATATCACAGTCATAGCAAGTAAAACGATTATGTAACCATTACTGAGAATGTTGTTGCTGCTCGGGCCAACTACTTGCAAATGTATTTTCTTGTTCTTGACATTTTTTTCTACAGCCCCACTGTAGGCCCCCTACTGGCGGCCCTTGGGTGATGTTATTTGGCCCCCTAAGTTTTCTAAGCAAAAATAAATCGTTTTTCATTTTGGAAATCTGTTCCAAAGTATTCCCACGCATAATAGAGAGACATATGTGATTGTATACAAATGTATGCAAGGTTTGAAATGATTATGCTTTAGTCTGTTTGAACCTTTTGAGGTCAATTTGCAGTCTACTGATTATTTCTAATTATGTTACGGCCCCCTGACCATCCGCAAAAAAAAAAAAATTTAAACGTCCCGCTGCTGAATCTAGTTGGAGATGCCTGTCTTAAGGCTATGTCAATATGAGATATAAATTGAATAATTAACACTTGTTTGTGCACTCTTGCGAAGAAACTGTGTAGCTAGGGGTTGTGGTCTGTCCATTACAAAGCTTTTTATAGGGAGTCCTGTTGCAGACTTGGCCCATCCTAGTATCTTATTTATCACTGTAACAAATTTCTGTGAATTTACTGCTAAACATTTTGTTAGCTATTGTAATTCTATATTAATGTACAGTACTCTAAAGAGCAATGCATTATGGGGGCTCAATGGCATTCCGCTACACTGCGGTAAAATGACAGTAGAGTACTGTATTACCTGTTTTGCTGTATATTTACAGCAACATAATGTGAATGATGGTATATTGTGGGAAAATATTGTGGGCGGGGAAAGAATCTCGGTCTATTTAAAATATTTAAAAGCATTCCTTGTAATACGCTATATTTGTTGCACCCATTAGTGAGAACGCTGTACACCATAGAATACACTACCATACCGTATTTTTGGAAACTAAAACCTTGACCTGTAAATTGACAGTAATTTACTGACTAATGTGCTGCCAGGAATGTACTGTAGTACAGTACTAGATTGTATTTTTGGAATCTAAAACCTGTTCCGGTAATCTACAGTAAAGGAAAAATATTTGGCTCATTAACATATTCCGAGGCATGCCTTGTAAGTAGCTATATTTTTTGCACCCGTTAGTAAGAATACTGTACCATCTGAACTAATATGTGGTAGTAGTGCCCTAACAATTGAATGTGTATAGGGACAGGTCAGAGTGGCAGCAAGTCTTAAACCTTTACTGTTTGAGTGTTTTGCCAAGTCTGTTTTGCCCTGTAATCTATCGATGTTATGTTTGATACCGGCGTTCCGAGATGTATCACTTTATCAGAAGCACATGATCAATGACGTCCGAAACTTTATTTTTTTGTCGAACAACCACCTGATTAGTTTTGGTAGAAGACGTCATCTATATAAGTTGTCTGTTCTAAACGATTTTGACCAGCAGGTGCCACTGGTGTACACTGTGTTGATCAAAGCCTTGAGCAATGAACCTGTTTTTGACACAATTGGCTGGAAAAGCCTCAATGCTACTAGAAGCTTCATTTCCCGCCCACTACTGTAATCACGGACAGTTTGGAAGCCTTTGTTTAGGCCTCTAGAAGGGCAAGTGATATAAAACACCAAATATTCATAAATATGCTGTAATATACACATACCTAGCAGCCAACCTGCTTGCACCAATCCCATGTAATTGCAGTAAAATACCAATATTACGTTTACAGTAGCATTTACTTTCTTACTGTACTGTATCGTTGCTCTGATATTACAGTAACTTACAGGAACCTAGTAGCAAGTTACTGTGAATATTACCGTAATGTACTTGGCACTAGCCAGATCTGGGCAAAGATACATCAAAAGGTATCTTGTTACAAATAGAAAATACCTTGAAGACCAATGTATCCTTAACTACAACAACATTCTCAGTAACAGTTACAGAAACATTTTACTTGCAATGACTGTGATATGTGTTTTGACTGTAAGTTGCTCTGGACAGAAAAGTCTGCTAATGACCCAAATGTCAATTTTAAAAAGGAACACATGCAAAGCAAACTGCTGGGTATTATTCTAGTGAGTTCCACACTCAAACTATTTGTTTGGGGGTGGAGCTCATTAGAATAATACCCAGCAGTGTGTGTTGCAATTGTTCATTTTTACATTTACATTTTGGTAATTCACTCATCCAGAGTGACTTACAGTGAGTGCATTAAACAAGAATGTTGTTGTAATTAAGCGGGCTACTTGCAGGTTTATTTTTGTATTAGAAAATACAAATACATGTATTATAATTAAACTGTTACAAAATACATGAATTGTACTTCAGGCCAGTGAAATACAAATGATTGGTATTGAAATACCTAACAGATATACTGCCCATCATTGGCGCTAGCTGCCTGCACTGTAAATCTGCAACAGTTTACCAACCACTACACTTCCAGTAATGCACTGTAAATTTGGGAAAGACAGCATGTAGCTGTAGTCAGGTGTAACAGTAATATTTTGTACATTTGTGTTTCAGTAAAGGTCCTGTAAATCTACAGTAATTTACTGGCTTCTGTGCTGACAGTACTTTACTGTAGATTTACAATAAGCAACAGGCTACTGTGCTGCCAGTAATTTACTATAAAAATGACAGGAAATGTTTGACAGTGCACCCCTATGTTGCAGGCTCAGCTTTGAACCCCATGGGCCTGCGAGACATCACCACCTACCACACCATCTTCCTCCTAACCATCCTGGGCTCCATGGCTCTGCTGGTGCTGGTGCTGCTCTGTCTGCTGCTCTATTACTGCAGGTTGGTATCAGGCCCAGCGTGTCTCAACTCAGGTCCTGGAGTAGTCAGTCCCAGTGTGGCACATTTTTGTTCCAACCCAGCACTAGTTTTGAACTAGCTACTCTATGAGTCATCAAGCACCAGGTTTAGGGTAAATTCCATTTAAATTCCAGTCACTTCAGGAAATATACTGAAATTACAATGCCAATTATCTTCAATGCTTTTCAACAAGGAAAATTTGGAACTACTTTCTGAATTGAAATGGAATTGACCCCAACCCTGTCAGGCACGTGCTTAGTTGAATCAGTGGCGTTATTACTGGCCTGGGTCCAAAGTGTAAAATAAAAATATAACCAATCCGGGACTCTATTTGTTGTTTAATTTCCTGTTTACAGGGAGTCAAATGTGATACATGGATGCGTGTGTTTGGTTGCATTCTCCCTTTAATCCTTCCCTGTTTTGTTTTAGGCGGAGATGTCTGAAACCACGGCAGCAGTACCGTCATGGCAAGATGCATGTCTCCTCCGGCATGGACGGCTCCAAAAGAGATCAATGCACCTCCATGTCCCACCTCAACCTCATCAGCTCAGGCCACATCCACATCGACACAGCTTCCTCCACCGGGGGTGACCCAGACGCCCTCAAATCAGACCTGTCCTCCACCCGGGATCTCCACAGCTCCAGGGAGGATTTCTTCCGGCACACGCCCCCAGGAAAGGCCCAGCGCCACTCCAAGGTGAACACGGACAGTATCACCAGACGTGGCGGTGGGGAGAGTTTTCCCATGAAGGTGACAACACGCTCTACTAACACTAACAACTTGGACCCTCAGCTGCTGCTCCACAACGACACCCGCAGCTTCAGCTCAGCGGAGGATAATACCCATGATCCTCGACGTCGCCACAATCACAACGCCAATGACAACCAGGCTTACTCCTCAGATCCACCATCTCCACCACCTTTACTGCCTCCCTTCGCCGGGAACTACCAGGAGTACTCTGGCCTGCCCCCGGAGTACTCAGCGTCCCAGACCGGGGACCTCTTAGCCAGGCCCAACTCTCTAAACACCCAGCCCGGCCAGCTCATCTTCTGCCACTCCATGGACCAGATGAAGGAGAGCATGTATCGGAGTGTGGTGCCCACGCTGGTCATCCCGGCCCACTACATGCGCCTGTCGTCGGACCTGTCGGCTGTGGAGCAGGCCTTGGAGAGGCAGCAACAGATGCAGCATGACATGGAGGGAATCCAGGTTAGCATGACTCTGCCCAGGCAACAGGGACAGGTACACCAGAATCAGCAGCAGAAACCACAGAACCAGCAACAACAGAATCATCAACAGGAAGACGAGGAAGGGGAAGAACCAGGCCAGCAGAGGGAGGACTCAGAAGGACACTCCAACTGGGCCTCGGACCCTAACGCGGCTCCAGTCCACATCCCGGTCCTGTTCAATGACAACACCATATCTCAGATGAACGGAGAGCTGCAGGCGCTGACGGAGAAGAAGCTTCTGGAGCTGGGGGTGAAACCGCACCCCCGGGCCTGGTTCGTCTCTCTGGACGGTCGCTCCAACTCCCTGGTTCGCCACTCCTACATCGAGCTGGGGGGAGACACTCTCAGCATCCCTGGAGGAGGGGGGGGTGGAGGAGCCACGGGGAGTCATCATGACAACCGAGTAGACGTTGCTCGCGAAGCCAACATGAAGCAGCGGAAGGGAAAGGAGGAGAGGAAGGCCAAGGAAGCAAAGGAGGCTGCAGCTGCGGTTGAGAGGAAGGGTCACGCAGGGAAGACCTATACTAAACTCCCCTGCATCGACACCACAGACCCCCCCAGCAGCAGCAGCGAGAGCCAGGCTGCCATGTACTCTCCAGAGGACAATTCTCTGGCACCGCTGCTGGATGAGGCCCCGGAGACGACCCCCCGTGGGGGCACGTTCCCCCGGAAGAGCCGTAGCCAGGATAACAGTGCCCGGACCAGTACCACTACTACCACCAGCGAGGTGACATGCAGGGACTCAGCCACCAGCCCCGAGGATGGGGAGGATGCCGATGATAAAGACGAGGAGGGGAACAAGAAGAGTCCCTGGCAGAAGCGCGAGGAGAGACCCCTCATGGTATGGAAGTAAGATATACCTAGGGCTCTCAGGGAACATTGAGCTACAAGAGAACAGGGGGAGAAAAACCACTGTGTCAATGAACGCCTAATTTCTGACTGTGTCCCTTGAAGATTCTCTACAGAAAGAAGAGCAGAGAATATGAGAGTTTGTCTTGGAAAACCAAGAGAAAGACGTGTGTGAAAGAGATTATGAAGTGAGAATGGAAATCAAACAAAGAAGCACAATTGTCACATGAGTCGAGAAAGGACCAGGTGTTTTGAAGACCCACATTTGCTTGTAGTCATCACGGAGATCAGTAGCTATATCTGCATCTCTAAAAACATCACTGAGATCGGTAGCTATATCTGTATCTCTAGAAATTTCACATGGCTGTGGATTTATTTATTTTTAAAATCATGATCCCTAAGCATGTGGATGGGAACAAATGGGAGAGGGAACAAATGGGAGAGTTCCTCTGACTGGTTGGTATTCTGAGATTCTTGAGAAATGCTCAACAATGTTTTTCTCCACTATGCTGTTTGTAGAATTCCTTGGAAATGTTACCTATCCGATTTTGCTGTTACCTTAGCATTAACCTCAAGTCATTTTTACAGACCTTTTGGGAGGTGTCAGCTGGCCAAACAGAAACTTTTGATTCCTATGGAAAACCAAGACTGTCGGCCAGAATTGGAATGAATTAGTATATATTTTTTTCAACTCTTTAATCTTGTTTTTTTTAACAGATTAGATGGCCTTCTTTTTATGACTGAGTGGTACTTCATGTCATTGAGGAGTCAGATCAATGTATTAAACATTGGAAAAAAGGTTGATGTTGTGATTGTGAAATCCTAATAAGTAAGTCCTAGAACCCAGGGTTTACAACAATGTTGTTGTTTCATTTTGTACTCTAAAATTTTCCTTGGAGATAATGGCAGAAAACCACCTCCACGTTACTATCACTGAAGCCTGGAGAATAATGCAAAACCTTTTGCGTTGCCATTTTCCTTACTGACAGAAAATGTTAGTCATGTTTTTTTCTTCCTTTACTAACCTGCTGACCTGGTGACTTGTAACATTAAAATCTATGGAAGCATGTACCTGACAAAATTATTTGAAATGTTCATTAAGCAGTATGGCTGGAAACAAATTAGAGCATCACAGAAAAGGTTTGCTAGAACATTTTTGTTAGCTTAGCATTGCAAGTCTGTACCTTTTTGTTGCAATATCAATTTAAAGTCAGACATGGATTGGATGATACCGACATGTAAGACATTAGCTTAAAAAAAACAGAATAATTGGGTATTATTGCAAACTTGAAAGATGTTGTGAAAGGAAAAGACACTGAGTTGACTGAGTGGAAATCACAATGACCTAATGTTCCCATAAACTGTCCCATATTATATTGTCAGTAATCTCCACTGGCTCATCTTCTCAAAACATCTAATCATTAGCCTTCAGATCAATAAGACAGGAATCCATCCAGGTTTTCTCAGACCTAAAAATGTTCATGTCCAACAAATCACACCAAACAATTAGTCTCTTAAGTGCCTTTTTTTTAGCATAAAAAATAATGGCTTGGATTCAAGGCCTCGGTATGTTAACCCAGCAGTTGTACCATTGTGCAACCATTCAGAAAGCAACTGGCTAAACCTGGGGTTTAACACATACTCTGTAACATGGTTTTTCTCATTATTTTCAGGTTACGATATTGAGTCATACACAATGTTAAGCTATCGTTAGCTAATCAACTTTGATTTAAACAAACCGTACACAACCTTGATGATCAGGGGTCATTTGAAGGCAATCAAGCCATACACACACTATCAGGTTTATGAAGTCCAGTTTAAGTTCTATCACGTTGCCTTGTGGACTAATATACAGCACGGCCTAAAGGAAATCAGGTGTAGGGCCTTGCTTAAGATGCACAGCAATGGTCCTCTTAATTTCAAACCTGCATTGTCACAATCCCTGTTTTAAACCCACTGTTTTTGGGGGGATAACTACACTGTCACTGCTCTCTCTCTCTCTCTCCCCCCTTTCTCCATTCAAAAGTATGTGAATTACCCTTGAAAATCTCTTTTTAAAGTTTCACACTTTCCACATTTTGAGTTACTGAGTTGATACAAGTATGTGAAGTGGTTTCCCTGTGGTTTGAGACTCAAGATTACAACGAACATGCATGTTCCTCTTCTCATAAGCATTTGTGCAGTTGTGGTCTTTTTTCAGCTTCTCTCAACTTCAAAATGGTTTGATGTTTTAAGCTTGCAGAATTGAGCCACCTGTCTCTGTGAATTAACCAGCTCAGCTCTGATATGGAATCTCCTTAGACTATTTCAGAGAGAGATGTTATGTTTGTTTCTTTTTTGGGGGGCCGGGGTATGTTTTGGGGATGAAGTTAACGTCCAATGTCATTTTAAGGGATGAGGTTGGCACACGAACACTACTAGTTATATTGGCCCTACGAAGCACTACTGAATCGTGTGTTCTATTTGGCGTCATCAGAAATTGACATCAGAAATGATTCTGAGGACAAGGATAATACTGATGTTTGACGTCTATAAACAAGACAGTCAGAGCATTGAAGGTGTGTCAAGTCTCTCCACCTCTGTCAGTGCAGGGCAAGCCACTGATGAAACGACCCATATTAGCAAGTGCAGCATCTGTGTATTCTGACAAATCACAACCTACCACACGATGGTGTCATTGCTGGAAACAGTGTAAATTGGGTGTGTTGTGTTCTGATTAAATATGACTTGAGAAAGTTATTTTTGTTTACTTTTTTTTTTACAGTTATTTTTATATATGTGAATGCCTGGCTAATCTTAATTCCTATAGGCCTACTGTTTGAGTGCTTATACAAGGTCAGTTGTTGTCTCCTAGGCAACAGACAGAGGGATGATGTGCTGTTATGGTAAACTGGTGCCACCTCCTTTCCCCCTCAGATCTATATTTCTGAGGCAAATCTTTGCAAACTTTTATTGCTTGTTATTAATAATGTTAATATACAATCCAATAATTAAAGCATTTAACAAGTCATCTGCGTGCTTGGAATATGTACCATGTGCGTGGCATCATCAGCTCACTTACAAATGTTTTTCTATGCATTTATTGTCCTAATGTCATTCAGTTAGCTTTGAAGAAAAAGCAATAGGCTTATAAAGCTATATTTTTTGTGGTAATGTCACAATTTCTCATGAAATATAATTTTACATTGGGATTTGTAGGCGTCTCTTTAGGCCCTGGACTAAAAACTCAGTCTGTAAACTACTTGAACATACATTCTAGATTTATAACCAACACAATGCATAGTCATTAACAATTTTTGCCTAGTGAGAGCCACTGCCAATAGTTATCCGCCAGGTGGCATAGGCCTCTCCAACACCGTAGACTGGGGAGACGAACAGATTGAGCAAAGCAGTTGATCCCATTTGTAAATCAGGAAGAGATCGCTGATTATCCATGCATATATTGAATATGTGAGCCTGTAGTGAGTGGGCTTGTGTTTCTCCCCACTTCAAGTTCTAGCGTGTACGTTTCTTTTTAAATAGTGATTTTTTTTGTGTTATTGAATAAGATCATGTTTTCTGTCAGGAGCGCGCCTGTGATTGTCGAGAGTGAGTGCGCGTCAAAAAACTTGACTGCGCCGTATGCGCGCGCTACTCACAAGAAATGCTTGTCTGCTCGGTTTATTTCTCTCCACCTTTCAGATGAGAAAGGGCTATATAGGGAGAAGGGGAAGAGGTTGTTTAGGGAAATAAATTAGCTTCAAAACCACAGAAAGCAGCCACGGGTGGAAGGCTTTGGATTGGCAAAGGGGCATAGCAGATACTAGAATACATTAAACCCGAGTCAATTCCGTTCCAACGGGCAGCGTTATAATCATACCAAGGTCAATACACCGAACGAGCGCACAAACCCACGTATTTTAACGTATTAGGCTGGGTACTGAATTCTGAGACGGTGAAATCACCACCAGAAGCTGAAGATGGAGGGGGTGATGCAGGGGATGCAAGCATACGGAGCGGGGAAGGCTGGAGGAGCCTTCGACCCTTTGACGTTCTTTCAACAGCCTCAAACTATCCTTCGGCTTGTGTGCTGGGTGAGTGGTCATGTTTTGTGTTGTTTATTTGAGCATGTCGTTTTAATAATAATTCGGGCATCTGTGTGTACAGCAAAATATCTACAAACATTCGAGAAATGTGTAGGATTTAAAAGCAAACCGATTGATTCCTAGGAAATCTGTTAACCCCATAGGTAAGGCTATATACCCTGTTTACGCACACATTTGAGTGGAAGGGCGTTAATGGGGCGCACAGAATAAATATTGTTTTCAGACTATCATAATATTTGACTACTGACTATAGCTACCTTGTCTTGAAAACCATTTGTCTTCAATTAAAATGTTATGGCTACCATTGAATAAAAGACCCCTATTTTATAGACTACTAAATGTCAGTTAAAGTGGCAATCAGTAGTTCAAACAATTCAAAGCCACACACCCAGCCACTATTACCCCAAAAAGCTGAGGAATGGAGCTGGAGTAATGTAACCACTCTCAAATTCATAGACAGAGCTATGGATCCAAGGACTGACCATCCATACTATTAACATTTTAGTTTTAACCATGTTTTGAGGGTATTGAGTGTTTGTTTACATGTACTTTGTTTACAAACATTGGAGTAAAAAAAACATATTTTGGGGTAAAACAGTTGAACTAAGCTCATATGGTATTTCTAAGTTATACTGTTCAAGAATCAATGGGTACATATCAATAATTTGTTTGTCCAAAAATGGATGTAGCAACTGCAGATTGCCCCTTTTAACAGGCTGCGTTTACACAGGCCAACCTGGAATCAGGGGTAGACGTAACATAGTAAATCAAAATCTGGGACATTGAAATAAGCATGATTTGTTACTAATTTGTGGATGTCATCTATTTCGAATGATATGTTACGAATTACAATTCATGTGATATTTTACGAATTGCAATTAATACAATGTGTTACGAATTTGCAATATTTATGATATGTTACCAATTCCAATTTGTTGTTGCTAACATTAGCTAGGTAGCTAGCTAGGTGGCTAATGTTAAGGATTGGGTTAAGTGTGAAATGTGTGAAATGGCTAGCTAATTAGCAGTGCACGCATTTCAATCGGTGACATCACTCACTCTGAGACCTTTAAGTAGTTGTTTCCCTTGCTCTGCAAGGGCCACATCTTTTGTGGAGCAATAGGTAACAATGCTGTGTGGGAGGCAGTTGTTGATGTCTTCAGAGGGTCCTTTGCTCGAGCCCGTTGGGGTGAGGAGAGGGATGTAAGCCACACTGTTATGTTGGTGCCGGATCACTGGTTGCAGCGGAAAAGGTTGTTGTCAAAGGGGGAGAAGTAAGTGTAACTGGTGTGAAATTACTAGCTAGTTAGTGGTGCGCGCTAATAGCGTTTCAATCGCTGACATCACTCGCTCTGAGACCTTGAAGAAGTTGTTTCCCTTGCTCTGCAAGGGCTGCGGCTTTTGTGGAGCAATAGGTAACAATGCTTTGTGGGAGGCAGTTGATGTGTTCACAGGGTCCCGGATTCGAGCCCAGGTTGGGGAGAGGAGAGGGATGGAATCAGAACTGTTAACTTAACTTAAATAGTTAAGGATTGGAGTTAGGTTAGCTAACATGCTAAATAAACTTAGCAAAAAAGAAATGTCCTCTCACTGTCAACTGCATTTATTTTCAGCAAACTTAACATGTAAATATGTGTATGGTGCATAACAAGATTCAACAATTGAGACTGAACAAGTTCCACAGACATGTGACTAACAGAAATTAAATAATGTGTCCCTAAACAAAGGCGGGACAACGCCCGCTTACAAAAGCATACAAACATTTTCCAACCAAGTAGAGGAGTCCCAAAAGTCAGAAATAGCGATAAAATTAATCACTTACCTTTGAAGATCTTCATCTGGTTGCAGTCACAAGAGTCCCAGCTACACAAATGTTTGTTTTGTTCGATAAAGTTCCTCTTTATATCCCAAAAACTCAGTTTTGTTGGCGTGTTTTGTTCTGTAATCCACTGGCTCAAAGGCGGTCAAAACAATCAGACAAATACATCCTAATAGTACCGGTAAAGTTAGTCAAAACATGTCAAACAATGTTTATAATTAATCCTCAGGTTGTCAATTGTCTAAATAATCGATAATATTTCACCCGGACAATAGTGTATTCAATAGAAAGGAAAAAGAATGAAGGGTGTGCAAACCAGCACTACACGCTTCCCCAATCCCCTCACAGAAAGGTCTCATTCTTCTTAATTTTTCAGAAAACAAGCTTGAAACAATGTCTAAAGACTGACATCTAGTGGAAGCCATAGGAACTGCAATCTGGGTCCTAACCCATTAGATAAGCAATAGGCATTCAATTGAAAACCACCCACATCAAAAATATCCCACTTACTGGATGGATTTTCCTCAGGTTTCTTTTTCTTTGCATTATTTTTAATATTATTTTATTTTTTATTATTAAATTTTTTTTATTTATTTGTAATAATGACAATTACAACAATACTGAATGAACACTTATTTGAACTTAATATAATACATCAATAAAATCAATTTAGCCTCAAATAAATAATGAAACATGTTCAATTTGGTTTAAATAATGCAAAAACAAAGTGTTGGAGAAGAAAGTAAAAGTGCAATATATATAAGTGCCATGTAAAAAGATAACGTTTACGTTCCTTGCTCAGAACATGAGAACATATGAAAGCTGGTGGTTCCTTTTAACATGAATCTTCAATATTCCCAGGTAAGAAGTTTTAGGTTGTAGTTATTATAGGAATTATTGGACCATTTCTCTCTATACCATTTGTATTTCATATACCTTTGACTATTGAATGTTCTTAAAGGCACTTTAATATTGCCAGTGTAACAGTATAGCTTCCGTCCCTCTCCTCGCCCCTATCTGGGCTCGAACCAGGAACATATCGACAACAGCCACCCTCGAAGCATCGTTACCCATCGCTCCACAAAAGCCGCGGAACAACTACTCCAAGTCTCAGAGCGAGTGACGTCCCCGATTGAAACGCTATTAGCGCACACCCCGCTAACTAGCTAGCCATTTCACATCCGTTACACCAGCCTAATCCCGGGAGTTGATAGGCTTGAAGTCATAAACAGCTCAATGCTTGAAACATTGCTAAGAGCTGCTGGCAAATCGCACGAAAGTCCTGTTTGAATGAATGCGTATGAGCCTGTTGCTGCCTACCATCGCTCAGTCAGACTGCTCTATCAAATATCAAATTATAGACTTAATTATAACATAACACACAGAAATACGAGCCTTTGGTCATTAATATAGTAGAATCCGGGAAACTATCATTTCGAAAAACAAAATGTTTAATCTTTCAGTGAAATACGGAACCGTTCCGTATTTTATCTAACGGGTGTCTAAATATTGCTGTTACATTTTACAACCTTCAATGTTATGTCATAATTGCGAAAAATTCTGGCAAATTAGTTCACAACGAGCCAGGCGGCCCAAACTGTTGCATGTACCCAGATTCTGCGTGCAATGAACGCAAGAGAAGTGACACAATTTCACCTGGTTAATATTCCCTGCTAACCTGGATTTATTTTAGCTAAATATGCAGGTTTAAAAAAATATACTTCTGTGTATTGATTTTTTTTTAAAGGTATTGATGTTTATGGTTAGGTACAGTCTTTTCGCAAATGCGCTTTTGTTAAATCATCCCCCGTTTGGCGAAGTTGGCTGTCTTTGTTAGGAAGAAATAGTCTTCACACAGTTCGCAACGAGCCAGACGGCCCAAACTGCTGCATATAACCTGACTCTGTTGCAAGAGAAGTGACACTATTTCCCTAGTTGAAAGAAATTAATGTTAGCAGGCAATCTTAACTAAATATCCAGGTTTAAAAATATATACTTGTGTATTGAATTTAAGAAAGGCATTGATGTTAATGGTTAGGTATATGTTGGAGCAACGACAGTCCTTCGCAAATGCGCACTGCATCGATTATATGCACCGCAGGACGTGCTAGATAACTACACATGGTTGTTGATATTACTATTTTAACTAGTGATTATGATTGATTGATTGATTGATTGATTTTTATAAGATAAGTTTAATGCTAGCTAGCAACTTACCGTGGCTTCTTACTGCATTCGCGTAACAGGCAGACTCCTCGTGGAGTGCAATGTAAGGCAGGTGGTTAGAGCGTTGGACCAGTTAACCGTAAGGTTTCAAGATTGAATCCCCAAGCTGACAAGGTAAAAATCTGTTGTTCTGCCCCTGAACAAGGCAGTTAACCTCTCTGGGATATGTGGGACGGTAGCGTCCGAACTGGCCAACCTCCAGTGAAAACGCAGAGCGCCAAATTCAAATAAATTACTATAAAAATTAAACTTTCATTAAATCACGTATTCAATATACCAAATTAAAGCTACACTGGTTGTGAATCCAGCAATGTGTCAGATTTCTAAAATGATTTATGGCAAATGCAAACAATGCTATTATCTGAGGATAGCACCCAAGCAAACAAACACAGACCATCATATTTCAACCCTCCAGGTGTGACTCAAAATACAGAAATAAAGATATAATTCATGCCTTACCTCTGACGAGCTTCTTCTGTTGGCACTCTAATATGTCCCATAAACATCACAAATGGTCCTTTTGTTCAATTAATTCCGTCAATATATATCCAAAATGTCCATTTATTTTGCGCGTTTGATCCAGAAAAACACCGGTTCCAACACGCGCAACATGACTACAAAAGTTACCTGTAAGCTTTGTCCAAACATTTCAAACTATATTTTGTAATACAACTTTTGGTATTTTTTTACGTAAATAATCAATAAAATTGAAGACTGGATGATCTGTGTTCAATACCGGAGGAAAACGATGTGTAGCATGCTTTCAGGTCACGCGGCTCTAGCAAAGAGTACACTTCCCTCGAGCCTCATTCTGAACATGGCTACTTCATTTCTCAAAGGAAAAACCTCAACCAATTTCTAAAGACTGTTGATATCCAGTGGAAGCGATAGGAACTGCAAGAAGGTCCCTTAGAAATCTGGATTCCCAATGAAATCTCATTGAAAAGAGAGTGACCTCAAAAAAAAACAAATCCGAATGGTTTGTCCTCTGGGTTTCGCATGCCAAATACGTTCTGTCATAGTCACAGACATGATTCAAACAGTTTTAGAAACTTCAGAGTGTTTTCTATCAAAATCTACTAATAATATGCATATCTTAGCTTCTGGGCATGAGTATCAGGCAGTTTAATTTGGGCACGCTTTTCATCCAAAATTCCGAATGCAGCCCCCTATCCTAGAGAAGTTAACACCCCGGCCATCCTACAATCTAAGCTTGATGCCCTCAATATCACACAAATTATCAATGAACCTACCAGGTACAACCCCAAATCCGTAAACATGGACACCCTCATAGATATCATCGTAACTAACTCGCCCTCCAAATACACCTCTGCTGTTTTCAACCAAGATCTCAGCGATCATTGCCTGCATCCGTAATGGGTCTGCGGTCAAACGACCACCCCTCTTCACTGTCAAACGCTCCCTAAACACTTCAGCGAACAGGCCTTTCTAATCGACCTGGCATCCTGGAATGACATTGACCTCACCCCGTCAGTAGAGGATGCCTGGTTATTCATCAAAAGTGCCTTCCTTAAATAAGCATGCTCCATTCAAAAAATGTTGAACCAGAAATAGATATAGCCCTTGGGTCACTCCAGACCTGTCTGCCCTTGAGCAGCACAAAAACATCCTGTGGCGTTCTGCATTCACATCGAATAGCCATTGTGATATGCAACTTTTCAGGGAAGTTCGGATCCAATATACACAGGCAGATAGGAAAGCTAAGGCTAGTGTTTTCATGCATAAATTTGCATCCTGTAGTACAAACTCAAAAAATTCTGGGACACTGTAAAGTCCATGGAGAATAAGAGCACCTTCCATCTGCCCGCTGCACTGAGGCTAGGAAATACTGTCACTACTGATAAATCCACAATAATTGAGAATTTCAAAAAGCATTTTTCTACAGCTGACCATGCTTTCCACCTGGCTACCCCTACTCCGGTCAACAGCCCTGCGCTCCCCACAGCAACTCGCCCAAACATCCCCCACTTCTCCTTCACCCAAATCCAGATAGCTGATGTTCTGAAAGAGCTGCAAAATCTGGACCCCTACAAATCAGCCGGGCTAGACAATCTGGACCTTCTTTTTCTAAAATTATCTGCCCGAAATTGTTGCAACCCCTATTACTAGCCTCTTCAACATCTTTTTTGTATCGTCCAAAGATTGGAAAGCTTCCGCGGTCATCCCCCTCTTCAAGGGGGGAGACAATCTAGACCCAAACTGCTACAGACCTATATCTATTCTACCCTGCCATTCTAAGGTCTTTAAAAGCCAAGTTAATTAGGTGGCAGTATTTTCACGTCCAGATGAAAAGCGTGCCCAAAGTAAACTGCCTGCTACTCAGGTGCAGAAGCTAGGATATGCATATTATCAGTAGATTTGGATAGAAAACACTCTGAAGTTTTTAAAACTGTTTGAATAATGTCTGTGAGTATAACAGAACTGATTTGGCAAGTGAAACCCCAAGCACAATCCATCCAGGGTTATTTTCTTTTGAGGTCAATCTGTTTTCCATAATTTTTCAATGGTAAGCACTTTTTAATAGGAATCTGGTTGCAGTTCCTATGGCTTCCACTAGATGTCAACAGTCTTTAGAAATTGGTTGATGTTTTTCTTTTGAGAAATGTTATTTCCATGTGTCACCCCAGGTGGACTCTAGTCTTTTGGTGCGTGCGACCTGGAACGCGCTTCACTTTGTTTTCGTCCGGTATTGAACACAGTTTATCCCGTCTTAAATTGTATCGATTATTTAAGTTTTACGATACCCAAGTTTGGATTAGGAACGTTGTTTGAAATGTTTGGACCAAGTTTACAGGTAACTTATTAGATACTTTGTAGTCATGTTGGGTGAGTTAGAACCGGTGTATTTTCTGAATCAAGCGCGCCAAATAAATTGACATTTTGGGGATATAAAGAAGGAATTTATCAAACAAAATGACAATTTGTGATGTTTCTGGAACATTTTGGAGTGCCAACAGAAGATGACCTTCAAAGGTAAGGTATGAATTATATTGTTATTTCTGAGTTTTGTGTCGCACCTGGCTGATTGAAATGTAATTTTCATGTGTTTGTATGCGGGGTGCTGTCCTCAGATAATCGCATGGTATGCTTTCTCCTTTTTGAAATTTGAGACTGTAGCTTGGTTAACAAGAAGTTAAGCTTTATTTTGATGTATTATACATGTATGTTTTGTGAATTTTTATTATGAGTATTTCTGTTTTTGAATTTGGCGCGCTGCAATTTCACTGGATGTTGTCAAATCAATCCCGTTACCGGGATCTGAGCGTGAAGGGATCACTAAGAAGTTAACAGATTACTGACCTCCCTCACTAGCTTTAAGCACCAGCTGTCAGAACAGCTCACAGATCACTGCACCTAGCTCATCTGTAAATAGCCCATCCAATCTACCTCATCCCCATACTGTATTGATTTATTTATTTATCTTGCTCCTTTGCACCCAAGTATCTCTACTTGCACATTCATCTTTTGCACAACCTACCATTCCAGTGTTTAATTGCTATATTGTAATTACTTCGCCACCATTACCTATTTATTACCTCTCTTATCCTACCTCATTTTCACATGCTGTTTATAGATTTTTTTACTGTATTATTGATTGTATGTTTGTTTATTCCATGTGTAACTGTTGTTGTATGTGTCAAACTGCTTTGCTTTATTTTGTCCAGGTCGCAGTTGCAAATGAGAACTTGTTCTCAACTAGCCTACCTGGTAAAAAAATATATATATATATTTAAATGTCCACTTTGGCCACAATTAATGGATTTTTTTAGGGGGCATTATTGTCATACAAGGGAGCATTGACGGGCCATCAATGCCACCAGGGAATCCGAGCCCTGGTAACCATACCAAATGTAACCTATAAAACTAATTTGAGGGGCCCGGATTTTCGTTTACTATGTTACGTCTAGTCTGAGACCAACCTGCACAGGCAGCTCAATTCTGATATTATTTTTTTCTCACTAATAGGTCTTTTGACCAATCAGATCAGCTTTGTAAGAGAGCTGACGTGTAAAGATCTGATTGGTCAAAAGACCATTACTTGCCAAAATATTAGAATTGGTCTGTCTGTGTAATTGTAGACAGGCTATTTTTGGAACCATCTCAGAACTCAGTAAACAAGAATGGAAGGATTTTCAGTCTGACACATCAATGTGATAACCAGAGCTTGATTTCCTCTCGTTAAAGGGAGATTTCGGGATTTTGGCAATAAGCATGCTAGTAGATATCCATATACTTATTGCGCTAACACAAGTTAGCATTGGCTCTCAAAACTACCTCTAACTTCCTTCATACTGGACACAGAGACATAACAATGGTATCCACAAGTTAATCTGACTAGATAAAGGGCTTCATTGCCAAAATCCCAAACTATCCCTTTAATGTTATTGTTATTATGGGACTCTTTGTGCACAATTAGTAGTGACAAGGCCTTTGTAGGCTAGTATTTACAAAGACAATGATCAGCAAGCTTAGGATTTAAAGAGTTAGTAAGGACAAGGCTTTGTAGGCTGTGATTACAAGCTCAGGTACAGTGTCGGCACGAGCCTGACGCCTCGTCAGTGGCTGCGGACCGTCAGGTTCAATCACTGGAGCCAAAGATTCCTGTCTGCTATAGGCTAGGTTCAATTACAGGGGTGGCAGGTAGCCTAGTGGTTAGAGCGTTGGACTAGTAACCGTAAGGTTGCATGATCGAATCCCCGAGATGACAATGTAAAAATCTGTCGTTCTGCCCCTGAGCAAGGAAGTTAACCCACTGTTCCTAGGCTGCCATTGAAAATAAGAATTTGTTCTTAACTGACTAGCCTAGTTAAATAAAGGTTTTAAAAAAATGTTCAGGTTCTCAGGCCCTTAATGTTGCAAACAGATGTAAATGGCATGAGGCTATTATTTTGTATCTAAACTAACTAGAGACAAAAAATAATACATTTTCTCTTGTTCTGGTGTTTCATTTAGATCTGCATAATGAATGATGTTTCCAAATAGTCCTAATCAATAACTGTAGTAATCAATAGCCAAGCCTAAAATACAGCATCTCTCAAGAGTGTGTGTCTCTGTGATATGTGTGAGTGCAGGGATGGAAAAAATTGACAAAATATCATAAAGATCAATATTAAAATAAACAAAAAAATGCTTATAGTTTGAAATGTATTTAATTAAAAACATTCATTTTGGTATTTTTAAATACAGAAACACATTTGCAAGTAGCCAGCCCAAACAACAACAACAACATTCTCAGTAATGGTTACAGAAACATTTTACTTGCTATGACTGTGATATGTTTATCTAGATTAGTTGATTGCAGGGACTGTAAGTCATTGGATAAGAGTGTGTCTGCTAAATGACCTAAATGTATATGTGAAAATGAGCATACTTAAATTAACTGCAGCGCACACTGGGTATTATTATTATTATTATTATTATTATTATTATTATTATTAGCCTTTTTGGAGTGGGGGAAGGAGGACATTAGAATAATACCTAGCATGCTTTGCAATTGTTCATTTTTACATCTACATTTATATTTAGTTCATTTAGCAGATGCTCTTATCATACCATAGTGCCATCAGACTTCTGATACCAATGCAGGGTGAAAGGGGAGTCACAAAATGGTGAGCCGGTGTAGAAAAGTATTTTGCATTTTGAAAATACAAATTGCAACTCTTGGAAGTATCTTGTTACAAAATACATTGTAGTGTAACCCAGTGCAATACAAATGACAAAATACTCAGAAATAATGTAAATACATGTAACAAATACTGTGTATGTCTATCTGTCTGTCAAGCATAGTGATTAGAGAAAAGGTGTACAACACTATATAGGACTGCAGCATATTTGATGTTCAGCAGATTGGGGTGGGAACTCCAATGATCATGGAGGTTTTATTCCTCATTCAGCTACGATCCAGAAATGTGTGATCAGAACCTGCTTCACAAATACTAAGGCAAAACAAAGATGGACACCAACACACATTTGTCTTGGTGGAGAGATCTGCCATTGTATATCGAGAAAGGGAATGTAAGCTAAGCCACTCCCATTTTAAAGTCTGCCATTGTAGCCCTCCGTGCTGTGGTGATGATGATAGGTTAGTATTAACTTGTTGGCCCACAGCTCTCTCTCCAGGATGAGAGGGAGGCGCCCCCCCCCCCCGCCCGAGATCCTGATTGGCTGATTGAGATCTGCTGCGTTGGCATGACGACTGTCAGAGACCACCGGCAAGATGTCACCGGCAAGCCCACTCATGAGAAAGGGATGCAGGGAGGGAGGAATGGGGACAAATAAGAGGAGACTTGCTCACGACACAAGTATGTTATTCACCAGAGGAAGGGGATAGGGACGGTCTTCAGAATGGCTGGATCTTTTATATCATGGCAACCTTGTAACTAGGGGTGTTATAAGATGTACTAAACTGTCACGTTACATGACCTATCATCCCCTTTTAGTTCAGCCTTCTTTTCCTTGTCCGATCAAGTGCTGCCTTTTCAGTGTGAAGCCTTTGTCTGAGCAAATAGAATAGTCGTGCTTGCGGGTCATGAGGGAATGTGGAATGAGTTGTCTGTTGTTTTTCTTCATTCCATGGAAGCATTCTCTGAATAACATGGTTATTTTTCTCTGCTACTCCTGTTAATGTTGTCACTGGGATCTGTCGAGTGATATTGGGTGTCCAATTGGGAAATGCCTGTCACCAAATCAGTACAAGCTTTATTGAGCTAATTGATGAAGGGGACCTGGAAATAGAGAAGCATTTTCTTTGGGTGGATCTCCGGTCCTGGAAGGCTGCAATGTCTGCTACTTTGTCAATGTTGTTACCTTGTAATTAGCAACTGATGCTTAGGTTTGGTAAATCAAGGGAGTGTAGTCTCTATTTAGTCAATGTGTTTAATTAACCAATTAGGCACAGAGGCTCAAATAAAATAAAAATATTTTTAAAAAATAGACACTTATACCCTATTCACAATACTGAGCAGAGCCGAGCCAAACTCTACTGCACTGGCCTGATGACGCATCCACCATAGTTGATGGAACTGTATTAGACAAGACTGTGTGGGTGGATGGCATGTTCATTCAGATGTCTGAGTCACTATAGCCAGAGCACTATTAGTTCATTTCCACAGTCAGGCTTTGCACCGGTGTTTGGCAGTAATGCTGGGGACATTGGGACAGATTTGAAATGTTCTCCAGCCAAAGAGGAATGTTTGTTTGTTTGTTTGGTATGTAAGATTAAAAGGTGACAAGGTTTGGATGTTGAGCTTTTTTACCTCTGCAGAATGTTGCTAGTCCTGGTCCTTTTGACTCTTGCTTGCTTTCCAAACCATGTTCAGTAGGGAGAATTGTAAAAGAAAATGTGGAGTTACCACCTGGAACTTGTTTTGTTTTACGTTGCAAAACGTTTTGCTACGGTGTGTCCTGCTGAAAGCCACAGTCTGTTCTTTCTTATGCCACATGGCAAGCGGTACCACTGCACAAAGTCTGGAACCAACAGGACCCTGAACAGCTTCTACCCCCAAGCCATAAGACAACTTAACAAGACTGCTAAATAGCTAATCAAATGGCTACCCGGACTACCTAGGTTTACTTTTTTGTTGTTGTTTTACTAACTCTTTTACACTGACACACACCAACTTTCACACTCTAAACATACGTTGCTGCTACTGTTTTGTTATCCATCCTGTTGCCTAGTCACTTTACCCCTACCTATATGTACATGGCCACCTCAATTACCTCGTACCCCTGCACATCGACTCGGTACTGGTACTATGTAGCCATGTTATTTTTTTTAATCTTTATTGTTATTCATTATTCACTGTGTATTTATACCATGTGTCACTATTTAATCTTGTTGGAGAATGACCCGTAAGTATGCATTTCATTGTTAGTATACACCTGTTCTTTACAAAACATGACAAATAAATTTGATTCAATTTTTTTTATTTCAACATGACCCTGATTGATCCGAAACGTTGGTTGACCCTCGTTAAAACTTGTTGGCGTTACCAGGAGCCCTAGTGTGCAGGAGTTTCTTTTTCACATATTAACTAGAAGCCAGGGATACCTTAAAATGTGTCGATTTTTGAATGGAAGTCTGAAGTGAATTTTAGTCTTGTGTTGGTAGGCTATATATTAATTGCCAGCAGCGGTTGAGGTAATAAGCCAGAAGACTAGTGATCTAGTGTTCATGTTTTGGATGCTCTCTGTTATTTTTCAGCTAGCAAATTAATAAAATGCGGCCTGTTTCTTTTTGACAGTTCAAATTGAATAAGTGTGTGTGTGCCATGAGTGTGTGTGTGTATATATATATATATATATATACACACACACTATGGTACAGCAGCTAAATGTCATTCTAAAGCTACACTTCCCCACCACAATACCAATGCTATCTTTCTCTTCTCTATTACGAGCACTACGTTCTCGACTAGCCGTGTCTTTTTCTTCCCTCTCTCCTTGTGCTTTGTGTGATGATGATTTGCTGCGATGTGGAGAGGACCTCGGAGTCTGTGTGTGTGCGGCTCGTTGGAGCAGAGCTCTAATACAGTTACCCAAAACAACAATGACCGTGTCATTGAGTGTGGTTTTCACACTTGTTTTTAGATCATAGTTGTCCTGCCAAAACCAGCATCTGGATCTAGACGCTCTACTGGGCACAGGGTTTTCGCCACAGCCTTTTAGGTGCAGATGGACTGGGACATGTTATAAGGACTTATGATGTAAGTAGCTGAGGCCAATCTACTCTGAGAAGACTAGTGGAGAATATGGACATCACTTAGCTTTCCAGGGACATGGTTGTAGTAGGTAGTGGTGTGTTCAAAAACACTGTTTAGCCTTTTGTTTTGAAGTTGCAAGTGCCAACCTTGCTCTAGCAATCGGTTTTCATTTTGTAACTGGTTTTCGTTCTGTTTTTACTGTAACTAGTTAAAAACATTGTTCTGTTGATATTTCCATAGCAAACATTGGGTTTGAAGGTTGGTTTGTCTAGGATGGAGGTGCCTTTTCCTCCTGTGTTTGTTTTTGTTGAGCTGTATGCTAGCTATGCGTTCAAGTGTAAACCTGTAACCTCATGGTAGGCCTATATTCAGCTAGTCATCTCTATGTAGGGAGTTAGCGTTTCTGGTTTCCTGGTAGTACTTATGTGGGCATTAGGATGGAGAAAGACTTCCAGTCTTGTGACTCAAAGAATCTGACAGTCTTGGGTGCTCCGGCTCGCTCTCCGGCTCGCTCTCTCTCTCTCTCTCCATCTCTGTGTGTGAACACAAGGTCACAGAGATTAAAATGGAATGATTGTGGGGGAGGGCAGAAATGTGGTGCCTGGCCAGCAAGTGGTCTGTGTGATAGTGTGCGCGTGTCCATGTTTGTTTGTCAAGGACTCCTTTGTGTACTTCTGTATCAATGGTACTCCATGATGGAGGAGACCACACTGACGACTGAAGGAGACTAGCACAAGCAGATTAATTGAGGGGAGAGAAAGCATCCAGTGCAGTCTGCTCACAGTATTGCTATGACAGCAAGAGTGAATGGCCTCTGTAGGGCTCTGTTGTAGCTTGCAGCAAAGCTAAGGGGCTCTAGCTGTGATGGTGTGCATAGCCTGATTGACTGGTAGGCCTGCCTGCCTGAAAGACACCCTGCACACTAATAGGCACAACCTGGAACTCAGACAGTAATCCAACAGGATGTATGAGATGTATTTAAGTTTTAGTGGTACAGCAGTGAAATTGTAACAGACTGCTCATCTTGAGAAAGTCATGCATAAGCAAAGTTGTATTATTTTTTTGATCACATGATACACACACTAAATCCCATCAGGAGCATAAAAGGCCTACTGCTAATGATCACAGGATCAGGATCCCACGTGGTGCCAGCCACAATGCCTGCCTTCATATGTCTGTGAGGTGCTGGGGCCTTGTGTTCCAGACAGGACTGAGAGCGGTGCTGCTAGCCTGGTAATTATAGATCGGAGTAGGTGAATGGACCAGGAGGGAGACCACACCAGCAGACAAAACTAGAGAGTAGGGAATTCACAGATTTATGAAATCCTGACCAAAGATCATGTCCACAAGCAGAACCGCTATCCTCTTTGCATTATCAAAGTTTGTCATACGCACAGGCTACAGTGTAAACGGTGCAATGAAATGCTTACATTAGGAACTATAAAGCATGGTTAAGAGGAGTTTGGGATGAGAAACGAGGGCAAAGGAAGACTATCACTATTGCGATCAAATAAAGCAGGAAATTATGGAGCAGATTTTTATTTAACCTTTTATTTAACTAGGCAAATCAGTTAAGAACAAATTCTTATTTACAATGATGGCCTACCCCGGCCAAACCCTAACCCGGACGACCACTTGGTCAATTGTGCGCCGCCCTATGGGTCTCCCAATCACAGCTGATTGTGATACAGCCTGGAATCGAACCAGGGTCTGTAGTGATGTCTCTTGCACTGAGATGCAGTGCCTTAGACTGCTACGCCACTCGGGAGCCCAAAATAGCAGCCAAGCCACTCTTACTTATTTATTTTAATTTTCAGAACATGGAAGAAAGGAGGCAACGATACAATCTTCATATAAATACTGGACGGTTGAAACTAGGCATTGTGAAGAGATGCTAACAAGCATGTGAGCACTTAAAGTATTGAGAGTGTAATACCTCTTCTGTCAAAGGATCTGGTTATATAGTCTTTATAGTTTTCGGCTGTCAGTTCACCTTGTACCCTTGAGAATGTAATAACATGAAGTTCCCCCTTGCTTTCTCTTCTGTCAAGGGATCTGGTTATATACAGTAGTCTTTAGTATTCAGCTTTCAGTTCGCCTTGTACCTTCGACATATTGTGTATATACAGTCTGTATACACACTATATAGTGTATGTTTCGAAGGTAGCATATTCACATTGAATGAGTATCAGTTTAGTCAAAGAGCAGTGAGCGTACAACACTCAATTGGTTATGAGCCTGAGGTGTTGGGAGTTCCTGGCAACCAGGGTGGGCCAGCTTCAGCACAGCTAATAATGGTTCAATGGGAATGATGCACATTGAAAGCAGGCTAAAGGCCATGACTCTCTAGCTTTCTTTCCTCTCTCGCTCTCTTTCCTCTCTCGCACTCTTTCCTCTCTCGCACTCTTTCCTCTCGTACATATGGTGTTTTTATCCACTCATCTGGATGCTTACCAGCCACGATCCATCAGATTCCCACGCTTCACTTGACAGATGGCTGGGTAACCATCACACACACTCACACTGTGTATAGGGAATTGATTGACAGCAAATGGAAAAACTCTGCCGAATTACAATCTATTCTTTAAAGGCACTACAGTGTGTATTTTCTGATCAAACACACACACTTGCGGCTCACCAAACACACAGTATTACATCAGAGATGCTCTATCATACCACCCCACCCCCTCGTGCATGCTCTCTCTCTGTCTTCCCCACACACACACACACACACACACACACAAAAACACACACACAGTGCTGTCTGATGAAGAGGCCAGCTGTTAAAACTAGGGATGCACCGATATGAAATTTTTGACCTATACCGATATCTGATATTTTCCTTGACAAAAAATTCCAATACAGATGTTTAAATTGTAGCAGACTTTTAAGCATTCTAGTACAGTTAAAGACACACACAGACCAAAAAGTTATTTTGTTGGCATTTACGTATGTCCCCATTACCAGTAAAACCTCATCAAAACCTATCTCTTTCACTTACTTGCTGTGCTGTTTCGTTGTTCAGTCTTTTCATTCTCAACCAGGATTTCATCATACATGTCAAGCAGTGAAGTTTCAGCTCTCTGTCCATGGCCTCTTCTGTCATGGGTCCTCTTCCTCGGTGCGTACTGTCACTGTGTCCATTTCCATCTTGTCCAGCTGTGTCTGTAACATTTCACATAAACCCTCTTTCTTGTCTACATTGAAGTAGCGGTCCTTGTACCTACCATCGAGCATGGTGGAAACACCGTAAAGAGGCTCAGAGAACGCCACCGAATCGCTTGCCTCCTAGTAGAGTACTTTTGCAAGTTTTAGGTGGGGTAGCGTTTCAATGCCATAAGAGGGTATCACATCTGCTGCAGATGCAGTTGATGAGTTTATTTCTCGAGTCAATTGTTCGAATGGAGCTTGGAGTGTGTTCATGTTCTCAAATGCCATTGAAATGGCAGCAGCGGTATGAAAACTAGCACATTCTTGAGCATGCAATACGGCTTTCCTCAGTACGAAATCCTTGCCGACCCACTGTGCTCTGACTCCGCATGCGCATGGGGCTGACATTGCTGGTCCAAATGTCAGTTGTGAAGCTAATAGCAGTGACGCCCATAGCAAGTAGCTCATGGATGTGTGTTTCAACACTACTGTGTAACTCCAGTAGGGCAACATCTAAAAAAATAGCGCCTACTTGGTAGTGTGTACCGGGGCTTTAATGAAATTAAATATGTATTCATGTTTATTTTCCCCCATTAAAAAACACTCTTACATATCTGTCTAGGTTGGAACTATTGCTGGTAAAATAAAATAAATCATTTTCATTCTGAACTGGAATAAATGGATTGATCACATCACACAGATGAATAACAACACACACAAGCTTTTTGATAGTGCAACCCTAAGTAACAGTACAGATGAAAAATGATCAGGCCTACTGTACTTCTTATTGTAGAAATTATTGTTGAAAGAAAGTCTAGGTTGGAACTGTTGCTGTTAAAATTCAATACAATTCAATTTTTATTCTGAACTGAATAAACTGATTGATCACATCCAGAAAATAAACACACAGACCTAATGAGAGGTGTGTGGCTGGTTGAAGTTTTCAACAAGCATGTCTATTCTGGGCTCCATTTTTGACAGTGCAACATTGAGGTCATACTCAGCAATGAGACCGTTTCTGTACTTGTTCTTAAGTATGTTAGAGTTGAGAACCCTGACTCGCATAGGTATGTGGTACCAAACTGGATCAGAACATCTACTGTTTCCCAGTCAGGCGGGAGACTACTTCCTGCTGTCGATGAACAACCCAGAACTGAGTGTGTTTGCCTCAAAAAGCATTTTTCATCAATCAATTTATTATTGTATTTTAACAGCAATCGTTCCAACCTAGACTAGTTTTCAACAATTTCTACAGTAAGATGTACAGTAGGCCTGATAATTGTTCATCTTCAGCTATACTGTTACTTAGGGTTGCACTAAGTAGCTAGCTTGCTTTGGCGAATGTTAGCTTTTAGCTGTGTACAAGGCCAGGGGATTGTTTGAAAGAGAAACTCACATATGAGTACTATGAGTTAGTTAGTACTCCCATATTACTGCGCATCATCCATCACCTGTTATAAAATGACAACAATGCCTTGCTAGCTGACTTTTCCACTGTCGAAGCACTGTTTCCTGACGCATTATGCCCTGTTCTGAAATAACTCCTTGTGGATGTTTGGTCAGGACGTGTCGTTTTATTAATTTGTTCATTATGCGAGCCTCATTACTAAGCAATTCTACACACAATACACATTGTGGGCGCTCCTCGTTATAAGTGTGTATGAAAGAGAGCAAAACTAATCGCTGTATATGCCTTTCATGACAATTGAACTCAGTCGTAACTTGTGGCTAGTATGAGTACATTTGATGCTAGCGGTGAGTGGTAATGACAAGTCAGTGGCTGATAGCACATCATCTGCTGCCTGAACGACTGCGCTACATCGTGTGTGTTGCGGAGTGATCTTCAAGAAGACTGCATAAAAAAGATCCGGTAAACCGCGAAGCACACGGGCATCCCCCTCACACTCTCGCAGCTGCCAAACTGAGCAGAGGCCGCTGTTTAAGCAGAAAGCGATCTGAACAGAGAGCGCAGATGCACATGGCCAAATCAATTCCAGTAATTAATGAAACAATTATAAATGTAGACTGACACGTCGCGACCCACCATTAACAGGTCCGCGACCCACTTTGGGTCGCTACCCATACTTTTAAGAAAGGCGGAACAAGGGCAATGAATGCCATTATCTTGTAATTTGAGTTGCCTCGCTGAAATGTTCTTACTCTTTCAAATGACTGCTCGACTTAGTGTGCACTTAATTTTTTTCTGCTTTTGTTCTAAGAAGTAGCTGAACGTCTGGGGGTGATGCACTTTTAAATTAGTAATTAGGTTTATGGTATTGAAAGATTTCACTCTCCCCTCTGGAAATAATAGCAGCACAAACGTTGCATATGTTATCTTGTTTTTAAACTTCAAAATAGATCCACAGAGCAGACATTGTGGGCTGGGTTATGAATACTGTGTTGCACGTGTAGCGCTGTATTTTTCGTGGCGTCATTGCGTCATCTACGTTCATATAGGTATGCATTTCAGCTTTGACAACGGTTTTGTAGGCGGATGTTGGCATTTTTAGCTAATCTCGGCCGATTTTTCCACTATACTTACCGCTATATCGTGCATCCCTTTTTAAAAGCGCAGGGCTTTGCCAGGACGGCTCCCACGCTAACCCCTCTCATACTTAGTGCTGGATGGGGAACTCTATATACAGACACACGGACGGACGGATGGGTATGCCTGTGGTATATAAGACAATATACACACCCCAAGTGGAGTCAGGACAGGGCACAGTTCCTTCAGCGAGCAGGTGCTCAAACTGACATTAGAAATAGAGAGAGGGCTATCATCTGATCGTTGATGATTGATGGAAAAAAAAACTATATATATATATATATATTTACAGTTCGTGATCTATGTCTTATGCTTTCAAAGATAACTTCATAATATTCATAGTCTTCTAACTCATGATATAGCTAGCCGGCTAGTGGCTTGTGTGGATATTTTAGTATATGGTGGTTAAGCTAGTCTAGACTACCTGTGCTGCCGATTGAGGAAGGGATGGAGTTGGGTCGGAGCGAGGGTCGTTGATGCAGCTGCTCCTCTCTTTCTGCCTTTCTCTGCTGCGTGTATCAGCCAACCAGACCGAATATTAATAATAATGTTAATCAAATGTTATGCCGCTGAGGCAGCACTGTTTAAACTAGTTGGCTTGCTACACACACTTGACCGGTGACCTCATCTTAAACCATGCATGTTTGCACGCCCGGTATCCAATCTCAGTACAGGGCAGACCATCCGGTGCAACCAACGGACCGGTTTGGAGTTGGCGCACTTGACAACATCACAACGACTTGTGGGCAATGGGTTCAGAACAACAACGACAAAAACTTATACATAAAATAATAATTATACCACCACGCAAAGGGGCACTTGGCGAGTGGGAGTTCAAAGGGGCACATGCTGGGCACAGGTTGACTCTATCTGTGCACGTGCCTGAGCGTAATAGATGCAGTAGTATACACAAGCCTCCTAATATCATTCCGTCTCATCATCAACAAAACAAACATCAACCCTGACCTGAACCTAGATTAAAGCAGTTGGGACGTACTCCAGTATATTAGTCATTTTTCTAATGTATGTGAATTAAATGAGTAGAAGTTTTTAATGCTGCTATAATGCTAGATGGTTTCATGATGTAGTTACTGGCATTGGTGCAAGAGGGGCCAGTTTTGACTTCGCTCACTGTTTCACATTGTGTCATTGGGATCTTCCTTCATCTACACTCATGTCAGATCAGGTCCTGTCATGCATGTATCTGAATGTAGACAACTGGGTACAAATGTGGATGTGTAGGTTTTTGGATTCACTTTACCCCAAAGTGTCAGTTAGCCTAATTGAGGTGGGTGGTGCGATGATATGATCATGTTGTGTCTTCTCTGCATTACGCCATACATTACTACAGTGCATTCGGAAAGTATTCAGACCCCTAGACTTTTTCAACATTTTGTTACGTTACAGCCTTGATTGATGAGGAAAAACATGTATTTAATTTACACACAATACCCTATAATGACAGTGAAAACAGAAAACATACCTTATTTGCATAAGTATTCAGACCCTTTGCTATGAGACTCAATTGAACTCAGGTGCTTCCTGTTTCCATTGATCATCCTTGATATGTTTCTACATCTTGATGGAGTACACCTGTGGTAAATTCAATTGATTGGACATGATTTGGAAAGGCACACACCTGTCTATATAAGATCCCACAGTTGACAGTGCATGTTAGAGCCAAACCAAAGCCATGAGGTCGAAGGAATTGTTTGTTGAGCTCAAAGACTGTGTCAAAGACTGTGTTTGTTGAGTCTCAAAGACTGATTGTGTTGAGGCACAGATCTGGGGAAGGGTACCAAAAAATGGCTGCAGCATTGAAGGTCCCCAAGGACACAGTGGCCTCCATCATTCTTAAATGGAAGAAGTTTGGAATCACCTAGAGCTGGCCACCCGGCCAAATTGAGCAATTGGGGGAGAAGGGCCTTGGTCAGGGAGGTGACCAAGAATCTGATGGTCCCTCTGACAGAGCTCCAGACATCCTCTGTGGAGATGGGAGAACCTTCCAGAAGGACAACAATCTCTGCAGCACTCTAACAATCAGGCCTTTATGGTAGAGTGGCCAGACAAAAGCCACTCTTCAGTAAAAATCACATGACCGCAAGCTTGGTCTCTGACCATGAAAAACAAGATTCTCTGGTCTGAAACCAAGATTAAACCCTTTGGTTTGAATTCCAAGTGTCACGTCTGGAGGAAATCTTGCACCATCCCTACGGTGAAGCATGGTGGTGGCAGCATCCTGCTGTGGGGAATTTTTGCAGGGACCGGGAGACTAGTCAGGATTGAGGGAAATATGAACGGAGCAAAGTACAGAGATCCTTGATTGAAACTTGCTCCAGGGCGCTCAGGACCTCAGACTGGGACGGATGTTCACCTTCCAACAGGATGTCAACGCAGGAGTGACTTTGGGACAAGTCTCCAAATGTCCTTGAGTGGCCCAGCCAGAGCTCAAACATCTCTGGAGACCTGTAAATAGCTGTGCAGCGACGCTCCCAATCTGAGAGCGCTTGAGAGGATCTACAGAGAAGAATAGGAGAAAGTCCCCAAATACAGGTGTGCCAAGCTTGTAGTGTCATACCCAAGAAGACTCGAGGCTGTAATCACTGCCAAAGGTGCTTCAACAAAGTACTGAGTAAAGGGTCTGAATACTTATGTAAATTAGATATTGAAAAAAAAAGTTTTACTTTGTCGTTATGGGGTATTGTGTGTAGATTTGAGGAAAAACATTAATTTAATACTGGAGCTACTGATTTTGCCGGGTTCTTCTCCTTTGCATTTCTCATTTTCTCCCTACTCTACCCTCTCTCTCCTCAATCCACTTCTTTCTCACACCCTTTCTATATTCCCTTCCTCTCTTCTTCCCCCAGCTCTTCTCCATCGTGATCTTTGGCTGTATAGCTAACGAGGGCTATGTGAACCGGCCTGACGAGATTGAGGAGTTCTGCATCTTCAACAGGAACCAGAATGCCTGTAACTACGCCGTGGGGATGGGCACCCTAGCTTTCCTAAGTTGTGCTGCCTTCCTGGCCCTGGATGTCTACTTCCCCCAGATCAGCAGCGTCAAGGACCGCAAGAAGGCTGTGCTTGCTGACATCGGAGTGTCTGGTAAGCTCTGGAGTGTAGTTTCCCCTAGGCACCGATCTAGGAACAGCTTCTCCTCCCCCAAGCCTAACCTTAACCATTACTATGGCAAAATGCAAAACTGAACACAGATCACTGTCTAGGGACAACTTCACCCCACACAGGAAGGATGTTGTTTTGGCTTGTTGGTGTGGGTCTACGCTATCTTTGACTGGGGGATGGTGGAGGTTATTGTGTGTTCGTTAACAGCAAAGACGGGTTGTTTTAGTTGAAGTTGGTCATGATAAGAGTTTGTGTTTGGAGGCACGTGGTTTTTCTGGGGGCTCTGTGGAGATTTGGTTCAGAGGTGGATGTGGCCTTTTGTCTTTAGCCTTTCTAAACTCTTAGGAAACACTGATCAATACATGGACATTGATAAAGGTCTTGTTTCTTCAATAGCCATTAGGTGTGTTGGGGCCCTGTCTGTATAATCCCTCCTTCCTCCTTTCCTTGATGCAATCACTCCGACGTGACTGGGTTGGCGTAGAAGCAAGCTCTTCACTGCATTGCTCTCACAAATTATATTATATCAAGGAAAAGATTAAAGAAGGATGCATATTAATAGTATTGGAACAGAGCCCTGGAATTTGAATCACCGCTCTAGGACATTGGCAGACTTGAGTACTGTAGGTGCCATTTTGTATGTGCACAGGTTCCCCCCTCTGGTTAGTTGTGGTGTGACTGATATACCCTAATATACTCGTTATGATTTTAGAGGCTCGGTTTTGATTACTGTGAGGCTTGTAAAATGGTTGCAAAATATGTTGTCTATCAGTAGTTGATCTAATGTTTTTATATTGTTGCATGACCAGTCTGTTATTGGCATGACATTTGTAATCTGGTATTACTGAGTATGTTACATTTTAAGAGCAGATTTTTTTCTTTAGTTTTACCACCCATAGTATTAATGGTTTCTGTTTGTAATTCTCCCTTTCTCTATCTCTATCTATCATTCATTCCTTCCTTCCTGTAGCATTCTGGTCATTTGTCTGGTTTGTGGGGTTCTGTTTCCTGGCCAACCAGTGGCAGGTTGCCAAAGAGGAGGACAACCCTTTAAGGGAGGGCGCGGACGCAGCCCGAGCCGCCATTACCTTCGCCTTCTTCTCCATCTTCACCTGGGTACGTACAGTACAACAGCCCACCATTTCATTAACCTTCCTTTCTGAAGTAATGGTCATTTGTGCATCTACAATATAGAAAAGATTATGTATATTACACAAAATGTATTCATATCACATTTTTCCATCAGTGCCCTTCAAATAAATTGGTTACATAGCGCCACTGCCTTCTTCATCAGGCTCTAATTCTGCTCTGTCTGAAGCTTGGTCCTAACATTCTGCTCCTCTTTGTCAGTCTTAACTTACCTCTGTTTAACACTGCTTTTCTTCATCTTTAGAAGTGTCTACTGTCTCTGTTTTTCTGCAGTTTTGAAACCTGGATCTAAACTTTCTCTCCTTATTTTATCTTCTCCCGTTGGGTCTGTTTCGATTTCTCTTTTTCTCCATTGCAATCTTTGTCTATGCTATATTGTTGTCCACAGTAACGTCTAATCTGTTTTAGCTAGATCTGAACTAAGTTTCTCCCTCTTTGCCAATTTAATCTTTGCTTCTGTCTTTTAAGAAAAAGCTTAAGGTTTTTGTTATAAAATGTTACTTTATGGAAGGATTGTATCAGGTGAATATTGGGGTCATCCTCGCCACCCTTTCTACCATAACTGTCCACTGACCCAGTCCCTGACCTGTCTGTCTCTCTCTAGGGTGCTCTGACACTGCTGTCCCTGGAGAGGATAAAGAGAGTGTCGTTCGAAGAAGAGTACAACAAACTGTTCATTCCACAGCCCACACCACCACTAGCGTAATGATAGATATCCTGACCCTCATCCTTAACATTATTTCCCTCACACCAACTTCCCATCCAGGCTGTCTGAATGATATCCTCCTTAGATGGCCAAACACAGTGAAGGAGTACCTTGTATTTGTTTACTATGATTGGCTAGTGTTTACAGCTAGGATATGCTTGCTGGATTCAGATTGCACTTCCAAAGTGCCTTGATATTAAAACATTGCCGGAAATGAGTGTCTTTGTGGTGTTAAAACAGTGGTACTGTTGACATATTAGGTTCTCATTGCCTGGCATAGTAATCCACTTTGTTATCTATGTTTACCTTTGCTGGTTGTCTCAATATAGTTTTATGGAAAGTATTCTTTTGTTAAGAACTTTTTGGTGAAATCATTTGATTTCATGGTACCATTCAAATTAGATTGAACATTTTCTGTAGAGCCACTTTGCATGGTTGGGGTCAATTCAGGAAATTATTAGATAGTGACAAATATTTACAGCGTTCATACCAGTTTGACCCCAGACCTTGATAGATTGTTTCTTAGATATGTAGTAATTTAATTTTTCACATTGTATTTCAATGCCAAAACTGCAAATCTGTGAAGTAAAAGCCTAGCTATGAACTCTGTTGACCTCCTTTCTCTAATCTAGCCTTATGCTCCCCCATACACACATGCCACAGCTGTAGCTAACTACTACAGCTTAATGACGTGTCTTTAGTGTTACCTGGTCCAGCTGGCTGCAACCACTGTGAATCTTCCTCTGTTATTTTGTATTATGAGTTAGGATTAAAATCAGATTTTTAAAATTTTGTTTGGATATTTTTTCTTTGTATATGACACTGGAATAATTTGTATGTTTATTATTAAATCGTTGTTGTTGTGTTGAAAAGACAAAACAAAGACAGTGCCTGATCAGGTGAAAGGTTACTCACTTCATTCCAAGACCACTCACTGTAATCTGTTTTGACACTCCCCACTTAAAGCCGACTAACGGATTTAATCCTCCCGCTCTAACATTTTCTCTCTCTCTTCCTTCCTTCCTTCCTTCCTTTTTCTCTCTCGTTATCCCACCATTCTTATCATCTAACTACCATTCATCCTCCTAATCTTACTTCATACCTTTTTAATCAATGGCATGCTACTTGATATCCCCAACTATCATTGGTTGAGTCGATCGTGTCATCTCATTCTGCCCATCTGTCATATTCAAATCCCACCCACACAACCCCATGTCTCTACCTTTCCTGTTAATCCCCCCTACATATTGTTTTGCTATTGCTTTCATGTTGTTGCCCATCCCCTTTCCAATCGCTCGCTGCCCCTTATGGTCTGTGCTCCCTCTTCCCTTCTCCACGCATACATTATTTTGCCATCGCCTCTATACTATTGCCCATTCCCTTTTCAATTGCTCGCCCGCCCCATAACACCCTCTCTGCTCTGAAGGCGGTGCAGGCCTTCCTGGGCTTTCAGAAGTACAAGCTGGGGGCTGACTCGGCCCTCTTCTCCCAGGAGTATGTTGACCCTACCGCCGACCCCAACGCTGCGGCCTCCATGGGCACTGACTACACGGGCTACACCGCCGACATTGACCCCGCGGCCAGCACAGAGCTAGCCTTTGATGGCTCCACTGGCTACCAGGGCCAGGAATACTGAGTCAGAGGGCCAAGGGAGAAGGAGAAGGCCCAGGGAGGGGTATTCAGCATCAGGGGTGGTTTAAGGGGACATGTTTGTGGTTTATGGGACATGGGGTGGCTTAAAGGTAGCCAAGTCCCAGATCTGTTTGTGGTAGGTGTGATAATGAAATACAGAGCCTTCAAAGTATTCAAACCCTTTGACTTTTTACACATTTTGTTGTGTTACAGCCTAAATTTCTAATTGATTGAATTTAGATTGTATCACTGGCCGACACACAATAGCCCATAATGTCAAAGTAGAATTATGTTATTAGAAATGTTGACAATTTTTTTTTTTTTTTATAATTAATTTAAAGCTGAAATGTCTTGAGTCAATATGTATTCAACCATTATTTCTTTTATGGCAAGCCCAAATAAGTTCAGGTGTAAAAATGTGCTTAGTTTGAGCATGGGGCAGTTATTAATTAGAATTTGGATGCTGTATCAATACACCCAGTCACTTCAAAGACACAGGCATCCTCCTAACTCAAGGAATCATCTCAGAGATTTCACCACGAGGCCAATGGTGACTTTAAAACAGAGTTTAATGGCAGTGATAGGGGAGAACTGAGAATGGATCAACAACATTGTAGTCACTCTATAATACTAACCTAAATGATAGAGTGAAAAGGAGGCCTGTACAGAATTAAAATATTCCTGTTTGCAATAAGGCACCAAAGTAAAACCTGCAAAAAAATGTGGCAAAGAAATTAACTTTATGTCCTGAATACAAAATGCTATGTTTGGGGTAAATCCAACACAAAATAGCACTGACCACCACATTATTCATATTTTCAAGCATGGTGGTGTCTGCAACATGTTATGGGTATGCTTGTCATCGGCAAGGACTAGGGATTTTCTTTATTTAAAAAAAATAAAAATAAATGGAATAGAGCTAAGCACAGGCAAAATATTAGAGGAAAACCTGGTTCAGTCTGCTTTCCAACATACACTGGGAGACAAATTCACCTTTCAGCAGGACAATAACCTAAATCACAAGGGCAAATATACACTGGTGTTGCTTACCAAGATGACATTGAATGTTCCTTAATGGCCTAGTTACAATTTTGACTTAAATCAATTTGAAAATCTATGACAAGACTTGAAAAGGCTGTCTAGCAATGATCAACAACTAACTGGACAGAGCTTGAAGAATTTAAAAAAGAATAATGTGCAAATATTGTACAATTTAAGGTGTGCTAAGCTCTTAAAGACTTACCCAGAAAGACTCATAGCTGTAATCGCTGCCAAAGGATCTAACATGTATTGACTCAGGGGAGTAAATACTTATGTAAATGAGGTATTTCTGTATTTAATTTTCAATACATTTCCTAAACTTTTTAAAAACATGTTTTAACTTTGTCATTATAAGGTATAAGGTACATTATTTCATCAATTTTGAATTCAGGCTGTAACAATGAAATGTGGAATAAATCGAGTGCTATGAATACTTTCTGAAGGCACTGCAGGAGTTGGCAAGATAGCACTAACAGATCTGAGACTTGAGTACCTGACAGGGACTTTGGGTGGCTAACAGGGTGGAACAGGATCACGGGTTGGCAATGACTGTGTGTGAGTGAATGCTACAACATTGCCGGGGAGGTGGAGGCAGGGTATGGGGGAAAGCGAGGGACTTCTTAGAGACCATGGTCGGTGTATGTGTCAGTGTCTGGAAGCAGTTTGCCTTTAGTGTGTGGGGGGGGTGGATGCAGTTTTGGTTGGCCACTTCCATGGAATCAGACAGTTCTAACCAGAAGAGGGGTTCTTTTCTGCAGCCTTACTTCGCTTCTGTGTGTCCCAATTGTCCACACTTCTCCCAAAGTGTGCACTTGCATACTCCCCATCATGGATAAAATGGGATTGGTGTAAGCATTAGCTGGAAGGAGTTTCCACCAACCCTTGATGGGGAGTGCGCAAGTGCTCACTCTGGGAGAAAGGTGGAGAATCAGGATGCAGTCTTGGAACTCATACACACCTATACTCCCACATATATCAACACAAATTAAAGAAGGAACCGTAGGAATACAATTGATGTGCATAACTACCTGATGATATAGGTGATGAGACCAGAACAACACAAGTCCTACCTAACACCACTGTGTTTTGTGGGCCTCAACACTGTGGCCCAGTCATTGCACAATGACCTAGGGCCTGCTTGCCATATCTTTTCTGCCAGTTTAGCTTTCTTTGTTTGGTGTATACTCGTGGTCATGGAGGACTGCATTGTTTAATGTTTTCTGCCTATCTATGCCAAGTTAACACCCAAGCCAAACCTACTGTTAACAGTGCTAAATCTGAAAGGTTATCCCATCATACAGGCCAAAGGACAGGGTATGACATACAGGAACCGAACAACTAACAGTAAAGCACAACTATAGACAAGCCACAATTACACATATTGAGCTGTTACAGATGTGTAACCAAATTCTATAACGATGACGTGTAAGCACCAATAAAGAAGACAGACGTACATAACCAACTTAAAAGCCAAGTCCTTTTCCGCCATGCACCAATGTTGACAGCCAACCAAAATGTGACCAACACTTGCTTGGCACTAGTAACTGACATAGAATATATCCTTAAAATCAAAGTGAGAATGTCAATTGCATACTCCTGTCCTCTCTCCTCACCTTCTCAAAACCTATTGGAGGAGAAAGTCAGAGGGGTGGGGTGGGATCTCTCATTTGACTTAGCACTAGAATACCAGCAGTTGATTTCAGACAGACCAGTGCTTGTTATCTCTTCTTTCATGCCAACAGCTGAAGACCTTAGTGATTTCTGTTTCCAAATGTTCGTAATGATCCATGTATGTTTGACTGAGAGTTTTTTTCAAGGCAAAACATGCTCAAGAATTGTATATACATAAAAAAAATAGTTTGAGATTTTTAGTCCAAAGTTTGAACACACCTACTCATTCAAGCGTTTTACTTTATTTTTTACTATTTTCTACTTTGTGGAATAATAGCGAAGACATCAAAACTATGAAATATCACATGGAATCATGTAATAACCAAAAAAGTGTTAAACAAATCAAAATATATTTTATATTTGAGATTCTTCAAAGTAGCCACCCTTTGCCTTGATGACAGCTTTGCACACTCTTGGCATTCTCTCAACCAGCTTTGTGAGATAGTCACCTGGAATGCTTTTCCAACAGTCTTGGAGTTCCCACATATGCTGAGCACTTGTGGCTGCTTTTCCTTCACTCTGCGGTCCAACTAATCCCAAACCATCTCACTTGTGTTGAGGTTGGGTGATTATGGAGGCCAGATCATCTGATGCAGCACTCCATCACTCTCCTTCTTGGTCAAATAACCCTTACACAGCCTGTAGGTGTGTTTGGGTCATTGTCTTGTTGAAAAACAAATTATAGTCCCACTAAGCGCAAACCAGGTGGAATGGAGTATTGCTGCAGAATGCTGTGGTAGCCATGCTGGTTAAGTGTGCCTTGATTTCTAAATAAATAACTGAGAGTGTCACTAGCAAGCACTCCCACACCATCACACCTCTCCCTCCATGCTTCATGGGAACCACACGTGGAGATCATCCGTTCACCTACTCTGCATCTCACAAATACATGGCAGTTGGAACCAAAAATGTCAAACTTGGACTCATCAGACCAAAGGACAGATTTCCACCGGTCTAATGTCCATTGTTCATGTTTCTTGGCCAAAGCAAGTCTCTTCTTATTATTAGTGTCCTTTAGTAGTGGTTTCTTTGCAGCAATTTGACCCTGAAGGCCTGATTCAAGCAGTCTCCTCTAAACAGTTGATGTTAAGATGTGTCTGTTACTTGAACTCTGTGAAGCATTTATTTGGGCTGCAATTTCTGAGGCTGGTAACTGTAATAAACGTATCCTTTGCAGCAGAGGTAACTCTGGGTCTTCCGTTCCTGTGGCGGTCCTCATGAGAGCAAGTTTCATCATATCGCTTGATGGTTTTTGCGACTGCACTTTGAAGAAAGTTTCAAAGTTCCTCAAATGTTCCGGATTAACTGACCTTCATGTCTTACTACATGATTGTGTTATTTCATAGTTTTGATGTCTTCATTATTACTCTACAATGTAGAAAATAGCAAAAAATAAAGAAAACCCTTGAATGAGTAGGCGTGTCCAAACATTTGACTGGTAATGCATATACTACAGATATTATGAAAAAACAGGACATTTTTATTTTGTGGCATACATAACAAATGTGTAATTATATATGTATGAAATAACATTTTTAATACATTATTATTAACCAGATATTACTATGTATTAAACTTAGATAATATATTGTACCTAAAATAGCTTATATGTATTAATGCATTTAAAGTGTGTGTGTTTCAAAATAACTGACATCTTCGTCTTTCATTTTGTGAGGTACGGCATTGTTTTCTGAATCAGGAAACATTTTCTTTGTCTTTACTGTTTTACTGTTGCAAACCTTTCTGGGAAGAAACATTTAGGTAAAACTTTCTTTGGATTGTCCGAAGTAGATGGGTTGTAGATGGTCACTAGATGTTCAGTAACTGTCAACAACATTTCAACTAACTATTCACTAACCCTAACATTAACCATAATCCTAACCCTAACCGTAACCTTTAGCAGACATTTGCTTATCAACAGCTACTTAGTTGATACTATAACCATCTGTAGTTCATCTATATGGGGCTATAAAAATAAAGTGTGACCAACAATTATAAAGATAAACTGGGATAACAGGACAAAACTACCAATTATATAGACATTGTGTAAAATTTATGTGGTCTTTGTGTGCTACTACAGAGTTGAAAAAAAGAAATAGTTGTAATGCTTTTGATGTGATGATTTTTGATTAAATTAATCAGATAATTAATTAGGGATAAATGTACATAATTATTTCCTGTTTGTTGCTTGTTTGTGAAAGATCTGATGTAGATGTGGTGGACTTTGTCGGGAGACGATCAATAAAGGAAAAGCTGTGGTATGTTTGAACTTTGAGTGCAATTATGTTTGTTTATTTATTTATGTGGGTTTTGCTATTTAAACCCAGCGTTGAAATATGTCTGGTGTTAACCTTTGTGGCTGATATGATTCTCTACTGTCTGATCTTCTTCTTGATACCACAGCATCCAAAAAATAACCTGACGAAGGCAGCGGACAAGCGGGAGCCAAACGAGGGTTTCTTGGGTTTCTCTGCAGCAGCTGAAACTACAGATCAACAAGAGATCAGTACTCTGACAGGCCTGTAATAGCTGCTGTCACCTGTATTTAAATGGTACACAGATTAACACAATTCCCCACAATGGATTTAGCTGATTTCCACACAAAATTAAAAGGTAACCTGCAATGTGAGCATTTGTTATGTTAGGAAAAATTACCATGCAGGGGTGCCACTGAATTATTGAATTTCTTTCCTTTACAAGTCTTGGATGATTTCGTCTGGCGTTTGTTCTGAAACTTCGCTGTCTTCGATAGAGTTGTAGGCACCTTAGGCTGCTGTTAACAGCAGAAGTACAACGTGACATTGACTTGACATTCATTTGTTTGCTATAATGTAGTTTTCTAATCAATTAATTGAAATGAAGATACTTCATTTCAATGGATTTGAATGTATAATAGTCTGTGAGATATAGTGATAACAGTGTTGTTACCTCAATGGGAGTCCCCTCAGCAGTGTGGCAGCAGGGGATGCAGTACCAGCCTTTTTGACCTGCTGCCCCTGTCCTGCTCTGAGTTACGGTCATGTTCTGACGGTCAGCTGTTAATGCAGCTTTGTTAGCAGAGCTGAGGTTTCCCACCGTCTCCAGTGAGGCCAGTGAGGTGGCATCTGATGCCTTGAAGGAAGCCTGGCTGGGAATTGACTGCCTGAAGGATGAGGTGCTGTGCTCTGTGTCGGCTGAGTCCACTGATTCAGCTCTGCACTCGTCCAGTACCCCTGTCATCCAAAAGGAGTCAGGGTTCTTCTCACAGCCAGTGACATCACTATTAGTGGCCTCAGCTTCAAGACAATACTTAGACATGGCCGGCATCATGCAAGCTGGAGATGCACAACAGTTACATCACAAAGACAATTGTGTCCTTATGTCATGTTGATACCATCAATACTCTATACATGCACATATCTTAAAGAAATGTGACAGTGCTATGGTCGTGCACCATATAAATACCATGTTGTTAAAGTGAGATTTTTTTTCTCCAGTACAGAAATATCTGACTTACTAATCATCTTATGGACACTTTATGGACAGGCCTATGTTGATCCAACCAAATATGCTTGTACAGATACCTTACCGTTGTTTGAAGTACGTTCAACCTTGTCATCATCACAAGCCTCTTGGAGACGTTTGTCCACTCTGGCAGCAGTCTGATCAAGCTCACCCTCATCACAACCCTCTTGGAGAAGTTCTCTGACACTGTCAATGAGCATGTCAGATAGAAGAGCATTGATGGTTTTCCTAGAGCTGGGCTTGATGATGCCCACTTCACCTGACTGTTGTGTGATTGTGGAGTCATTATTACTCTCCAGGCATGCACTACTGCTTCGAGAGAGGGTGGGAGAGACCACCCAGTTCCTCTCTTCCATGCAGCTGTAATCCTCCATGAAGGATTCCACAGGAGGGCTGTGTGGAACACTCAGGAAGGTCTCCAGAAGGTTCTTGACCGCCCCCTCCACAAAGCTGTAGAGGAGCTCATTACAGAACTCTGTGGACAAGTCAAGGCCTCCACTCCGGTTGTCAACTGTCGTGCATGAAAAAGACTTTCTCACAGACTTCGTCTTCGCCATTTTAGACTCCAGGATCAGTTGCGCCACGTGCCGGATCAGTTGCTGAGAGAAGTGGCGGAGGTTAGGGCTCCGAAGGAACCCTGCTAGGTCCTTGGAGTCCAGGAAGGCACGCATGGGGCATGTATACTGAGAGCCCCCCCTGGATGAGGTGGACCCTCTGTCCATTTTGGGATTCCCCAGATCCACGATGGAGGAAAAGATAGAGTTGGCAGTGATGTTGGCCTCATAAGCCATGTCCTCATCTTGGATGGAGATGTGGTTCTTATCCACAGCTATGTCTGAGGAACACCCTGGAGTCTCCATTGTTCTGTCTGGGATCAGCTCTGAGGTCTCCCTGGTTACAGCTGGGATCAGCTCTGAGCTCTCCATGGTTATAGCTGGGATCAGCTCTGGGGTCTCCATGGTTCCATGTGAGATCTGCTCTGTGGTCTTCAGGGTTGAGTTGTCCCCCTGCACCACAGGAAACTGGGCATCTAGCATCAGCAGACTCTTCAGGGTCACCATCACATAGTTGACCAGGCTTTGGCTGATAGCCTTTTCCAACTCTGGCCTGGCGACCTCTTTGGACAGAACAGCACCGATAGTGTCCTTTAGGCTGTGCAGAACAACAGACAAAATGTTGCTGGCTGCCAGGCTGGTAGTGGGAGTGGTGCGGCGAGAGCCTAGTGACACAGCTTCACACAGCTCAGTGGATCCAGAGGCTTCGTCCTCACTGCCCTCTGTGATGATGTCCTCCACAGCCATGATAATCCTCTGCTTCACCTCAGGAGTGAAGAACTCGTCTGGACTCTGACGACCAGAGGAGGAGGAGGAAGTACTTTGCCCTGACGTCTGGCTGCAGTGTGAGGAACATGAGAGAGAGGGAGCCCTGCCTGTCTCTTCCCCAGCCGCCAGGCAGCACTGGGACGTCTGACACAGCGGTGATGGAGGAGACAGGGTTCTGTCATCAGTGAAGCCTAGAGATTTGTCCTCCAACACAGAGAACCTGGCGGTGCTGTACGCGCTGGTCACCATGTCTGAGCAAATACGGCTGATGTGCTCGTCTGAGAGGAAGGACCCTGGGTTGATTCTCTGTCCAATGTCAACCATCTCCAAGAGACTCTGACTTTCAGAGCTTTCTCTAGCTGCAGCTACAGCAGAATTCAACACCATGGGGATGTTCTTGAGAATGCCTGAGAGATGAGCCCCCATCTCAGGGTCGCTGGTGTCTTCTGATGTCATAGTCCATACCCCCTGTAGAACCACAGCCAATACCCTGCTGGCCATGTGTTCTAACTCAGCATCCGTCCTCACCTCTCCACCTAAAAGGGATCCAAGGGGCTGTCTCCCCAGAAGGCGACCAGTAGCTTCACCCTGGCCTGTGAGGAAGCTGGACATTTTGCGGATGATTCTCAGTCTCTCTGGGGAGGCACCAGAGTGTGGAGGTGTTGATGATGTTGATGTTGATGGGGCCTGTAGCAGCGAGGCCTCTGATGGGGTCCTTCTCTGTGGATCCTGCTTAGTGCTGGAGGAGGTCCTAGAGGATCTGGAGGTGGATCTGCTTCTCAGAGCTTTGCACAGGGAGATGGAAGGGAGGAGAACTTCAGTGGTGACGGTCAACACCCAGTCGATGATGCCATCCGAGGCGTGACTCAGGTCCTCCAAACTAATCTGAATTTTGAAGAAAGGAGCAAATAAAAACATTTCAGTGGAGGTTCCTTTTTAACCAATGTGTTGTTGAGACGTTGAATCAATTCATAACGCTTTAGTCGGCAATGAGATACATGGGAACCTTTTTCAATGTGACTGAAAGGATAGTTACTGAAATCTCTGAACTAATATTTTATATTAATAACTAATACCTTAAAGGGGCAATCAGCAGTAGAAAAAGTAACAAAACAGAATGCCCCTGTTTCAATAAAAAGCTGAGGGATGGGTTTGTAGAAATGTAACCACTTTCAAATTCATAAATAGAGGATGCCAAGGATTGAACATCCATGATATCAAGACTTTTGTTTTGATCTTGTTTTGAGCCATGTTTTGGGCTTGTTTACATTTACTTTGCTTACAAATAAATACAAACAAGCTTATATTTTGGGTTCTGATGGGGTACGGCAGTCAAACTAAGCTCATGAGGCATTTATAACTTATGTACCCATTGATTCTTGAAGAATATATAATTAATTTATAAGTTCAAAAATCGATATCGCACCGACTGATTGCCCCTTTAACTCTACATAATGGTTAGACTCACCACACCATGTAGACATTCATTCGCGATCCTCTGTTCTCTGAGATTGTCAACAGGGAGATTATGTAGTTATAATTACCTGCACTTCGTTCATTTGTAACATATTTCACACTAGGCTTCTTATTATATTACATTTAATTAAAATAAAACAAATGTTATATTTTTTTAGGGAACTTCTTTTGTGGAGTGGTTATACACAATAAAAAACGACACATATAAAAAACCATCAGTTTACATACACTGTAACTGAACTTACTCCGCAGACAGTTTCTGTAGTACACTGAAGCCCTGTTGGGAGCGCTGTTTGCTTGGTTTCTGAGGACGCTGCTCTCCACTGACTCTGGATCCAGAGGCCACTACAGCCTGACTTGTCTCCCTACAGCCAGAGGAACTGGAGGAAGACTGGAGGTGGACAGTATCATCATTCATGCGTGCATTCCAAGTGGCACCTTATTCACTATATAGTGCACTCCTTTTGACTAGGCCTGTTCAAAAATAGTCAGGCCCTAGTCAAAAGCAGTGTACTACATAGTGGATAGCGTGCCATTTTAGACAAAACGTGTGACTTATGAAAAAACTATTTTCAGTGTATATAAATTACATTTCTCATTCCAGTCAAGCAGCCCAACACTTACATTAATGGGCAAAATGTCAGAAAACTGCCAGTTGTACTTGAGTAAAGTGATAAGAGAGATCAAGTGCTGTCAATTACCTGATAGATAGGCAGATTACAAAACCATGCATCTGCTGTTACAACAATGAAACATTGTGGGCTACTTACAGTGCTATGCTGGTCCTCCATCCCTGGGACTTGAGGGTTTGTATCAGTCATATAGGCAACTGGATTTTTAAAAAGAAAAGTAATTTGCGAGAAAAGCTAAAAACAAGAGAACATCATCTTAATCTCATAATTTATAATTATTACTCATGGGATCTCTTGAATTTCTCCAGTTGTTGATCCAAGGACCTAAAAATATACTTAAACTATACGAATCCACAACAGCCTACAGAAAACAAGATCTGCGTATGTGAGAAAAGTGATCGATAAACCTATTTTAGAATACAGTTCATGTCACTAGAACTTTAGAATTGTATTTCACTAGAATTATATTTCTATGGCAATTGCCTTTGTGACGTCACTGGTCAAAACCCAAGTGGCGGTCCCGTGCGTTCGCATTGATGTGAGTAGCTTTATCGGTGTGAGCCCATTATGGAAATCAATCACCTACCATCAAGTCAAAACACGTTCAGTTTAGTTTCTCATGATTCACTACTCAAATATTCCCTTATCTCCACTAGATGGAGGCAAAGCTTTGAAGTGAATTTGCAGGTGGCGCTCATACTAGATTTATATCACATGTTCTGTCTGATCTAAATAATTACATACTTCAACGAAAAAAACAACAACAACTGAATACATTTACGGTAACACTTCCTTTAAAGGGGTCCTTGTTGCATTGTAATGACATGCGTAATTATACTGTAACAAGTATTGTAGTTAACTGTATCACCTCATAGTTACAGTGTAATTGTGTTCTGTAATTACAGAAGTGTAACAATGAATGCTTGTTACCATGCTTGTTACAAGTGGGCAGGTTTCTACTAAATTCACCAATTTATTGTTTTACTTCTTCTCAGATGGCTCCGATTCATTAGCAACTGTGACAAAGGTTGGGATCCTTTGTGGATGCCCTGGGTGTCTGAGAGATTATAGCCTATGTTCAATAGGCTCTAATTACTTACCACCCATGAATATGCACTGTTCAAAATATATCTCCAGTCAACCTTGTAGCACTTGCCCCCAAAATAAAGCATACCATCGGGATTAACTTGGTTGAGTTTACAAAAACAGATCCAGATGAGGAATAAGACACTAATTACTCGTTTTTACACAGGATTTAGCTAGTTAAAATAAAGTGTATCTTGTGGGGTACTTACTTGTAACTCATGTGTACTTATACAGTACAGTACATTACCCGTCCTGACAACCTGGCCCTCATTTTTTTACTTTCTGGAAGGGCCATCCAACTGCCAAATAAACACACTAGTACACCACAGAGTACATGTAATATCAGCATAAGTACAATGTCATTACTATGAATTACACAGGATATGGCCTTTTCTATAATTACTTAGGCCTACTACTCATTACCAAGTGAAAATACATACAAACAATAGATGAGCTTCTTCTTTAGTCAACGTTATTGCAACATGTAAAAAATACCTAACATTTCTTGAAAAAAAAAAAAAGTTTTATTGTTTGTTACATTTTTATTGTTAGATTAATGATTTGATTAATTAGATTAAACCAAGATATAACATCAAAATAACTATTCTAGTGGTGAATCAAATATGTAGCCTATAGAATCGTGAGTAGCCAGATAGCTAATTTAGAAAAATTGGATTGTCTTTTTCTCCTCTTTTTTATATTACAAGTAACAATGGAAATCAACAACTCTGTCTCTGTCTTCCTTTGTTTCTTTCTTGTCCTAGAGTCTGCGACCATGTGAAAATCTGCGGTAGAGAAGAAGAATGTATGACAATTTAGCATTAGACACTACGTTACCCTATGCTAGTTATCATCATCATGTGTTCAATAGTTTAGGCCTATAGCTAGAGAGGCCAAGCAAGCTACCTAGCTAGTTCTTGTGTTATCCTGCATATTATGTTAGGGAACGCCTACTCTGTGTAGTGTGCGTGGGCAATGACTCAATTTGCCCTTCTTAACAACCCCATTTTTAAAAACTTTGGCAAAGTGTAAAGTCTACTAAACTTAGTCCACTGAGTCTGTTTGTAACATATTGTAGTCTTGGGAACAGAAAACTGTATTGAGATTGACTGTTTAATCAGCAGAATGTCCAGTTCCAACTCGCTCCTTATCTCCCACTGCCAGCTACTGAGCTTCCTATCCCCACCATATTTGTCTGGGAGAGGAAACTCCAACCGGATGCTTCACATTTATACTTCCGATGAAACAGCTGGGCCATTGTGGCTTACTGGTGCTCTTCCATGCCGTCCCTAAGAGGGCTGAGTCACTCGTGATCTTCCTGTCCGGGTTGGCGCCACCCTTTGGGTTTGTGCCATGGGGGAGATCTTCGTGGGCTATACTCGGCCTTGTCTCAGGATGGTAAGTTGGTGGTTGAAGATATCCCTCTAGTGGTGTGGGGGCTGTGCTTTGGCAAAGTGGGTGGGGTTATATCCTGCCTGTTTGGCCCTGTCTGGGGGTATCGTCGAATGGGGCCACAGTGTCTCCTGACCCCTCCTGTCTCAGCCTCCAGTATGTATGCTGCAATAGTTCATGTGTCAGGGGGCTAGGGTCAGTCTGTTATATCTGGAGTATTTCTCCTGTCTTATGCGGTGTCTTGTGGGAATTTAAGTATGCTCTCTAATTAGCTCTCTTTTTCTCTCTCTTTCTTTCTCTCTTTCTTTCTTTCTCTCCTTTATTTCTTTATTTCCCTCTCTCGGAGGATCTGAGCCCTAGGACCATGCCTCAGGACAACCTGGCCTGATGACTCCTTGCTGTCCATAGTCCACCTGGTTGTGCTGCTGTTCCAGTGTCAACTGTTCTGCCTGTTCCTATGGAACCCTGACCTGTTCACCGGACATGCTACTTGTCCCAGACCTGCTGTTTTCAACTCTCTAGAGACAGCAGGAGTGGTAGAGATACTCTGAATGATCGGCTATGAAAAGCCAAATGACATTTACTCCTGAGGTGCTGACCTGTTGCACCCTCTACAACCACTGTGATTATTATTATTATTTGACCCTGCTGGTCATCTATGAACATTTGAACAACTTGGCCATGTTCTGTTATAATCTCCACCCAGGACAGCCAGAAGAGGACTGGCCACCCCTCATAGCCTGGTTCCTCTCTAGGTTTTTTCCTAGGTTCTGGCCTTTCTAGGGAGTTTTTCCTGCCACCATGCTTCTACACCTACATTGCTTGCTGTTTGGAATTTTAGGCTGGGTTTCTGTACAGCACTTTGTGACATCAGCTGATGAAGGACTTTATAAATACATTTGATTGATTGATTGATTGTTCTATCTGCGCTAACACTAATAAATTAGTGTTTAGCTACATTGAAAAGGAACTCGCGTTACTCATAGTGTGTGTTGACACACCTAGCTGGCTAGCTATGAATGACGATGGCTTTTCAAGTCACTCAGAAGTGCTATTTGCAGAGTTAATTTTTTAAGCTATTCCCCAGTGACCAAAAATAAGCAACATACTGTATGGGCAGTATGTTGCTTTTGTCTGTCAGCTGTTTAGAGTGCTCATTGCTTTGTTTTTCAGGTGTGCACTGGCATTGATATTCTCTGTGTCGTCCGTGGCCACAAGAAGTAGACCATTTATTTAGCTTTATTATTTTTTATCAATATTTGTGTTCTTTCCTGGATCACCTGATGATGATCGACAATATCACTAGACAGCTAGCCTTCAGCTAGACACCAATACACATCCAATCCATCTAACAAGTAGGCTATAAGCCATGACAGTAGCCGAGGCCTAAATATAGTTGACTCTTTCGGTTAGAAGCATTCGATTTTGCAATGGCAGATTTGTGTGCCGAGATAACGGTGTTTACTGCGCTGCGAAACATAATGAAATGTTAAGTAGGCATAGTTACACTTACAGTGCATTTCTCCATGATCCATGATCCAGATCTCCATGATCCAGCATTCCTATTGGGTTTAAGTTCAATGCTCTAAGTTCACTGTTCCTAGGCCGTTATTGTAAATAAGTATTTGTTCATAACTGACTTGCCTAGTTAAATAATAAAAAAATAAAAACATTTAATCGGAGTTTACACACCTATTTATTTTACCACACTAGGCTACATTACTGGCTACCAGTAGGCCAATTTGAAGTTCAAGTTCGGATGTTGGCATTATTTTGGAGTGGATGAATATACAGGCACCCTACTTTTTGAAGTGGTTTGTTTGACAATCAGATAATAAAAGCTAATTCATCCATTAAATTACACCTTTACCATTAGGACCATTATAAAAATGTGCACGAGTTCACCCAATCATAGCCGTGGGAAGTAGGGGGGCTGAGGGTATTGCAGCACCACTTGAAAATATCAACAACAAAAAAATATTTGTGAAAATTAAAATTATTTTAAATTTAATTTGTTAATGTTTTATTCTCAAAAGTAGTGCACTGGACCTTATAGTAGTCTTGTATTAGCGGGTGGACAACATTTTTACTGAGGATATTAGTTTCCAGACCGGGCTAGTTGAAAATGTGTTTAACTAGCCTGCTGGCTAGTGACATTTTGTCTTATCTAATATCTCAGGGCACAGACTTTGCACCAGGGCAGCTGGGCTAGTAAGAATGGTGGTCTACTAGCTCAACTGTCCAGTGCCCAAAATCCTTATGTTTCGTTCCAAGTGGGGAACAAGCGTGATTGCACATTGGATGATGCCTTCTCAGCATGGATGAGTAGTATGTTGATATTTGTTGCTTACTTTATAAGTGTTTATGTCATGTATTGTCATATTATGTCTTGTTCCTGTTCTTTCTCTTCACTCCGTCTCCCTCTGCTGGTCGTATTAGGTTACCTTCTCTTCCTCTCCTTCCCCCAGCTGCTCCTCATCTTCTCTAACTACCTCGTTCACCCTTTTCCCACCTGTTCCCTTTTTTCCCTCTGATTAGGTCTCTATTTCTCTCTCTGTTCCTGCTTCTGTCTTTGTCAGATTCTCGTTTGAGTTTCTCATGCCAGAACCAAACTATCGTCTCGTTTGCTTCAGCCTTGTCCTGTCCTGTCGGAATCTGCCTATTCATCTGATGCTACGTGTGATCAGGTACCTCTGTCCTCTACAACCCAGCTATTCTCCTCTGCTGCTAGAAGGGGACTCTAACCCAGCTATTCTCCTCTGCTGCTAGAAGGGGAACTCTTCTGTGATATTCAGAAGGACTTTATGATTTATTTGTCGCCCTCTCTGCGGGTTGTTTATTTTGCCATCATACATTTGAAGAGGATCTATGTCTTACCTGTGTTTTGACATTAAAGGACTCTGTTTTTGTTAAACCGCTTTTGGGTCCTCACTCACGTGCATAACAGTTTACTAAACAGTACATTCTAAATAGTATATAGTACGATTAGTACGCAGTATGCAGTTTAAGTCAATAGTAGGCAAGGCAGATTTTGGAGAAGGCCACAGTGTTGCCTTCCAAAGCCAAACATGAATTTGTAATTTTATTGAACAAGCTTTTTCAAATTCAGCTCACTTCCAGCAAAGTTTGTTGAGTGAACAAACATTCATACTATAGCTGAATGTCTTGTCTTTCTGAAGTCCACCCCACTCACAGAATAACACTAATCAAACCATGTTTATGTTGTTTATTTTACAGTGAAGGCAAACATGAATTTGTATTTTGACTCAAGTTTTTATACATTCAGCTCACTGTTAGCAAAGTTTGTTGAGTGAACACACATGTACACGTTAGCTACATTTATTGTCCTTCTAAAGTCCACCCAACTCACAGAAAAGAGCTGATTAAGCAATTGGTTAAGTTGTCTGTTTTACAGTGTAGTTGCAGCGACTCAATCAACCATCTGTCAGCCCAGTCACTATTATTATCCCATGTGATTGTGATTAGTACACTAGCATATGGCTGTCTAACCGATGCTCAAAGTTTAAGTTGAGGGAAACAATGTGTTGCGTGTATTTTGACAAAATATCCACTTTATTCTTATCAAAACATAATTTGACATGTAAATCATTTTTAGGTGAAAGAAATAGATCACAAAAAGACTGTTCTTTTTGCAAAATTAATCCTATAGTAAGTTAGCATATTCTGTCAAATGAAAATATAAAGTTCCCTTATATAATGTGCAACTTTTTTTCCAAAGTACAATCCACATTAGTACTGAAAAGCTGATTTACTATAATTTGATTGCAGTATCGTTTAGTTTTTAGGAGTTTGAGGAAAATATATATTTTGTCATATTTTTGTGGTGAAAACAACTGCCATTTAAAGGGGCAGTACACCATCATTTAAAATATACTTAATTTTATTGAAAAAAAGTGATTCATCCATTGATCCTGAGAGACAATGACCAAAAATATGGCTTAATTGTCTTTATTTACTTACTCCACAGCCAACTGTAGCTGCTAGTGAAACAATGGGAGTGTTAGGGCCTATAGCAGGATGTGTCAAAAAGCATGCACAAATCCTCAAAGTCACTTCAAACCAAATGTTATAGCAACCAAAATACCATAACAAGATGTACATATAGAATATTCTGGGATATTATTGGAATTATTGTATTTATATACCATTTTCCGTAGAATATCTATTTTTCGAAGAATACACACCAATACAGCTCTATGTGTACATTCAGAGGGTAGTTTATTTCTCTATTACACTCCTACCAAGTATGCATTCCACTGACAAGACTTTTATGAGCTGTTTTGACTTCAACTAAGTATACATCTAAGGTAACTTTTATTTTGTACAATGTCATACCTAGTTATAACCAGTTATAACCATAGGTGAGTACATAACGTGCTCCATCTCTGTAGGTGATCTGTCTATCAGGTCCATCTCCACCCTCTAAGGATATGTATAACTTAACATTAACTTAACATTGTCTACAGAGAAACATGGATTCAAATAAATACTTTTTTCGATTTGCCTTAGAATAACCACTTTTTTGGAGAACAGAATACACAACAATACAGCGCTCTGTGTAGATTCTGAGTCTGAGTTCTGTATTGCATTTCTATCAACGATAACCATATCGGTGTGATCGAGGCGTTAGGCCAAGACAGTAAGCCTGCCAAAATGAAATAGCAATTGCGAACTTGATCAAATGTTTCTGGAGGAGAATGTTTTATTTTGCAGTGACACTTGCGATATCTGACCGTTTCTGAACGACAACAACCGCACATTTTTGGGGGACCTGTAAAAAGATCGTTTGAATTCAATAGTGTTTTGCGTTTACTTTTTCCCGATATTAAATATGTTGCGCTGCCTGTGAATTCTGAAACCTTGTCTACTCGATAAAAAAAAGACTAGTCTACAGTAGGCCCACTTACAGTTGTAGCCTACACACTTCAATGTAAAAGATCAACTTTCCTTTCACCTGTTAAATTCTACTGTATGTTTGCCTATAAACCGCGCTCCCTTTCGCTACAAAACATAACATTATAATATCTAGTATGCACAATTAAAGATGCGCATGGTAATTTGTTGTACGTCTACTTTGGGAATACGAACTCATCATGGCCAGAAAAGGTGAGGAATTTATTTTGCAATGGTTATGATAGTGTGTATGCATTATGTTTATACATTAAAGTGTCTACTCGAGAATTTGACGTTACAGTATTCAGATGCACTAGCCTAAAAACGTCAATGGAAAAGGTTAACCGTCTGTTTTTACCATGTTAACCGTCTGTTTTTACCATTAAACTGTGCTTCGGATAACAGCAAATTATTGCATCTTGTTATTACATTTAGCTACCTATGTTTTGTTGTTATGAATAAGAGTTATTTTATATTCCTGCACAAGACTACTAGGCTACTTTTTCCTTCTTGCAATGCAATACTTTGACCACTAGAAATTGTGTGTAGTCTACGCATGGTCTAACGTTTTTCGGGGAATAAGTACATTCTCAAATCAAGTTCAGTTTTTATAAATGCCAACTTTTGCGTGAAAACTAGACTCGCATTTTTTGGGATATATTTTGTGTATAAACAACGTTTATAAATTAGACCCGAGCACATCTGCACACTAGAGAAATCGTCCTTCTGTAATGAATACTCGGGGAGAAAAAGGTGTAGATTCACGCACAGATTGTGGCAGGTGTTTATTTCGCGTTCTCAGAAGTCAGGAATCGTGGTCACAGGCAGTCAATGGTCGTCATACACAGGTAGGCAAATAGGCAGGTGAATCCAAACGAGGACTGAAAACTATAACTGGTTCTCACAAACGAGCTAGGAAAAGGCTTAGTAGAGTCAACACGAACAATACCTCACGAAGGCACACAACGAAACAGAACACAAGGTTGACTAAGAAAATAAATACAGAACCTTAGACCTTCCATCACCCATTGAAGCTTATTCTCGAAGCTTATTCTCTGTCCACAGTTGTTTAGTATCCCTAAATATAATGCTAATGTCAGAGGGAAATTGGAAATATAACATTTGTCAATATGATAGTTTATGGTCAAATGATCAATCCAGGAATATACTTGAATATGCAGTTATTATATGTGCACTTTACACTTAATATTCCTTAATATACCTTGATTGTTGTTTTGCTCAGCCTATTTGTTGTAAGATTATGTGTAAGATTGTCTACATGATTTTCATCAAAGGCTAACTCATAGTCCACTGAGTTACCACTCATTTAAAATTGACCACCAGCTCAAGAACATGCTTCATCTGAACTTTAAACACCTGTGACATCATTTTAAAATACTGTATCACATTTCCTTACAGGAACAAGTAAGTACTTCCATCTCTCTTCCTGAGAAAAGGGTTTTTGTAGATGACAAGTATGTAGTGGTGTAATTTGCATCAATATACAGTTTTCATAGACCCTATCTTGCCCATTGATTGTGTTACAGAAACAGTGCCTTGTTACCACGCTGGTTGCTTAGGAAAGAACCAGCCAAGGTTGACAAAGTAGCTTGTTCTCCTTTCTGACTGTATGGATCTTACACCTTACACTGTAACAAATTGCTGTACATTTAAAGCATTTTTTTTACAGTTAGCTACTGTAATTCTATATTACAGTACAGTACTGTAAAGAGCAATGCATTATGTTGGCTCACTGGCATTCCAATTTACAATAACATTTTACAGTAAAGTAGTATAATTCTGTGGATTATGGTGCATTGTGGGAAAATGTTGTGAGCAAGGAAAGAATCTCTGGCTCATTAACATATTTTGAGGGGGGCCTTGTAAGTGGCTATATTTGTTGCACCCCTTAGTGAGAATGCTGTACCCCACAGAATACAGTACCATACCATATATTTCTAGTCTAAAATCTTTTTTTCCTGTAAATCTAAAGTAATTTACTGGCTACTATGCTGCCAGTAATTTACTGTAAATCAGTACCACCCCACAGAATACAGTACCAGATTTATTTTAAGGGGAGTTCAAAAATCCTTTTAAACACTAGTGGGTGCATGCTATTGTTGTTTTGGGCTCATTAACATATTTTGAGACGTGCCTTGTTAGTGGCTATATTTGTTGCACACGTTAGTGACTTCTGTAACAGTTGACTTCTGCAACCGTAAAAGCCTTGGTTTCATGCATGTTAACATTAGAAGCCTCCTCCCTAAGTTTGTTTTATTCACTGCTTTAGCACACTCTGCCAACCCTGGTGTCCTAGCCATGTCTGAATCCTGGCTTAGGAAGGCCACCAAAACCCCTAAAATTTCCATCCCCAAATATACCATTTTCCGACAAGATAGAACTGCCAAAGGGGGCGGAGTTGAAATCTACTGCAGAGATAGCCTGCAGAGTTCTGTCATACTATCCAGCTCTGTGCCCAAACAATTTGAGCTTCTACTTTTAAGAATTCACCGTTCCAGAAATAAGTCTCTCACCGTTGCCGCTTGCTATAGACCACCTTCTGCCCCCAGATGTGCCCTGGACACCAAATGCGAATTGATTGCCCCCCATCTATCGTCAGAGTTCGTACTGTTAGGTGACCTAAACTGGGAGTAAAATCTAAACTAGATGCCCCCAATCTTACACAAATGATCAATGAACCTACCAGATACAACCCCAAATCCGTAAACACGGGCACCCTCATAGATATCATCCTAACCAACCTTCCCTCCAAATACAACTCTGCTGTTTTCAACCAAGATCTCAGCGATCATTGCCTGCATCCGTAATGGGTCAGCGGTCAAGCGACCTCCACTCATCACTGTCAAACGGTCCTTGAAACACTTCTAATCGACCTGGCCCGGGTATCCTGGAAGGATATTGACCTCATCCCGTCAGTAGAGGATGCCTGTTTTTTTTTAAATGCCTTCCTCACCATCTTAAACAAGCATGCCCCATTCAAGAAATTTAGAACCAGGAACAGATATAGCCCTTGGTTGTCTCCAGACCTGACTTCCCTTAACCAACACAAAACATTCTATGGTGTTCTGCATTAGCATCGAACAGCCCCTGCGATATGCAATATACACAGGCAGTTAGAAAAGCCAAGGCTAGCTTTTTCAAACAGAAATTTGCTTCCTGCAACACAAACTCAAAAAAGTTCTGGGACACTGTAAAGTCCATGGAGAATAAGAACACCTCCTCCCAGCAGTCCACTGCACTGGGGATAGGAAACGCTGTCACCTCCGATAAATCCACTATAATTGAGAATTTCAATAAGCATTTTTCTACGACTGGCCATGCTTTCCACCTGGCTAACACTACCCCGGTCAACTGCACTGTACCCCCCACAGCAACTCACCCAAGCCTTCCCCATTTCTCCTTCTCCCAAATCCAGTCAACAAATCAGCCGGGCTAGACAATCTGGACCCTCTCTTTCTAAAATTGGCTGCCAAAATTGTTGCAACCCCTATTACTAGCCTATTCAACCTCTCTTTCGTGTCATCTGAGATTCCCAAAGATTGGAAAGCACCCGCGGTCATCCCCCTCTTCAAAGACGGGGGACACTCTTGACCCAAACTGCTACAGACCTATATCTATCCTACCCTGCATTTCTAAGGTCTTCGAAAGCCAAGTCAACAAACCGATTACTGACCATTTCGAATCCCACCGCACCTTCTCCGCTATGCAATCTGGTTTCAGAGCTGGTCATGGGTGCACCTCAGCCACGCTCAAGGTCCTGAACGATATCTTAATTGATAATTGATAAGAAACAATACTGTGCAGCCGTACTCATTGACCTGGCCAAGGCTTTCGATTCTGTCAATCACCACATTCTCATCGGCAGACTCGATAGCCTTGGTTTCTCAAATGATTGCCTCGCCTGGTTCACCAACTACTTCTCTGATAGAGTTCAGTGTGTCAAATCGGAGGGCCTGTTGTCCAGACCTCTGGCAGTCTCTATGTGGGTGCCACAGGGTTCAATTCTCGGGCCGACTCTTTTCTCTGTATACATCAATGATGTCGCTCTTGCTGCTGGTGATTCCCTGATCCACCTCTACGCAGACGACACCATTCTGTATACTTCTGGCCCTTCTTTAGACACTGTGTTAACTAACCTCCAGACGAGTTTCAATGCCATACAACTCTCCTTCCGTGGCCTCCAACTGCTCTTAAATGCAAGTAAAACTAAATACATGCTCTTCAACCGTTCGCTACCCGCACCTGCCCGCCCGTCCAACATTACTACTCTGGATGGTTCTGACTTAGAATATGTGGACAACTACAAATACCTAGGTTTCTGGTTAGATTGTAAACTCTCCTTCCAGACTCACATTAAGCATCTCCAATCCACAATTAAATCTAGAATTGGCTTCCTATTTCGCAACAAAACATCCTTCACTCATGCTGTCAAACATACCCTCGTCAAACTGACTATCCTACCGATCCTTGACTTCGGCGATGTCATTTACAAAATAGTCTCCAACACTCTACTCAGCAAATTGGATGCAGTCTATCACAGTGCCATCTGTTTTGTCACCAAAGCCCAATAAAATACTTACCACTGCGACCTGTATGCTCTCGTTGGCTGGCCCTCGCTTCATATTCGTCGCCAAACCGACTGGCTTCAGGTCATCTATAAGTCTTTGCTAGGTAAAGCCCCGCCTTATCTCAGGTCACTGGTCACCATAGCAGCACTCACCCATTGCACGCGCTCCAGCAGGTATATTTCACTGGTCACCCCCAAAGCCAATTCCTCCTTTGGCCGCCTTTCCCTCCAGTTCCCTGCTGCCAATGACTGGAACGAATTTCAAAAATCACTGAAGCTGGAGACTCATATCTCCCCCTCTAACTTTAAGCACCAGCTGTCAGAGCAGCTCACAGATCACTGCACCTGTACATAGCCTATCTGTAAATAACCCATCCAACTACCTCATCCCCATACTGTTATTTTATTTTTTCACCCCAGTATCCCTACTTGCACATTCATCTTCTGCACATCTGTCACTCCAGTGTTTAATTGCTAAATTGTAATTATTTCGCTACTATGGCCTATTTATTGCCTTACTTCGCCTCATTTACACACACTGTATATAGACTTTCTTTTTATGTTATTGACTGTATGTTTGTTTATTCCATTCCTCTGTGTTGATTTTTGTGTCGCACTGCTTTGCTTTATCTTGGCCAGGTCGCAGTTGTAAATGAGAACTTGTTATCAACTGGCCTACATGGTTAAATAAAGGTGACAAAAAAATTGTTTTAAAGAGTGCTGTACCAATTTAACTGAAATGTGGTAGTAGTTCCCTGTCAAGTTATTGTATATAGGGGACAGATCAGAGTGGCAGCAAGTGTTTTGCCAAGCCATTTTCGTATGTTTTTCCCTGTAATCACGGCCAGTTTGGAAGCCTTTGTGTTAGTCCTAGAAGTGCAAGTGATATAAAATACCAAATATTCATAAATATGGTGTAATATACAAACACCTAGCAGCCAACCTGCTTGCACCAATCCCATGTAATTACAGTAAAATACCAATACTACAATAACAGTAGCAATTACTTAAAGTATAGTAAGCTAATTTTACAGTATTGTTCTGTATTGTTGCTATGATATTACAGTAAATTAGAGAAAGTTAGTGGTAAATTACTGTGACTATTACCGTGTCATACTTTGCACTAGTCAGAGATGGGCAAAAAATACATCAAAAGGTATCTTGACACAAATACAAAATACTTCGAAGACCAATGTATCCTTCAATACAAAAACCTTCTCAGTAACGGATACAGAAACGTTTTACTTGCTGTGACTTTGGAGAGTGTCTGCTAAATGACCAAAATTGAAATGTAAAAATGATAAACAAGAACATATCACAGTCATAGCAAGTAAACGTTTTTTTTTTTTTTTACCATTACTGAGAATGTTAAAGTTAAGTGGGCTATTTGCAAGTTTATTTTGTGTTAGAAAACACAAAATACATATATAAAAAAAAACTGTCACAAAATAGATTAATTGTACGGTAGGCCAGTGAAATACAAATGACAGAGTAGGTATTGAAATACCTATATCAAATGCTTTTAACAGAAATAGTGCACGTAGTTGGCACTAGTTACCTACACTGTACATCTACAACGGTGTATTAACCACTGTGCTTCCACTAATGCACTGTCAAGTCTAGAAATACAACATGTTGGTGTAGTCAGGTGTTACAGTAATATATCGCTTACATTTGTGTGTCAGTAAAGGTCCTGTAAATCTACAGTCATTTACTGGCTTCTGTGCTGCCATTATTTTACTGTACATTTGCAGATACCTACTGGCTACTGTACTGTCTGTAATTTACTGTAAAAATTATAGCAAATGTTTTACAGTGTGCTTTTGGTCTGTTTGTCTGTGCCTAAGCATGTCAAGGCTCAGTCAGCTCATAAAAGGTTGGGTAAGGTAGGGTAAAGGTCATCTATGAAGTTGGAGAGTGTGCTTGCAAACACTCACAAGCACATTAGACTTAACCAAGTAATGTGACCAAACCATAGACCAGTCATTTAAGGTTGATATTAATGCATGGTCTGTTGTACATATTTTTTAGAAGGGCTAGGCCCCTTAATTGTTTAAATTTGTCCTGGGCCCCCTATTGGCTAACACCTGCCCTGGCAAGTGGCAACACATTGCCATGAGTGCTTGTGCTCTAAATTTCAGCAATTGTTACTGGTCAGGCAAGTCATTTAAGCTACTCAGAGGTGTCAAACATTCGTGCCATTCATGCTTTGTTGTTGGTGTTGTTGATAGGATGATCATAGGATTATAACCCTTGGGAGAGATTATTTAATACAGATTTCAGCTTGATGGATGTTCATGTATGATACATGTGAATGTACAGAATGTGTGCTTTCATATCCATCTGGGTTCTCGTCTACTTTCTCTACCACAGTTAGAATACAACAGAGCACAATCAGACCTGGAGTGACTAAGGGGGCAGCTGAAATTGACGAGGGGGCACAATTTTTGTTGCGTTCTTGCTTTGGAATTATATTGAATTCTGCTTATATCACGCTATACCACAATAAACATAAAGTTCAAATGCGGAGACTCCGAGATCATTGAGCGCTTTTGAAGTGACAGGTTGGTGTGAAATCCTTTGCCTATCTCCGCTGTGCTGTATCAGCACAATGAACAGCGTAAGGCCATTTTGGTAATGAATATAGGCTATAAGATAGATAGGCTGCTTGTAATAGGTGAATTACCCTATGTGAATGTAGGCATGCACACAGCTGTCTTACCAAAATAATGCAAACTAAATGTTGAAAGTAGTAGCCTAGTTATTCATGCATGCAAACAAACATACTGAACAGCACTTTGGCTTACAATATCAACACAACTGCAAATGCAAACGAATACCAACAAAACAGTGGTATCTCGTAGTAGGCCAGGTAAACAAAATATCAGATCGATAAAGTCATGGCACAATCTATATTTAGGCTAGTTACATTAACAGTAAACGAATGCAGTAAATAAAAGACGAATAGTTTAATCTTTTTCACATCTAGAAAGTCGGCTCTCTGGGCCTCTACCAGTTGGCTGTTGCGTTCACTGAATCGTTCTGACATTTCACCAATGACAGCATCCAACGTGCTGAAGAACAGTGTTTTACACTCAGTCTTTACTCCTCTGTCTGTGTCGGCCTACTGTACTGTCCACCACGTATTGCTGGATATTAATACTTACATAATGTTGTCATTTTCTTGGGGCTGTTTGTGCGTCAGTACCACAGGCACTGCACTATGCCCAAATTGCTTTGAACTCGATGTTACACCTCAGCTTCTCAATGCACTCCAACGCACTGTGGACCACTTTGACTCTAGTGTAAAGATCTGTTGCTTTTGCCTGGAGTCATTTGTTTGGAGGATCGAAAAGACTGAGGATTCTGGCTGTAAACCTTAATTCAGGGTCTGTCAACGCCTTCAACAGCCCTGTAGCCTCCAATCTTACTTATGTGTTGTGATATGATGTCAGAGGAACTTCTGTGACATCATCACATCACAAAACTTTTAACACCCATTGATACAGTAGCCAGGTGTCCGGTCCATCTTTGATCCAGGAGCCTTTTTAAGGTTTCTGCAGTGTACACGGCAGCCACTGTTGGTTAATAATTTGTAGTGAGTCACAGACATTAAGAAAGTCCTCCAGCACATTCTCAGACAACATTGCGTGAACTACTACTAAGTGAAGCTTGTTTTTCCCCGCTTTTTATGGAAACTCAAGGAGTCATACCTAACCGCCACAGTGGCTTTCCATAGCCCCTCTACACACACTACGGTGCGCTCTGTCCATTGTGCTGACACAGCGCAGCGGAGATACAGATATTGCGAAAACCTGTCACTCAATTATTTTAACCCATTTCCTATTTTTATATAGGGACATACAGTGCCTTGCGAAAGTATTCGGCCCCCTTGAACTTTGCGACCTTTTGCCACATTTCAGGCTTCAAACATAAAGATATAAAACTGTATTTTTTTGTGAAGAATCAACAACAAGTGGGACACAATCATGAAGTGGAACGACATTTATTGGATATTTCAAACTTTTTTAACAAATCAAAAACTGACAAATTGGGCGTGCAAAATTATTCAGCCCCTTTACTTTCAGTGCAGCAAACTCTCTCCAGAAGTTCAGTGAGGATCTCTGAATGATCCAATGTTTACCTAAATGACTAATGATGATAAATACAATCCACCTGTGTGTAATGAAGTCTCCGTATAAATGCACCTGCACTGTGATAGTCTCAGAGGTCCGTTAAAAGCGCAGAGAGCATCATGAAGAACAAGGAACACACCAGGCAGGTCCGAGATACTGTTGTGAAGAAGCTTAAAGCCGGATTTGGATACAAAAAGATTTCCCAAGCTTTAAACATCCCAAGGAGCACTGTGCAAGCGATAATATTGAAGTGGAAGGAGTATCAGACCACTGCAAATCTACCAAGACCTGGCCGTCCCTCTAAACTTTCAGCTCATACAAGGAGAAGACTGATCAGAGATGCAGCCAAGAGGCCCATGATCACTCTGGATGAACTGCAGAGATCTACAGCTGAGGTGGGAGACTCTGTCCATAGGACAACAATCAGTCGTATATTGCACAAATCTGGCCTTTATGGAAGAGTGGCAAGAAGAAAGCCATTTCTTAAAGATATCCATAAAAAGTGTTGTTTAAAGTTTGCCACAAGCCACCTGGGAGACACACCAAACATGTGGAAGAAGGTGCTCTGGTCAGATGAAACCAAAATTGAACTTTTTGGCAACAATGCAAAACGTTATGTTTGGCGTAAAAGCAACACAGCTGAACACACCATCCCCACTGTCAAACATGGTGGTGGCAGCATCATGGTTTGGGCCTGCTTTTCTTCAGCAGGGACAGGGAAGATGGTTAAAATTGATGGGAAGATGGATGGAGCCAAATACAGGACCATTCTGGAAGAGAACCTGATGGAGTCTGCAAAAGACCTGAGACTGGGACGGAGATTTGTCTTCCAACAAGACAATGATCCAAAACAGGGTAGCCTAGTGGTTAGAGCGTTGGACTAGTAACTGGAAGGTTGCAAGTTCAAACCCCCGAGCTGACAAGGAACAAATCTGTCGTTCTGCCCCTGAACAGGCAGTTAACCCACTGTTCCTAGGCCGTCATTGAAAATAAGAATTTGTTCTTAACTGACTTGCCTGGTTAAATAAAGGTAAAATAAAATAAAAAAAAAATTAAGCAAAATCTACAATAGAATGGTTCAAAAATAAACATATCCAGGTGTTAGAATGGCCAAGTCAAAGTCCAGACCTGAATCCAATCGAGAATCTGTGGAAAGAACTGAAAACTGCTGTTCACAAATGCTCTCCATCCAACCTCACTGAGCTCGAGCTGTTTTGCAAGGAGGAATGGGAAAAAATGTCAGTCTCTCGATGTGCAAAACTGATAGAGACATACCCCAAGCGACTTACAGCTGTAATCGCAGCAAAAGGTGGCGCTACAAAGTATTAACTTAAGGGGGCTGAATAATTTTGCACGCCCAATTTGTCAGTTTTTGATTTGTTAAAAAAGTTTGAAATATCCAATAAATGTCGTTCCACTTCATGATTGTGTCCCACTTGTTGTTGATTCTTCACAAAAAAATACAGTTTTATATCTTTATGTTTGAAGCCTGAAATGTGGCATAAGGTCGCAAAGTTCAAGGGGGCCGAATACTTTCGCAAGGCACTGTAAAACTAAAACTGAGGGGGCACAAGTTTCAACTGAGGGGCCTAAGCCCCCTTGCCTCCTTGTGGAGCTGGGTCCTGTCACGTGTGCTCCGTCTCCAGCCTCTAGGTCACCAGGCTGCTCATTATGGCGCACACCTGTCGTTACACGCACCTGCGTGTCGTCAGACTCAACTGGACTCCACCACTTCCCTGATTACCTTCCCTATATATGTCATTCCCTTTGCTTCCTTCCCCATGCGTCATTGTTTCTATTCCTGCGTCATGTCTGCGTTGTCCGTGTTTCTTATTTTGTATTATGTTGTGTTTATTTATTAAAACACTCACTCCCTAAACTTGCTTCCCGACTCTTAGCGCACATTGTTACAGGTCCAAGCTCAGTGTGCTGCATAAGGGAGAAGTTGAGCATGTGCGTGTGTGCGTATGTGTGTGTGATTGCCTGCCTCCACAGCAAATTGGCCAGTGTTATCTAGCGTTGATTCCATAATTAAATATACACTGCATTCAGAAAGTATTCGGACCCCTTCACTTTTTCCACATTTTGTTACATTACAGCCTTATTCAAAAATGTATTTTAAAAAAAATGTTTATCCTCATCAATCCACACACAATATCCCATAATGACAAAGCAAAAACAGGTTTTTAGATTTTTTTTAGCAAATGTATTAAAAATAAAAACACTGAAATAAATTATTTACATAAGTATTCTGCTATACTAACTCTCAACAGTAAGTTGAAAACCCGACTGAGTTCCTAAAAAACAAATAATAATAATCTCGGTCAAGCAATCGTTTTGTGTCATGAGCCTCCCCTGCTTTTCTCTCTCTCTCTCTCTCTTTCTCTTTCTCTCTCTCTCTCTCTCTCTCTCTCTCTCTCTCTCTCTCTCTCTCTCTCTATCTCTCTCTATCTCTCTCTATCTCTCTCTCTCTCTCTCTCTCTCTCTCTCTCTCTCTCTCTCTCTCTCTCTCTCTCTCTCTCTCTCTCTCTGTGTGCATTGTTGTAAATTCAGTTTGGTAGCCTGGTGGTTGTTGTCATGTCATTCATTGTTGAGGCCACCTGCCGCTGTATGGAAGCTCTACCAAATAGTTCAAACAATGTAGCGTAACAGAGTAGTGCAAGTATTGGAGATGTTGAAAAGAGAAGAGGGAGTTCTAAATCGGAAATAACACTTGCCAACAAACCAGCATGGTTAGACTTTACTGGCAAGGGAGGTACTGTATGTTTAATGACATTCTCTCTTTCTCTCCTGCTCTTTCTCTCCCTCTGTCTCACACTTCTGTTTTTCTCTCCCTTTCTCATATTTTACTTTCATGTGCTCATGTGCAACAGCTTTAAGCTGCATTTGCTAAAGGGTATTTCAACATACTCTTTATTACAACAGCATATTTCAGTGTTAACACAGTAAAACAACAGTTTTATCTAGCATTCAGGTTCCCTTATCACATCATAGACATCTTTGTTACTGGTTGTACAATCTTCTATTGGTGTGTAAAGCCTAGACTTCCTGGTCCCACATCTGTTTGTTCTATCATGTCAACTCCATTGCGATCAACCCAAACTGCTGCTGTGTCAACCCAACTGACAATTTAAATAAAAAAACAACTGACGGTTAAATTAACTCAACTAACTTGGTCAAAATGACCCAGCATGTGTTCTGTCCAATATTTACCCAGAGCTGGGTTACCAAATAACAAAATTGGGTTGTTTGTAGCCCAGCATTTTTTAGAGTGCACAAACAGGCCTGCACAGTCTATAGACTCCCTATGATGACAGCTGTACTCATGGGGAAATTGAGTTGTGGGTGATTGAACTGGCCCTACTGCTCAGTTCAACTTCCCTTTTCTTAAGGAAAGCCTTACAGTCAAGCCCTGATAGGCACTCTGTCACATTTCCACATTAACACGGGCTGTGAGACCATGATTTGTGATTTGTCATGGGGATATTTTTGGCTATCTACGTGTGGTTAGCTAGCTAAACAATGCCACTTTATATAATGTTTACATACCCTACATTACTCATCTCATATGTATATACTGTACTCTATACCATCCACTGCATGGCCATTCGGCCATCGCTCATTCATATATTTTTATGTACATATTCTTATTCATTCCTTTACACTTGTGTGTATAAGGTAGCTGTTGTGAAATTGTTAGGTTAGATTACTTGTTAGATATTACTGCATGGTCGGAATTAGAAGCACATCTGCTAACCATGTTTATGTGACAAATACCATTTGATTTGATATTTCATGAGGTCTGTGGGTCATTCTCTCAGTATATTGTGGTCCAGGAGGTGGGGTTCATATATATACGATCTGTTTTTATGTACTAAGTTGAGGAGACAAATTACTTGGTGTTACCTTAAATTATAAACTGTCATGATCAAAACAAATGGTTGTAAAGATGGGGAGAGGTCTTTCCATAATAGAGAGATGCTTTGCTTTTTTGGCACCACGCTCCAATAATCAAGTCCTGCAGGCTCTAGTTTTGTCTTATCTTGATTGTTATCCAGTCACGTGGTCAGGTGCTTGCTCTTCATTGTATTCAAAGGGCTAATATAAAAACTATTACATGCCAGTCTATCTTGGCTAAGAGCTGAGGAGAGACTGACCACATCACTTCTTCTTTTTTATAAGAAACGTTAATGTGTTGAAAATTCCAAGTTGTTTGCAAGTCAACTTACACACATCTCTGACACACACATTTACCCCACCAGACATGCTACCAGGCGTCTTTTAACAGTCCCCTAATCCAGAACAGAACAAATTCAAGAACCAACCTAACCTGGAGTAGCAGTGTGGATGTGTTTGTTGTTGTTCCATGTAAATTTGGTCTTTTTCATATTTTTTTTGTATATATTTCAATATATTTCAATCTCTTTTTCCATTTTTAAATTAAATATACCTTCCGGCAACCTGCCTCACCCAATGTTTTACGGATCTGCTATTTTTAGACGTTATAGCTAGAACCTCCGAGGCCTCAGAGGCGAGCTGTCAGATGCTAACCAGCTAATTAGCTACTAGCTATTTAGTCATTGTTAGCCACTGCCTTTACCTCTAGCTCAGACACCAGCCGCTTTTAACCTGGATAATACCAGCCAGTCTGCACAACGCGATATCAACCCTGAGCTTTGACTGCTTTTCTGACTGCTTTTCTCCACCATTACTCCAGATTACTCCATTACCTGACCATTACTCCAGATCATCGCAGCTAGCTAGCTGCTACCGATTGGCCCAGCCCCGAAGCTAGCCTTTGAGCCAGGCCCATCTCCCGGCCTGCTCAGTGGACCCTATGATCACTCGGCTACACAGCTGATGCCTCCCGGACTCTTCACTACCACTACTAGAAGCCACTACATCTCCGGATTCTTGCCGTAAGCTCTGGCCCTTTGCATCGGATCATCGCAACGAGCTAGCCCCTTGTCCCGAAGCTAGCACCTCGAGCCAGGCGCATCTCCCGGCTAGCAAAATAAATTACTACAGCTACAATACCTCTTTTGCCAATTCGCCTGGACCCTTTGTCAACACGGAGCCTGTTTCAGTATGATATGTTGGATAAAGGAATAAAGACAGACACCAATGTCAGGTTCAATAGCCTTGTTTGTGCATTGTACAAATCCCTACAACTGGAGTCCGGGGAACAGTCCAGCTAGTCGATTACCTATCAACTAGACTCCGTAACATCATCCTTTTCAATAGAAAGTGCAAACATAAAGGCATAACATTAAGTTCTTAACAGTCAGGTCATAACAATAGAAAAAGCATTACATTTTCTTTTTACTTCAGTTGTCATCTTCCTTTTTTAATTTAATTATTTAAGAAAAAATATAAAATTTATATAACCGAGGGCAAGTTAACGGTCCCTTGGCTTGCACAGCCGACCCACCCGTGAGTAAGTATTGACTCTGACAGGGGTAGGATTAGGGGCACGAGCTGGAGAGCTTGGTGGGGTAGAAGCCTCACCTTCAGTTGGCCCATGTCTCAATTCTGCGCCCCTTACCCTTAGGCCTGGACTGTGATCCAGCTCATCTAGGTGAGTGTATGGCGTGTTCTGGTTTGTCTGCTCTGCTACGTGCAGATCCACCCGATTGCGACGATAGAGGGAGCCACCAACATCCACCAGGTAAGAACGTGGTGCAACTCTCTGCAGGCATGTGCCCAGCCTCCAAAGTCCTGTGTGGTCTCCCGGCAGCGGTTTCATCCTTATCGTTTCACCCACCTCCAGCTCTGGTAGGTCTCGAGCAGTCCGGTCGTAGAAGCACTTAGCGAGCTGCTTTCTGTTACGCAGTTTGTCCGTGACGCCAACCATGACGCAGGGCTCAAGTAGCTTGTTGGCTATGGGGATGGTAGTCTTCAGACGTCTGAACAGAAGGCGTTGTGCTGGGCTGCTGTCCATGTTTTCGGTCGGTGTGTTCCTCCACTGTAAGATCGCTTTCCATGGGTCGTTGCTGTTGCGCAAGGCCCTGCTTAACAGGTTTTTTTGCAATCTTGACAGCTGATTCTGCCTTGCCATTTGCTTTTGAGTGTCTTGGAGGGGAGGTCACATGGTCAAACTCCCATTCTGAGGCAAAACGCTTGAACTGTGCAGTGAATTGTGGGCCATTGTCCGTGATTACCTTGTCAGGCTGACCTTGCCTTGCAAACTGCGCCTTGCAGCGCTTTATGACTGTCTCTGCAGACAAGTCAGGGAGCAGTTCAATTTCCCAAAAGTCAGAGTAGTGATCAACGATGAGAAGATAGTCCTTTTGTCTGTGGCTGAATAAGTCCATGCTGACGATTTGACAGGCCCTTGTGGGCAGTTCGTGTGACATCATGGTTTCCTTTTGCTGTTCATGAGCGTACTCATTACATGTGGTACAGTTGCTGACAAAGTCTTTAATTTCTGCTTGCATGTTTGGCCAGTATAATGTTTCACGAGCCTGGCGGTAGCATGCGTCACCTCCAACGTGACTGGAGTGAATGCGGGTAAGCATCTCTGGACGTAGTGATTTGGGAATAATGACCTTCTGACCTCTGAACAAGATGCCATTTTGCACGCTGCTCTCATCTCGAAAGGTCCAGTATTCTCTCACTGTGAAAGGTGTCTCCTCTTTCAGGTATGGCCAACCTGCAAGAGCCATGGACTTCAGTGACTGTAGGTGTTCGTCCTTGTCAGTGTATTGCCTTATCTGGGCTAGGCGGTGATCTGTGACGTTTAAGTAGCCTGCCTGATTGATCTGTTGAACATCTTGTTGTTCCTGCTGTAGCGAACATATGGCCTGCCGCTGATAGACAGTGCCTCTGCCTGTACATTGTGTTGTTGCCCTGCTCAGTGTGTCGCTGATGTACATCTCTGGTCCTGGCTTGTAAATTACCTTCAGGCTGTAGTTTTGCAGAGTCAGGAGCATGCTTTGAAGCCTCTTGGGCGCTTTTAGGAGAGGTTTACTGAATATGGCAATGAGTGGTTTGTGGTCAGTTTCAGCGGTGACCAGGTCTCGCCCATATAAGTATTGATGGAATCTCTGGCAGGAGAAGACGATGCTGAGGCACTCTTTCTCAATTTGTGCATAGTATTGTTCGGTGGGGGTGAGCGCTCTCGAGGCAAACGCAACGGGCTGGCCTTCCTGCATAAGGCAGCCAAGTCAAGTCCCCTTTGGCTGGAGTCGCTCTGGATTGTGACAGGCTTCATGACGTCGTAGTAGCGCAACACTGACATGGATGAAGCGAGAGATTTCATCTCCTGCACTGCGGCCTCGTGCTTGGGTAGCCAGTGCCATGGTGTGTCTTTGTCCAGCAACCGGCGCAGAGGCTCACAGACTGCTGAGGTGTGGCATGAACTTTGCAAGATAGTTTGCAAATCCGATGAGACGCTGTACTCCTTTTGCATCAGACGGGTTTGGCATGTCGAGGATCGCTCTGACCTTGTCTGGGTCCGGCTCAGGCCTTTTGCCGAGAGAATGTGGCCATGGAAGTGGACGTCTTTCACCTTGAACTGCAGCTTCTTCAGGCCAAGGCGAAGCTTAACTGATCAGCAGCGCTCCATCAGTGCCAGGAGCTTCACATCGTGGTCGCGTTCTGCTTGTTCGTCTGTGTCACCACAACCTACGATCAGGACATCATCGGCGATGGGTTCAATGCCCTTGAGCCCAGCCAGTAACTCGTGCTGCTTACGTTGGTATATCTCAGGCGCCACTGAGACACCAAACGGGAGAAAGAGACAGCATTTCTGACCCCAGGGGGTCCAGAAGGTAGTCATGAGGCTGCTTTCTTCATCCAGCTTGCATTGAAGGAATGCATCTCGGGCATCCACCAAGGTGAAAATCCTGGCCTTGGGAAGCTTATAGAGGACATCCTCTAGTGTTGGCATGATGTATTGGGATCATTTCAGTGCTTGGTTCAGATGCTTTGGGTCGATGCAGACCCTCAGCTTCTCTGTTTTCTTCACTATGACCATATTGCTGATCCAGTCAGTTGGTTCAGTCACAGATGTCATGTGGCCATCGGCCTCATACTTGTCCAGCTGGGCCTTCACAGCCACTTTCATTGCAATCGACACATTGCGAGGAGCACACTGGACTGAAGTGATGCTCTCATCCACTTCAAAGTGTACCTCCACAGATTCAACGGGCATGTTGAATACATCGTCATATCTGCTGAGTACTTGTTCTTTGGACAGAGGTCCATGCTGGACATTTCGCTACACTCGCATTAACATCTGCTAACCATGTGTATGTGACAAATAAAATTTGATTTGATGTGCAGGTTATTTGGTACAGTGAACTGCATCAGTCCCAGGCGTTCGCATGTAGAGCCTGAGAGGAGAGGATGTTGACTGGTTTTTACAATCTCAAACTCCAGCTCGTGTTTGCGTCCCCGAATAACACATTCGGTCTCAAAGGTGCCCATAGAGCTCATTAGCTCTCCTGAGTACAGCTTTAGTCTAGTATCGCTGGGCAATAGATGTGTGTCAGGTGCCAGATTGATTTTGTCTTTGTAGCTCATTACGTTGCATGTAGCACCAGAATCCAGTTGACTTTGTTGTTGCTTGTTGTGTAATCGTAGTGTCACAAACCATTTCTTCCCTCTTGAGTGTACAGCCCCAATGGATTCATGCATGTAAATGTCACTTTCACTGTTCAGCTCTGAACATTGAGTGACATCATCAACACAGTGAATCTTGCCCTCACTCACCCTTCTTTTGCTTTTGAGACACACTTTTGCAAAATGATTATTAGTTCCACAAGCTCTGCATGGTTTTCCGTAGGCAGGGCAGTGCTCTTTGCCACGTGTGTGTGTATTCCCACAGTATTTACATGCTACGGGGCTCTCTGTGTTCACCGTTCGTGGTGAATTGCTCTGCCTCGATTGGTTTAGTCTGAATGTCTGCCTAGCAACAGCGTGAACAGTATCAACGTCGGAGCGTGGGGTTTCAATTTCCATTGCTCTCATTCTCATGTCAGTGACTTCAGCAGTGCGGCACATTTCGATGGCAGTTACTAATGTTAAGTCTCTCTCTCTTAGTAGACGCCGGCGTGTATCCTCATTTACAATTCTCAGCACTATTTTGTCACGAATCAATTCACCTTTCAATCCCCCGTATTCACAAGTGGCGGATTTCTCTCTCAAACAGGTTACAAAGTTGTGTACTGACTCACCCTCTTCCTGTTTGCAGCTTCCGAAAACGAACCGCTCGTAAATTACGTTTCTGGCGGGTTTGAAGTAATTCTCCAATGCATCCAATATAGCCTTTGCATCACACTGTTGTCGTGCTGTGAGGGTGAGATTGTGCCGGTAGATATGCCTGCATTCGCTGCCCATTAAACTCCTCAGAGTTGCAGCTTGTACCTCGTTGGGTTTCTCATGTAGACCGGTCGCCAGCGCATAGTCCTCAAATTCATCCCTGAAGTTGTCCCAATTAGTATTCCATTCCCCTGTGAGAACCATGGGATTTGGTGGCGGAATGTTCGCTGCCATAGCAATGGAATATGAGATTTATTTGCCTTCAGTCATCGAAGTAGGTAGTGATGCTAGCTAGTCAGCTAACAACGAGTTGATCAGTGTTGTGAGTAGGAAACGGCGTGTGTTCGCATATGGAACGTAACTGCGCCTATACTGTACTTAGCTACAAAAATAACAAACGTGTGTTTTCTGAGCCACTTCTGATACCATGTTTCAGTATGATATGTTGGATAAAGGAATAAAGACAGACACCAATGTCAGGTTCAATAGCCTTGTTTGTGTATTGTACAAATCCCTACACATGGAGTCCGGGGAACAGTCCGGCTAGTCGATTACCTATCAACTAGACTCCGTAACAGAGCCCTGCCAATCCATCACGACTGGTCTGCCGATGTCCCCTCAACCAACCTCTTTCGGACATTGGTGAAGACACTTCTGCTAGCCCCGTCCTGCTAACTTTATGAACGCCATGTCTCCCACTTGCTAGTGTAGTAACGGCTTCCCTGTTTCATCTAGCCCTGTGTGTAGTTAACTGACCCTCTCTGCCCATTCTTCGCTATTTTACCTGTTGTTGTTGTCTTAGCTGATTTAGCTGTTGCTGTCTTAGCTAGCTCTCCCAATCAACACCTGTGATTGCTTTATTCCTCGCTTTATATCAATATGCCTTGTATACTGTTAGTAGTTATTTATTTTACTTTTATTTAACTAGGCAAGTCAGTTAAGAACAACATCTTATTTTCAATGACGGTCTAAGAACAGTGGGTTAACTGCCTGTTCAGGAGCAGAACGACAGATTTGTGACCTTGTCAGCTCGGGGATTTGAACTTGCAACCTTTCGGTTACTAGTCCAACACTCTAACCAATAGGCTACCCTGCCCTATAATTGATTAATTTTACTGCGGAGCCCATAGCCCCTCTCAACATGCCTCTTTTGTCCCACCTCCCACACATGGGGTGACCTCACCTAGCATAACTAGTGCCGCCAGAGATGCAACCTCTCTTATTGTCACTCAATGCCTAGGTTTACCTCCACTGTATCCACACCCTACCATACCCCTCTCTGTACTGCCCTCCCAAGCAAAAAGGCAGTAACTGCTCATAGCGTGGAACTGAGAAAAATGGCTTCAAAGTTTTTTAATTGTCCAGCCAAATTAATTCTAGGGAGATCATTGGAGATCTGTTGCCTTAGTATGAGTAATTGTTTTTATTCATGTTGACCCTGACCTCTGACATGCCCTTTGACCCTTAAACAGCAGTTATTGCCTTCTTCCGTGGCATGATATGTTATAAATTTCAGGGTAATACCAAAGCAAAGAGCAGTATCTGCCATTTTCATTTGTTAGTTTACTATACTTCTCATTGCATCCTTTGTGTCTTCCACTAAGATACCAGTTGCATTTACGTAGAAATGTAGGTTCTGCATCAGTCACATTACATACTGTGTTTGACAAGTAGCCCATGTCTTGTTATAAGAATAAATGTGAAAATGAAATGGTTGCATGTCTTGTAATATAAAATTATGGAATATGATAGAAGTATGACATAGGGAAATATAAATTATAACAATGACCATGTGATTGCTAATAAAAACATTTTATTAGTATTTATCAAATTACACTTTAAGAATACATTTTAAATATATTTACATGTTCATATTCATAAGAGGACACAAATTACATTTAGCTACAATTGATAAAATGCTGAATAGTTACATTTCATTTTTAAGTAACATTTCATTTTTAAGTAAAACTTCTTCAGTGCTTTTCCATATCACTCCACATCCTCAGCAATGCTGTTCACAACCAAGGCATTCCAGAACTGCCTTCGATTTGCAGGCATCAGAGGACACATCTTGGTGATTATGTCCATCTTCTTGGACTCTTTTATCCCTCTATCCTGTGTATGTAGTGTCGAAGTTGTCTCTAGAGTGACTTTCTTCTTGATAAAGTCAAGCTCTGTGAAGTCCTTTTCTTCATGGGAAACTTTGCAGTAGAGGCTCCTGGATCCATGCCTCAACTGGATCTCAGCCATCTCCGCCAGCTTTGGTGCTGCTGCCTTCTTCAGCTTGACGATGGAATAGCCAGCTTTCCATGCCAGGATGTTTTCCTTTTTCACTTCGACCACCTCCACTTTGCCTGCATTGGAAGTGGCGACCACATGGAGGCAGTCCCCGAAGTCGTACACCACACTTCCTGGTCGTTCTTTCATTTATTGTTCCACACCATGGTGGAAACTGTCTGCACTCATGAAGGTGTGCTCTGGCTCGAAGAACTTGAGGGTGATCTCATCCATCAAAGTTGAGTCAGCATTGACAACACTCACCAGTGATGTTAGGAGGCACAAGTTTTTGTTTTGAGAAGTGCAGTTATCCACCCAATACACTGCATGCTTGACATCTCTCTCCCTCTCCAGTGCTGTTACATAAGATTAAGTAATCTCCTCTGCCTTCCAACCAGCTGTTACTTCATGCCATACCACTGAGATGGTTCTTCTTCTTCATCTTTTGAGACTTATTTTCAATGGTGGCGAATGTCTCGTGATAGCATTGTTCACAAGAAGAATCGTTGCCTGTTTTCACACCTGGCATGCGAGGGAGCATGATGACTTTTTGTATATCAACGCTCCTCACAGACCAGTCCTCAGGCCAATCTTTCTGTGCATCAGCCTGGTAATGGCTTCTGCTCTGCCTTGCAGACTTATGTTCCTCATATTTCATACATTGCATGCAGTCGGGGTTGGTGAAGGTGAATTCAGGTGCTGGATGGCTGTTGTCTTGGCAGGCTTGGGTTTCCATGGCCTCATTCTCCCTGTGCTCCATCTACAGATGATGACCCTGCACCAAACCGAGCTCGCACTCCTCCTCTTCAAGTTTCACAAAGCTGATGTTCCTTCCCTTTACCGCCTTGCGATAGGTTTCGTAACCACAGCTGGCATCTTTGTTCTTCTCCTTGTAGTCATTATGCATGAACCCGAATATTGACATCACTAGGGAGGTAGAGGCGATGTGGGGAATGCTTTTGTCTGTACTGGTTGATTTGGGGATGGAAGGACGCAATGTGTTGCAGAATTGGATTCATGTTCAATTTGCTCGCTGAAGCTTTCTTTCCCCTCTGATCCTTTGGTGGAATCAGTTTGGTGGCGATTGACATGCCCATCATCGTGACAATCAGCCTGTCATTTTTGGGGTGGTAGCCCAATGTTGTCAGAAAAAACACTTTGCATACCTGTTGTGCAGAACCGCTCTGGTTTGGTAGATGGTACAGAAACGACCTGCTGCGTCGACTGTCAGCGCCAACAGTGATATCTTTCTTAGATTGCTGTGCCACCATGTGGAAGATCTATGTCCTCTTCTCCTTATACTTCATCTCCCAATACTTTTCCCATATTTCCTTTTGCCTACCCTCTGAAATATTCTGAGTACATTGGCTCTTGTATTTGGGACCACATGGCTTACCCATTGGTGAAGTCTTGGATTTCTTGTTTGATAGGTTGTCTGGAGTTGTGTCCATAGGCTTAGCTGCCACTTGTGCTGGAACATCCAACTCTGAAGGTGGATGATAATCTTCATCATCATCATCGGAAATTGATTTCTCATCTCAGCTGTGTTAACAAAACTCCAAACGAGCTTCAGTGCCATACAACTCTCCTTCCGTGGCCTCCAAATGCTCTTAAATGCTAGGAAAACTAAATGCATGCTCTTCAACCGATCGCTTCCCCCACCCGCCCAACTAGCATCACTACTCTGAACGGTTCTGACTTAGAATATGTGGACAACTACAAATACCTAGGTGTCTGGCTAGACTGTAAATTCTCCTTCCAGACTCATATTAAGCATCTCCAATCCAAAATTAAATCTAGAATCGGCTTCCTATTTCGCAACAAAGCCTCCTTCAGTCACGCTACCAAACATACCCTTGTAAAACTGACTATCCTACCGATCCTCAACCTAGGCATTGTAATTTACAAAATAGACTTCAACAACAAGTGGGACACAATCATGAAGTGGAACGACATTTATTGGATATTTCAAACTTTTTTAACAAATCAAAAACTGACAAATTGGGCGTGCAAAATTATTCAGCCCCTTTACTTTCAGTGCAGCAAACTCTCTCCAGAAGTTCAGTGAGGATCTCTGAATGATCCAATGTTTACCTAAATGACTAATGATGATAAATACAATCCACCTGTGTGTAATCAAGTCTCCGTATAAATGCACCTGCACTGTGATAGTCTCAGAGGTCCGTTAAAAGCGCAGAGAGCATCATGAAGAACAAGGAACACACCAGGCAGGTCCGAGATACTGTTGTGAAGAAGCTTAAAGCCGGATTTGGATACAAAAAGATTTCCCAAGCTTTAAACATCCCAAGGAGCACTGTGCAAGCGATAATATTGAAGTGGAAGGAGTATCAGACCACTGCAAATCTACCAAGACCTGGCCGTCCCTCTAAACTTTCAGCTCATACAAGGAGAAGACTGATCAGAGATGCAGCCTAGAGGCCCATGATCACTCTGGATGAACTGCAGAGATCTACAGCTGAGGTGGGAGACTCTGTCCATAGGACAACAATCAGTCGTATATTGCACAAATCTGGCCTTTATGGAAGAGTGGCAAGAAGAAAGCCATTCTTAAAGATATCCATAAAAAGTGTCGTTTAAAGTTTGCCACAAGCCACCTGGGAGACACACCAAACATGTGGAAGAAGGTGCTCTGGTCAGATGAAACCAAAATTGAACTTTTTGGCAACAATGCAAAACGTTATGTTTGGCGTAAAAGCAACACAGCTGAACACACCATCCCCACTGTCAAACATGGTGGTGGCAGCATCATGGTTTGGGCCTGCTTTTCTTCAGCAGGGACAGGGAAGATGGTTAAAATTGATGGGAAGATGGATGGAGCCAAATACAGGACCATTCTGGAAGAGAACCTGATGGAGTCTGCAAAAGACCTGAGACTGGGACGGAGATTTGTCTTCCAACAAGACAATGATCCAAAACATAAAGCAAAATCTACAATAGAATGGTTCAAAAATAAACATATCCAGGTGTTAGAATGGCCAAGTCAAAGTCCAGACCTGAATCCAATCGAGAATCTGTGGAAAGAACTGAAAACTGCTGTTCACAAATGCTCTCCATCCAACCTCACTGAGCTCGAGCTGTTTTGCAAGGAGGAATGGGAAAAAATGTCAGTCTCTCGATGTGCAAAACTGATAAGAGACATACCCCAAGCGACTTACAGCTGTAATCGCAGCAAAAGGTGGCGCTACAAAGTATTAACTTAAGGGGGCTGAATAATTTTGCACGCCCAATTTGTCAGTTTTTGATTTGTTAAAAAAGTTTGAAATATCCAATAAATGTCGTTCCACTTCATGATTGTGTCCCACTTGTTGTTGATTCTTCACAAAAAAATACAGTTTTATATCTTTATGTTTGAAGCCTGAAATGTATCAAAAGGTCGCAAAGTTCAAGGGGGCCGAATACTTTCGCAAGGCACTGTATGTACATGAATGTATAGTTAAAGTGACTAAGCATATAAGATAAACAGAGAGTAGCATCAGTGTAAAAGAGGGGTTGGGGGGGGCACACAATGCAAATTGTCCGGGTGTTTCATGTGGACCCCAGAAAGGGTAGCTGCTGCTGCTTTAGCAACAGCTAATGGGGATCTTAATAAAATAACAAAACTACTATAGGTCTATGTAGCTGTGAACTTCCTCTAAGGCTGCATCCCAAATAGCACCATATTCCCTTTATAGTGTACAAATTTTGACCAGGGCCCATAGCACACATTGTCTGTTCCCCTTTTCCCATTTTTTCCGGGACTTTCCAGTTTGGTCTGTTATTCATTCTGACTTTCACGGAAGCTTGTGCTGTTGATGGTTGCTGTTAGACAAATACATTGTCAGAGCAAATGTACTTATTTACAATGCGCAACACTGTAGCCTCTGCATTCGTGTGTGGGCAGGGATGTTATGTAATGATGATAATTTTTCCCAGACACAATACTAGCACTGTGGGACTGCCCAGGTAGCCTATCCCCAACCTTTGTAAGGAAGCAGCACACCGGAGGATCAGGTGTGTGTGTGTAACCCTAAGCTAGAGGACCAGAAGGAATGAGCAGAGCAGCAGGTTGGAGGGTATGTGGGTAAGGGAAGGGGGACAGGAGGAGGGGGAAGGTTTGGAGAAGGAAAGTATTGTAGTGCACTGTGCACAGAGTAACAGAGAAAAGAGGGTGACATTTGAGCATGGTGAGTGGGAGAGAATAGCTTTCATTGTACAAAAGGGCACTGGGCTGGCTCTCTCTCCAGAGGATGAAGCTGAGACTTCCTTGTCACAGACTAATGTTTAATGTGTAACTTCTATGACTTTTATGATAGCAATCACATGTCCTCCACTGCCTTTCTGCAGAGTTGTAAACAGTCCAAGGTCTCATTCACATTACCCAGGAATTAACATGTGATGTGCCAGCACATCAAATCAAATTTATTTATATAGCCCTTCGTACATCAGCTGATATCTCAAAGTGCTGTACAGAAACCCAGCCTAAAACCCCCAAACAGCAAGCAATGCAGGTGTAGAAGCACGTTGGCTAGGAAAAACTCCCTAGAAAGGCCAAAACCTAGGAAGAAACCTAGAGAGGAACCAGGCTATGTGGGGTGGCCAGTCCTCTTCTGGCTGTGCCGGGTGGAGATTATAACAAAACATGGTCAAGATGTTCAAATGTTCATAAATGACCAGCATGGTCGAATAATAATAAGGCAGAATAGTTGAAACTGGAGCAGCAGCACAGTCAGGTGGACTGGGGACAGCAAGGAGTCATCATGTCAGGTATTCCTGGGGCATGGTCCTAGGGCTCAGGTCCTCCGAGAGAGAGAAAGAAAGAGAGAATTAGAGAGAGCATATGTGGGATGGCCAGTCCTCTTCTGGCTGTGCCGGGTGGAGATTATAACAGAACATGGCCAAGATGTTCAAATGTTCATAAATGACCAGCATGGTCGAATAATAATAAGGCAGAACAGTTGAAACTGGAGCAGCAGCACAGCCAGGTGGACTGGGGAAAGCAAGGAGTCATCATGTCAGGTAGTCCTGGGGCATGGTCCTAGGGCTCAGGTCCTCCGAGAGAGAGAAAGAGAGAAGGAGAGAATTAGAGAACGCACACTTAGATTCACACAGGACACCGAATAGGACAGGAGAAGTACTCCAGATATAACAAACTGACCCTAGCCCCCCGACACAAACTACTGCAGCATAAATACTGGAGGCTGAGACAGGAGGGGTCAGGAGACACTGTGGCCCACTCCGAGGACACCCCCGGACAGGGCCAAACAGGAAGGATATAACCCCACCCACTTTGCCAAAGCACAGCCCCCACACCACTAGAGGGATATCTTCAACCACCAACTTACCATCCTGAGACAAGGCTGAGTATAGCCCACAAAGACCTCCGCCACGGCACAACCCAAGGGGGGGGGGGGGGGGGGGGGGCGCCAACCCAGACAGGATGACCACATCAGTGACTCAACCCACTCAGGTGACGCACCCCTTCCAGGGACAGCATGAGAGAGCCCCAGTAAAGCCAGTGACTCAGCCCCTGTAAAAGGGTTAGAGGCAGAGAATCCCAGTGTAAAGAGGGGAACCGGCCAGGCAGAGACAGCAAGGGTGGTTCGTTGCTCCAGAGCCTTTCCGTTCACCCTCCCACTCCTGGGCCAGACTACACTCAATCATATGACCCACTGAAGAGATGAGTCTTCAGTAGAGACTTAAAGGTTGAGACCGAGTTTGCGTCTCTGACATGGGTAGGCAGACCGTTCCATAAAAATGGAGCTCTATAGGAGAAAGCCCTGCCTCCAGCTGTTTGCTTAAAAATTCTAGGGACAATTAGGAGGCCTGCGTCTTGTGACCGTAGCGTACGTGTAGGTATGTACGGCAGGACCAAATCAGAGAGATAGGTAGGAGCAAGCCCATGTAATGCTTTGTAGGTTAGCAGTAAAACCTTGAAATCAGCCCTTGCTTTGACAGGAAGCCAGTGTAGAGAGGCTAGCACTGGAGTAATATGATCACATTTTTTGGTTCTAGTCAGGATTCTAGCAGCCGTATTTAGCACTAACTGAAGTTTATTTAGTGCTTTATCCGGGTAGCCGGAAAGTAGAGCATTGCAGTAGTCTAACCTGGAAGTGACAAAAGCATGGATTAATTTTTCTGCATCATTTTTGGACAGAAAGTTTCTGATTTTTGCAATGTTACGTAGATGGAAAAAAGCTGTCCTTGAAATGGTCTTGATATGTTCTTCAAAAGAGAGATCAGGGTCCAGAGTAACGCCGAGGTCCTTCACAGTTTTATTTGAGACGACTGTACAACCATTAAGATTAATTGTCAGATTCAACAGAAGATCTCTTTGTTTCTTGGGACCTAGAACAAGCATCTCTGTTTTGTCCGAGTTTAAAAGTAGAAAGTTTGCAGCCATCCACTTCCTTATGTCTGAAACACATTCTTCTAGCAAGGGCAATTTTGGGGCTTCACCATGTTTAATTGAAATGTACAGCTGTGTGTCATCCGCATAGCAGTGAAAGTTAACATTATGTTTTCGAATAACATCCCCAAGAGGTAAAATATATCAGTATCTGCCATTTTCATTTGTTAGTTTACTATACTTCTCATTGCATCCTTTGTGTCTTCCACTAAGATACCAGTTGCATTTACGTAGAAATGTAGGTTCTGCATCAGTCACATTACATACTGTGTTTGACAAGTAGCCCATGTCTTGTTATAAGAATAAATGTGAAAATGAAATGGTTGCATGTCTTGTAATATAAAATTATGGAATATGATAGAAGTATGACATAGGGAAATATAAATTATAACAATGACCATGTGATTGCTAATAAAAACATTTTATTAGTATTTATCAAATTACACTTTAAGAATACATTTTAAATATATTTACATGTTCATATTCATAAGAGGACACAAATTACATTTAGCTACAATTGATAAAATGCTGAATAGTTACATTTCATTTTTAAGTAACATTTCATTTTTAAGTAAAACTTCTTCAGTGCTTTTCCATATCACTCCACATCCTCAGCAATGCTGTTCACAACCAAGGCATTCCAGAACTGCCTTCGATTTGCAGGCATCAGAGGACACATCTTGGTGATTATGTCCATCTTCTTGGACTCTTTTATCCCTCTATCCTGTGTATGTAGTGTCGAAGTTGTCTCTAGAGTGACTTTCTTCTTGATAAAGTCAAGCTCTGTGAAGTCCTTTTCTTCATGGGAAACTTTGCAGTAGAGGCTCCTGGATCCATGCCTCAACTGGATCTCAGCCATCTCCGCCAGCTTTGGTGCTGCTGCCTTCTTCAGCTTGACGATGGAATAGCCAGCTTTCCATGCCAGGATGTTTTCCTTTTTCACTTCGACCACCTCCACTTTGCCTGCATTGGAAGTGGCGACCACATGGAGGCAGTCCCCGAAGTCGTACACCACACTTCCTGGTCGTTCTTTCATTTATTGTTCCACACCATGGTGGAAACTGTCTGCACTCATGAAGGTGTGCTCTGGCTCGAAGAACTTGAGGGTGATCTCATCCATCAAAGTTGAGTCAGCATTGACAACACTCACCAGTGATGTTAGGAGGCACAAGTTTTTGTTTTGAGAAGTGCAGTTATCCACCCAATACACTGCATGCTTGACATCTCTCTCCCTCTCCAGTGCTGTTACATAAGATTAAGTAATCTCCTCTGCCTTCCAACCAGCTGTTACTTCATGCCATACCACTGAGATGGTTCTTCTTCTTCATCTTTTGAGACTTATTTTCAATGGTGGCGAATGTCTCGTGATAGCATTGTTCACAAGAAGAATCGTTGCCTGTTTTCACACCTGGCATGCGAGGGAGCATGATGACTTTTTGTATATCAACGCTCCTCACAGACCAGTCCTCAGGCCAATCTTTCTGTGCATCAGCCTGGTAATGGCTTCTGCTCTGCCTTGCAGACTTATGTTCCTCATATTTCATACATTGCATGCAGTCGGGGTTGGTGAAGGTGAATTCAGGTGCTGGATGGCTGTTGTCTTGGCAGGCTTGGGTTTCCATGGCCTCATTCTCCCTGTGCTCCATCTACAGATGATGACCCTGCACCAAACCGAGCTCGCACTCCTCCTCTTCAAGTTTCACAAAGCTGATGTTCCTTCCCTTTACCGCCTTGCGATAGGTTTCGTAACCACAGCTGGCATCTTTGTTCTTCTCCTTGTAGTCATTATGCATGAACCCGAATATTGACATCACTAGGGAGGTAGAGGCGATGTGGGGAATGCTTTTGTCTGTACTGGTTGATTTGGGGATGGAAGGACGCAATGTGTTGCAGAATTGGATTCATGTTCAATTTGCTCGCTGAAGCTTTCTTTCCCCTCTGATCCTTTGGTGGAATCAGTTTGGTGGCGATTGACATGCCCATCATCGTGACAATCAGCCTGTCATTTTTGGGGTGGTAGCCCAATGTTGTCAGAAAAAACACTTTGCATACCTGTTGTGCAGAACCGCTCTGGTTTGGTAGATGGTACAGAAACGACCTGCTGCGTCGACTGTCAGCGCCAACAGTGATATCTTTCTTAGATTGCTGTGCCACCATGTGGAAGATCTATGTCCTCTTCTCCTTATACTTCATCTCCCAATACTTTTCCCATATTTCCTTTTGCCTACCCTCTGAAATATTCTGAGTACATTGGCTCTTGTATTTGGGACCACATGGCTTACCCATTGGTGAAGTCTTGGATTTCTTGTTTGATAGGTTGTCTGGAGTTGTGTCCATAGGCTTAGCTGCCACTTGTGCTGGAACATCCAACTCTGAAGGTGGATGATAATCTTCATCATCATCATCGGAAATTGATTTCTCATCTCAGCTGTGTTAACAAAACTCCAAACGAGCTTCAGTGCCATACAACTCTCCTTCCGTGGCCTCCAAATGCTCTTAAATGCTAGGAAAACTAAATGCATGCTCTTCAACCGATCGCTTCCCCCACCCGCCCAACTAGCATCACTACTCTGAACGGTTCTGACTTAGAATATGTGGACAACTACAAATACCTAGGTGTCTGGCTAGACTGTAAATTCTCCTTCCAGACTCATATTAAGCATCTCCAATCCAAAATTAAATCTAGAATCGGCTTCCTATTTCGCAACAAAGCCTCCTTCAGTCACGCTACCAAACATACCCTTGTAAAACTGACTATCCTACCGATCCTCAACCTAGGCATTGTAATTTACAAAATAGACTTCAACAACAAGTGGGACACAATCATGAAGTGGAACGACATTTATTGGATATTTCAAACTTTTTTAACAAATCAAAAACTGACAAATTGGGCGTGCAAAATTATTCAGCCCCTTTACTTTCAGTGCAGCAAACTCTCTCCAGAAGTTCAGTGAGGATCTCTGAATGATCCAATGTTTACCTAAATGACTAATGATGATAAATACAATCCACCTGTGTGTAATCAAGTCTCCGTATAAATGCACCTGCACTGTGATAGTCTCAGAGGTCCGTTAAAAGCGCAGAGAGCATCATGAAGAACAAGGAACACACCAGGCAGGTCCGAGATACTGTTGTGAAGAAGCTTAAAGCCGGATTTGGATACAAAAAGATTTCCCAAGCTTTAAACATCCCAAGGAGCACTGTGCAAGCGATAATATTGAAGTGGAAGGAGTATCAGACCACTGCAAATCTACCAAGACCTGGCCGTCCCTCTAAACTTTCAGCTCATACAAGGAGAAGACTGATCAGAGATGCAGCCTAGAGGCCCATGATCACTCTGGATGAACTGCAGAGATCTACAGCTGAGGTGGGAGACTCTGTCCATAGGACAACAATCAGTCGTATATTGCACAAATCTGGCCTTTATGGAAGAGTGGCAAGAAGAAAGCCATTCTTAAAGATATCCATAAAAAGTGTCGTTTAAAGTTTGCCACAAGCCACCTGGGAGACACACCAAACATGTGGAAGAAGGTGCTCTGGTCAGATGAAACCAAAATTGAACTTTTTGGCAACAATGCAAAACGTTATGTTTGGCGTAAAAGCAACACAGCTGAACACACCATCCCCACTGTCAAACATGGTGGTGGCAGCATCATGGTTTGGGCCTGCTTTTCTTCAGCAGGGACAGGGAAGATGGTTAAAATTGATGGGAAGATGGATGGAGCCAAATACAGGACCATTCTGGAAGAGAACCTGATGGAGTCTGCAAAAGACCTGAGACTGGGACGGAGATTTGTCTTCCAACAAGACAATGATCCAAAACATAAAGCAAAATCTACAATAGAATGGTTCAAAAATAAACATATCCAGGTGTTAGAATGGCCAAGTCAAAGTCCAGACCTGAATCCAATCGAGAATCTGTGGAAAGAACTGAAAACTGCTGTTCACAAATGCTCTCCATCCAACCTCACTGAGCTCGAGCTGTTTTGCAAGGAGGAATGGGAAAAAATGTCAGTCTCTCGATGTGCAAAACTGATAAGAGACATACCCCAAGCGACTTACAGCTGTAATCGCAGCAAAAGGTGGCGCTACAAAGTATTAACTTAAGGGGGCTGAATAATTTTGCACGCCCAATTTGTCAGTTTTTGATTTGTTAAAAAAGTTTGAAATATCCAATAAATGTCGTTCCACTTCATGATTGTGTCCCACTTGTTGTTGATTCTTCACAAAAAAATACAGTTTTATATCTTTATGTTTGAAGCCTGAAATGTATCAAAAGGTCGCAAAGTTCAAGGGGGCCGAATACTTTCGCAAGGCACTGTATGTACATGAATGTATAGTTAAAGTGACTAAGCATATAAGATAAACAGAGAGTAGCATCAGTGTAAAAGAGGGGTTGGGGGGGGCACACAATGCAAATTGTCCGGGTGTTTCATGTGGACCCCAGAAAGGGTAGCTGCTGCTGCTTTAGCAACAGCTAATGGGGATCTTAATAAAATAACAAAACTACTATAGGTCTATGTAGCTGTGAACTTCCTCTAAGGCTGCATCCCAAATAGCACCATATTCCCTTTATAGTGTACAAATTTTGACCAGGGCCCATAGCACACATTGTCTGTTCCCCTTTTCCCATTTTTTCCGGGACTTTCCAGTTTGGTCTGTTATTCATTCTGACTTTCACGGAAGCTTGTGCTGTTGATGGTTGCTGTTAGACAAATACATTGTCAGAGCAAATGTACTTATTTACAATGCGCAACACTGTAGCCTCTGCATTCGTGTGTGGGCAGGGATGTTATGTAATGATGATAATTTTTCCCAGACACAATACTAGCACTGTGGGACTGCCCAGGTAGCCTATCCCCAACCTTTGTAAGGAAGCAGCACACCGGAGGATCAGGTGTGTGTGTGTAACCCTAAGCTAGAGGACCAGAAGGAATGAGCAGAGCAGCAGGTTGGAGGGTATGTGGGTAAGGGAAGGGGGACAGGAGGAGGGGGAAGGTTTGGAGAAGGAAAGTATTGTAGTGCACTGTGCACAGAGTAACAGAGAAAAGAGGGTGACATTTGAGCATGGTGAGTGGGAGAGAATAGCTTTCATTGTACAAAAGGGCACTGGGCTGGCTCTCTCTCCAGAGGATGAAGCTGAGACTTCCTTGTCACAGACTAATGTTTAATGTGTAACTTCTATGACTTTTATGATAGCAATCACATGTCCTCCACTGCCTTTCTGCAGAGTTGTAAACAGTCCAAGGTCTCATTCACATTACCCAGGAATTAACATGTGATGTGCCAGCACATCAAATCAAATTTATTTATATAGCCCTTCGTACATCAGCTGATATCTCAAAGTGCTGTACAGAAACCCAGCCTAAAACCCCCAAACAGCAAGCAATGCAGGTGTAGAAGCACGTTGGCTAGGAAAAACTCCCTAGAAAGGCCAAAACCTAGGAAGAAACCTAGAGAGGAACCAGGCTATGTGGGGTGGCCAGTCCTCTTCTGGCTGTGCCGGGTGGAGATTATAACAAAACATGGTCAAGATGTTCAAATGTTCATAAATGACCAGCATGGTCGAATAATAATAAGGCAGAATAGTTGAAACTGGAGCAGCAGCACAGTCAGGTGGACTGGGGACAGCAAGGAGTCATCATGTCAGGTATTCCTGGGGCATGGTCCTAGGGCTCAGGTCCTCCGAGAGAGAGAAAGAAAGAGAGAATTAGAGAGAGCATATGTGGGATGGCCAGTCCTCTTCTGGCTGTGCCGGGTGGAGATTATAACAGAACATGGCCAAGATGTTCAAATGTTCATAAATGACCAGCATGGTCGAATAATAATAAGGCAGAACAGTTGAAACTGGAGCAGCAGCACAGCCAGGTGGACTGGGGAAAGCAAGGAGTCATCATGTCAGGTAGTCCTGGGGCATGGTCCTAGGGCTCAGGTCCTCCGAGAGAGAGAAAGAGAGAAGGAGAGAATTAGAGAACGCACACTTAGATTCACACAGGACACCGAATAGGACAGGAGAAGTACTCCAGATATAACAAACTGACCCTAGCCCCCCGACACAAACTACTGCAGCATAAATACTGGAGGCTGAGACAGGAGGGGTCAGGAGACACTGTGGCCCACTCCGAGGACACCCCCGGACAGGGCCAAACAGGAAGGATATAACCCCACCCACTTTGCCAAAGCACAGCCCCCACACCACTAGAGGGATATCTTCAACCACCAACTTACCATCCTGAGACAAGGCTGAGTATAGCCCACAAAGACCTCCGCCACGGCACAACCCAAGGGGGGGGGGGGGGGGGGGGGCGCCAACCCAGACAGGATGACCACATCAGTGACTCAACCCACTCAGGTGACGCACCCCTTCCAGGGACAGCATGAGAGAGCCCCAGTAAAGCCAGTGACTCAGCCCCTGTAAAAGGGTTAGAGGCAGAGAATCCCAGTGTAAAGAGGGGAACCGGCCAGGCAGAGACAGCAAGGGTGGTTCGTTGCTCCAGAGCCTTTCCGTTCACCCTCCCACTCCTGGGCCAGACTACACTCAATCATATGACCCACTGAAGAGATGAGTCTTCAGTAGAGACTTAAAGGTTGAGACCGAGTTTGCGTCTCTGACATGGGTAGGCAGACCGTTCCATAAAAATGGAGCTCTATAGGAGAAAGCCCTGCCTCCAGCTGTTTGCTTAAAAATTCTAGGGACAATTAGGAGGCCTGCGTCTTGTGACCGTAGCGTACGTGTAGGTATGTACGGCAGGACCAAATCAGAGAGATAGGTAGGAGCAAGCCCATGTAATGCTTTGTAGGTTAGCAGTAAAACCTTGAAATCAGCCCTTGCTTTGACAGGAAGCCAGTGTAGAGAGGCTAGCACTGGAGTAATATGATCACATTTTTTGGTTCTAGTCAGGATTCTAGCAGCCGTATTTAGCACTAACTGAAGTTTATTTAGTGCTTTATCCGGGTAGCCGGAAAGTAGAGCATTGCAGTAGTCTAACCTGGAAGTGACAAAAGCATGGATTAATTTTTCTGCATCATTTTTGGACAGAAAGTTTCTGATTTTTGCAATGTTACGTAGATGGAAAAAAGCTGTCCTTGAAATGGTCTTGATATGTTCTTCAAAAGAGAGATCAGGGTCCAGAGTAACGCCGAGGTCCTTCACAGTTTTATTTGAGACGACTGTACAACCATTAAGATTAATTGTCAGATTCAACAGAAGATCTCTTTGTTTCTTGGGACCTAGAACAAGCATCTCTGTTTTGTCCGAGTTTAAAAGTAGAAAGTTTGCAGCCATCCACTTCCTTATGTCTGAAACACATTCTTCTAGCAAGGGCAATTTTGGGGCTTCACCATGTTTAATTGAAATGTACAGCTGTGTGTCATCCGCATAGCAGTGAAAGTTAACATTATGTTTTCGAATAACATCCCCAAGAGGTAAAATATATAGTGAAAACAATAGTGGTCCTAAAACGGAACCTTGAGGAACACCGAAATTTACAGTTGATTTGTCAGAGGACAAACCATTCACAGAGACAAACTGATATCTTTCCGACAGATAAGATCTAAACCAGGCCAGAACTTGTCCGTGTAGACCAATTTGGGTTTCCAATCTCTCCAAAAGAATGTGGTGATCGATGGTATCAAAAGCAGCACTAAGGTCTAGGAGCACGAGGACAGATGCAGAGCCTCGGTCCGATGCCATTAAAATGTCATTTACCACCTTCACAAGTGCCGTCTCAGTGCTATGATGGGGTCTAAAACCAGACTGAAGCATTTCGCATACATTGTTTGTCTTCAGGAAGGCAGTGAGTTGTTGCGCAACAGCCTTTTCTAAAATTTTTGAGAGGAATGGAAGATTCGATATAGGCCGATAGTTTTTTATATTTTCTGGGTCAAGGTTTGGCTTTTTCAAGAGAGGCTTTATTACTGCCACTTTTAGTGAGTTTGGTACACATCCGGTGGATAGAGAGCCGTTTATTATGTTCAACATAGGAGGGCCAAGCACAGGAAGCAGCTCTTTCAGTAGTTTAGTTGGAATAGGGTCCAGTATGCAGCTTGAAGGTTTAGAGGCCATGATTATTTTCATAATTGTGTCAAGAGATATAGTACTAAAACACTTGAGCGTCTCTCTTGATCCTAGGTCCTGGCAGAGTTGTGCAGACTCAGGACAACTGAGCTTTGAAGGAATACGCAGATTTAAGGAGGAGTCCGTAATTTGCTTTCTAATAATCATAATCTTTTCCTCAAAGAAGTTCATGAATTTATCACTGCTAAAGTGAAAGTCATCCTCTCTTGGGGAATGCTGCTTTTTAGTTAGCTTTGCGACAGTATCAAAAAGGAATTTCGGATTGTTCTTATTTTCCTCAATTAAGTTAGAAAAATAGGATGATCGAGCAGCAGTAAGGGCTCTTCGGTACTGCACAGTACTGTCTTTCCAAGCTAGTCGGAAGACTTCCAGTTTGGTGTGGCGCCATTTCCGTTCCAATTTTCTGGAAATGCACCCTCAAATGCACCCTCAAATATCTTAACGATCAGTCACTCACCTACAGTACACTAATTGTGTGACCAATCAGCAGAATTTCACTCACTGGAGATCAGTAAGGAGGAAGACGTAGTCATATTTACCAGCACTAATGCTCTGAATAGGTGCCCAACCCTAAGGTGTGTGCTGCAATGAAGATTGTACCCAGTTTCACATGCCCTTCTTTATCTTTATACGTCTAAGTAAGCTCCTAGAGCAGCAGGGTTACGCTCAAACAAAATTCTTGGCTAAAAACAACTCAATTTGGATTATTTGGTAAACCAACACTGGGTAAATTTTGGACAGAACACACGCTGGGTTATTTTGACTCAGCCAGTTGGGTTGCGTGAATAACCCAAATGTTGGGTTGTTTGGATTAACCAAACACGGGTTAATTTAACCTTCAGTTGTTTTTTTGTTTTTTAACCATCAGTTGGGTTGACACAGCAGCTGGGTAAACCATCGGTTATTTTCAGAAATTGCGGCCTATTAGAAAATTATTTGTCACTTGTTCATCATGTACAATGCAAATACAAACGTTCCTTGAATATTTTTGCACATTACATATTCTCATATAAAATTCATAACATTTATTATTTACATACCCCAACAGTGAGATATGCATATGCTCGAGGAACTCTTACACTAGTGTAAGCCTCATCAAAGCTTCAATAGTTTCAGTGTTCAACCTTAAAATGTGATAACAATTCAACAGAACAGATTCACCGGAATTTACACTCACAGGTGGCCAAAATTATCTGAAAGCCACACCCCTACTAAGCAAAACCAGTGTTCTGAACTGACCCGCTGGGTCGTATCTCAATAACCTAGCATCAATAACCCAGCAACCAGCATCAATAACCCAGCAGTTTGCAAAGAAAACAACCCAACTAAGTTACCCATCGCCTTCAAAACATCTGGGTGCAATTGAGTTGAACTTGCATTCACATGCAATAGCTATTTTTTTCCTTTATACGGTCAAATAAAATCCCAGAATGGTTTTAGGTACTTTTGCACCACTATGAGGTTGAGTAGACTCCCAGATCCTGATTCCAGGTTTCACAATAGTAGCAGGAAGTACATCAGGAAATTGTAGACTGTGTACACACAGATCGGAGAAAAAACTGTACAAAAAGGACCTGACTCTTGACATTATTACCTGTCTGTCAGAGTTCTTCAAGAACAGTGGGTTTGGAGTCAGGCGCAGGGAGCAGAGGGTTCGAATAAATGAATATTTTTTATTCCCGGAAAAACGTTCACGCCAAAAACACAAGGCGCATTAACTGACTGGCCCATACACAGGACCCAAAACTGTCCGGAAAAATAAGATACAAACAACCATCAACAAACTAACAGCATAGCAATCCCGCACAAACCTAGGCGGGCCTAACAGGCTTAAATAGACAAATATCAAGAAACACAAAAAGGAACAGGTGCAACTAATAAGACCAAACGAACAGAAAAGGAAAAAGGGATCAGTGCCGGCTAGTAGACCGGCGACGACGACCGCCGAGCGCCGCCCGAACAGGCAGGGGAGCCACCTTCGGTGGGAGTCGTGACACTGTCTGTCAGACATTAACATTTCATCATACATTTCAATACACTTTGATGATTTCATTATTATTGTCCAAATTCTACCTCCTTGCTCCATATAAAAGAGTGAGTGAATGAGATATGGAAACAGGTCATACCATTTTTTATTGTTGTTTTAGCAAGTTGTAAAGGGACATTTCATGTCAGGATGTATCAAATAAGGTGGGTGACTGAAGGGATGACATGCATTACAGTTTGGGCCTGCTGTATTTATGTGACAGTAAAAACATGCTCCCCATGAAGGGTTTGAGAGAGTGATACTGTATATTAAACTTGTGTATTACTTTCTATCTACATGATGTGTACAGTATATATGGTACACTTTATTTGAAGGTTCTGTAATAAATCATTTCTAAGGAATGTATAAGTTGTGTTTTCATCATTTGTTAATCATTACTCTCACATGTATAAACCATTTACCAATCATTAGTAAAGTTATATTGGTGCCGGAGGAGATGGCTGTCGTTTTACAGGCTCCTAACCAATTCTGCTATTGAATTTTTTTTCACTTTATTTGTAACTTATTTTGTACATAATATTTCTGTCTCTTATGACCAAAAAGATGCTTCTGCATATCAGAACAGCGATTACTCACCTCGTACTGGACAAAGAGTTTTTCTTAAACGAGTCGGAGGTGAATCAGACACCGGACAAGGCCCAAATCCCTGTCTTTCGCATGAAGAAGAGACAGAGATACAGGGGTTGTAGGTCGGGGTGACTTGTAAGAATCCGACGGTGAGTGTGTAACCCGCCTCTACCATCAGTCCTACTAGCCAACGTGCAATCATTGGATGATAAACTGGATGAGCTCCGATCAAAACTATCCTACCAACTGGACATTAAAACTGTAATATCTTATGTTTCACCGAGTTGGGGCTGAACAACGACATGGGATAACATACAGCTGGCTGGGTTTTCCGTGCATCGGCAAGATAGAACAGCTTCCTCCAGTAAGACAATTGGTGGCGCTCTGTTTCTATTTGTAAATAACAGCTGGTACTCAAAATCTAATATTAATGAAGTCTCTAGGTTTTGCACGCCTGAGGTAGAGTATCTCATGATAAACTGTAGACCGCATTACAGCTACATTTGAATTTCTGTACAAAATGGTATATCATACACTGCATTTGAGAAAACAATGGGAAAGTAATTTACTTTTGCTTTGAAAGTTGATCAACCTGTCTTTCAATGTTTTGGTACTACTATTGGAGAGCCCTTCTTTGTATATACCCATTCAGCATTGTTCACACCCTCTTAAGCCTTAGCCCCACCCATCTCTTTAGGGTTGATCCAAGCGTTCTGTACTAACTTGCCAGCTACTTCCAGACATCTAAGGGAGAGAGTACAGCTCACTGAACATTACTCACCCTAGCAGAGCTGGTTAGGCTGTTACGTTATCCAGAGCGTTGGTGACTGCAACTGTGCTGTCAGATTGTCCGTTTGTATATTCAGAGTGTTTCGCGTTCAGAGCACACAGGACTCTCTGGCCAATAAGTAGGGTTGTTCCAAAAGCTCTAACCTCACAACGACAGTCAAGCAACCAAGCTAACAGGCTAACATTGGCTAGCTACTTCCAGACACATAATGAGAGAACACCCCACTCTGACAATTTTACTCCCCCTAGCAGAGCTGGTTAGGCAGTTTTCATGTTATCCAGAGCGTTGGTGACTGTTTTCATCTATATTTTTCATTGCTGTCTATATACCACCCCAAACCGATGCTGGCACTAAGACCGCACTCAACGAGCTGTATAAGGCCATAAGCAAACAAGAAAATGATCATCCAGAGGCGGTGCTCCTAGTGGCCGGGGACTTTAATTCAGGGAAACTTAAATCTGTTTTACCTCATTTCTACCAGCATGTTACATGTGCAACCAGAGGAGAAAAAAACTCTAGACCACCTTTACTCCACACATAGACGGGTACAAAGCTCTCCCTCGACCTCCATTTGGCATTTATATCCTATTGATTCCTGCTGCTTACAAGCAAAAACTAAAGCAGGAGGTACCAGTGACTCGCTCAATGCGGAAGTGGTCAGATGACGCAAATGCTAAGCTATGGGAATGTTTTGCTAGCACATACTGAAATATGTTCTGGGATTCTTCCGATGGCATTGAGGAGTACACCACATCAGTCACTGGCTTCATCAATAAGTGCATCGATGACGTCATCCCCACAGTGACTGTTCATACTGCAACCAGAAGCCATGGATTACAGGCATCATCCGCACTGAGCTAAAGGCTAGCGCTGCCACTTTCAAGGAGCGGGACTCTAACCCGGAAGCTTATAAGAAATCCCGCTATGCCCTCTGACAAATCATCAAACAGACAAAGTGTCAATACAGGGCTAAGATTGAATTGTAATACACCAGCTCCGATGCTAGTCGGATGTGGCAGGGCTTGCTAACTATTACGGACTACAAAGGGAAGCACAGCCCTGACCTACCAGATTAGCTAAATTACTTCAATGCACGCTTCGAGGCAAGCAACATTGAAGCATATATAAGACCACGAGCTGTTCCGGACGACTGTGTGATCACGCTCTCCGTAGCCAATGTGAGTAAGACCTTTAAACAGGTCAACATTCACAAGGCTGCAGGGCCAGACAGAATACCAGAACGTGTACTCCAAGCATACACTGGCCAACTGGCAAGTGTCTTCAGTGACATTTTCAACTTGTCCCTGACCGAGTCTGTAATGCCAACATGTTTCAAGCAGACCACCATAGTACATCACTAGGTCCAAGCTTCCTGCCATCCTGGACCTCTAAACCAGGTGGTACCAGAGGAAGTCCAAAAAATTGGCAAAGACTCCAGCCACCCTAGTCATAGACTGTTCTGTCTGCTACCGCACAACAAGCATTACCAGAGTGCCATGTCTAGGTCCAAAAGGCTTCTTAACAGCTTCTACCCCTAAGCCATAAGACTCCTGAACAGCTAACCAAAACGCTACCTTACCTGGGTTATTTGCATTGAACCCCTCCCCCCAGTTTTAAATATTTTTTTATTTTTCTTTATTCTTATTTTTTTCATTTTTATTTTTCTTTGTTTATTGTTTACTTCAGTTTATTTAGTAAATACTTTCTTAACACTTATTTTTTTCTTAAAACTGCATTGTTGGTTAAGGGCTTGTACGTAAGCATGTGACAAATAACCTTTGATTTGATTTTGATTTATTTTCCCTAATCTAAAGTGGATGCTATTTTCACTTTAGAAATACTTTAGAAATGTTTTGAGTTACAAGTGCAATTTCTCACAAAAAGATGGTGATGCCATTGGTAGACATTCCTGCAGTACCTGGTAATAGAATAAGCACACAACACAGGATGTTTAAGGAAAAATATATATATACAGTGCCTTGCGAAAGTATTCGGCCCCCTTGAACTTTGCGACCTTTTGCCACATTTCAGGCTTCAAACATAAAGATATAAAACTGTATTTTTTTGTGAAGAATCAACAACAAGTGGGACACAATCATGAAGTGGAACGACATTTATTGGATATTTCAAACTTTTTTAACAAATCAAAAACTGAAAAATTGGGCGTGCAAAATTATTCAGCCCCCTTAAGTTAATACTTTGTAGTGCCACCTTTTGCTGCGATTACAGCTGTAAGTCGCTTGGGGTATGTCTCTATCAGTTTTGCACATCGAGAGACTGAAATTTTTTCCCATTCCTCCTTGCAAAACAGCTCGAGCTCAGTGAGGTTGGATGGAGAGCATTTGTGAACAGCAGTTTTCAGTTCTTTCCACAGATTCTCGATTGAATTCAGGTCTGGAATTTGACTTGGCCAGCCTAACACCTGGATATGTTTATTTTTGAACCATTCCATTGTAGATTTTGCTTTATGTTTTGGATCATTGTCTTGTTGGAAGACAAATCTCCATCCCAGTCTCAGGTCTTTTGCAGACTCCATCAGGTTTTCTTCCAGAATGGTCCTGTATTTGGCTCCATCCATCTTCCCATCAATTTTAACCATCTTCCCTGTCCCTGCTGAAGAAAAGCAGGCCCAAACCATGATGCTGCCACCACCATGTTTGACAGTGGGGGTGGTGTGTTCAGTGTGATGAGCTGTGTTGCTTTTACGCCAAATATAACGTTTTTCATTGTTGCCAAAAAGTTCAATTTTGGTTTCATCTGACCAGAGCACCTTCTTCCACATGTTTGGTGTGTCTCCCAGGTGGCTTGTGGCAAACTTTAAATGACACTTTTTATGGATATCTTTAAGAAATGGCTTTCTTCTTGCCACTCTTCCATAAAGGCCAGATTTGTGCAACAACTGATTGTTGTCCTATGGACAGAGTCTCCCACCTCAGCTGTAGATCTCTGCAGTTCATCCAGAGTGATCATGGGCCTCTTGGCTGCATCTCTGATCAGTCTTCTCCTTGTATGAGCTGAAAGTTTAGAGGGACGGCCATGTCTTGGTAGATTTGCAGTGGTCTGATACTCCTTCCATTTCAATATTATCGCTTGCACAGTGCTCCTTGGGATGTTTAAAGCTTGGGAAATCTTTTTGTATCCAAATCCGGCTTTAAACTTCTTCACAACAGTATCTCGGACCTGCCTGGTGTGTTCCTTGTTCTTCATGATGCTCTCTGCGCTTTTAACGGACCTCTGAGACTATCACAGTGCAGGTGCATTTATACGGAGACTTGATTACACACAGGTGGTTTGTATTTATCATCATTAGTCATATAGGTCAACATTGGATCATTCAGAGATCCTCACTGAACTTCTGGAGAGAGTTTGCTGCACTGAAAGTAAAGGGGCTGAATAATTTTGCACGCCCAATTTTTCAGTTTTTGATTTGTTAAAAAAGTTTGAAATATCCAATAAATGTCGTTCCACTTCATGATTGTGTCCCAATTGTTGTTGATTCTTCACAAAAAAATACAGTTTTATATCTTTATGTTTGAAGCCTGAAATGTGGCAAAAGGTTGCAAAGGTCAAGGGGGCCGAATACTTTCGCAAGGCACTGTACATCTGTGAATAACTACCTTACTAAAATGTACAAATGTGGGAGTAATGATTAATAGATGTTGAGAAAATGGTTTGTAAATGCCTTATAAAGTCCTATTAAGTGGTTTATTATGGACCCTTAAAATAAAGTGTTACCGTATACAGCTGAAGTCGGAAGTTTACATACACCTTAGCCAATTACATTTAAACTCAGTTTTTCACAAATCCTGACATTTAATCCTAGTAAAAATTCCCTGTTTTAAGTCATTTAGGATCACCACTTTATTTTAAGAATATGAAATTTCAGAATAATAGTAGAGAGAATTATTTATTTCAGCTTGTATTTCTTTCATCACATTCCCAGTGTGTCAGAAGTTTACATAACTGAGCCAGGTTTGCAGGCCTCTTTGCTCGCACACACTTGTTCAGTTCTGCCCACAAATTTTCTATAGGATTGAGGTCAGGGCTTTGTGATGGCCACTCCAATACTTTGACTTTGTTGTCCTTAAGCCATTTTGCCACAGCGTCGGAAGTATGCTTGGGGGAAGACGCATTTGCGACATCTTGAGATGTTGCTTCAATATATCCGCATATTTGTCCTTCCTCATGCTGCCGTCTATTTTGTGAATTGCACCAGTCCCTCCTGCAACAAAGCACTCCCCAACATGATGCTGCCACCACACCCTGTTTAAAGGCACAGTCAACTTAGTGTATGTAAACTTCTGACCCACTGGAATTGTGATACCGTGAATTATAAGTGAAATAATCTGTCTATATACAATTGTTGGAAAAAATACTTGTGTCATGCACAAAGTAGATGTCCTAACTGACTTCCCAAAACTATAGTTTGTTAACAAGACATTTGTGGAGGGGTTGAAAAACGAGTTTTAATGACTCCAACCTAAGTGTTATGTAAACATCCGACTTCAACTGTATCTTTGATAAAGCCAAAACAATAATAAGTCATCAGTACAGTGTACAGTCCTTTTCACAAACACAGCTTAGAATGGCTGTCCTTCAAACCAACTTCTGATTATGCACAAGTAGTGTCAGGAGCCATGTCAACCATTAGGTGTCAGCTCTTACAAAGACAGTACTTCCCACGACTTGGAAGAACCTCAATGTCTTCATACTCACCTTTCACTGACCAGCAGCACTGCTGGCATAAGCTGGTGGATGAAACAACATTATACTCCAGCACCAAAGGCATTATGATGTAACAATATAACAACAGTACTAAAGAAACGTGAGATGATTCATTTCAATGAACAGATTCATTGGTCACCTTTGGGTTTCGCCTACAGTGTAATGTTATGAAATGTAGACAATAAAAACATCTACTGTAGGCTACTAGTAAATATTCATACATCATACAAAACTGTCACTCATCCTTTCAGATTTTCAGGATAGAGGGGGAGTCTCACAGCAACATATTTCGTTATGAGATTTGGTTCACAATGGAATGGAGAGGTCTCCATTCTGATAGACCATTTCTTTTTGGATTAAAAATAACATCATGGTATTTAAACTCAGCAAAAAAAAGAAACGTCCCTTTTTCAGGACCCTGTCTTTCAAAGATAATTCATAAAAATCCAAATAACTTCACAGATTTTCATTGTAAAGGGTTTTAACACTGTTTCCCAACGCTTGTTCACTGAATCATAAACAATTAATGAACATGCACCTGTGGATGTTGGTCTTTAAGACACTAACAGCTTACAGAAGGTAGGCAATTAAGGTAACAGTTATGAAAATGTAGGACACTAAAGAGTTCTTTCTACTGACTCTGAAAAACACCAGAAAAAAAATGTCCCGGGTCCCTGCTCATCTGCGTGAAAATGCCTTAGGCATGCTGCAAGGCGGCATGAGGACTGCAGATGTGACCAGGGCAATAAATTGCAATGTCCGTACTCTGAGACGCCTAAGACAGCGTTAAGACAGCGTTACAGGGAGACAGGACGGACAGCTGATCGTCCTTGCAGTGGCAGACCCTGTGTAACAACACCTGCACAGGATCGATACATCCGAACATCACACCTGACAGGTACAGGATGGCAACAACAACTGCCCGAGTTACCAGGAACGCACAATCCCTACATCAGTGCTCAGACTGTCCACAATAGGCTGAGAGAGGCTGGACTGAGGGCTTGTAGGCCTGTTGTAAGACAGGTCCTCACCAGACATCACCGGCAACAACGTTGTCTATGAGCACAAACTCACCGTCGCTGGACCAGACAGGACTGGCAGAAAGTGCTCTTCACTGACGAGTCGCGGTTTTGTCTCACCAGGGGTGATGGTCGGATTCGCGTTTATCGTCGAAGGAATGAGCGTTACACCGAGGCCTGTACTCTGGAGCGGGATTGATTTGGAGGTGGAGGGTCCATCATTTTCTGGGGCGGTGTGTCACAGTATCATCAGACTGAGCTTGTTGTCGTTGCAGGCAATCTCAACGCTGTGCATTACAGGGAAGGCATGCTCCCTCATGTGGTACCCTTCCTGTAGGCCTATCCTGACATGACCCTCCAGCATGACAATGCCACCAGCCATACTGCTCGTTCTGTGCATGATTTCCCGCAAGACAGGAATGTCAGTGTCCTGCCATGGCCAGCGAAGAGCCTGGATCTGAATCCCATTGAGCACAACTGGGACCTGTTGAATTGGAGGGTGAGGGCTAGGGCCATTCCTCCCAGAAATGTCAGGGAATTTGCAGGTGCCTTGGTGGAAAGTGGGGTAACATCTCACAGCAAGAACTGACAAATCTGGTGCAGTCCATGAGGAGGAGATGCACCGCAGTACTTAATGCAGCTGGTGGCCACACCGGACTTGTTCAGTTTATGTCTCAGAATCTTGTTATGTTCATACAAATATTTACACATGTTAAGTTTGCTGAAAATAAACACAGTTGACAGTGAGGGAACGTTTATTTTTTTGCTGAGTTTATAAGTAGATAATAACCATCCCAGCTTCACACCTGATTTGCCTATGCCCAAGATTAACCCTACACCGCCTTGCCCAGTATGCAAAACTGGGTTAAAGCTAACGTAGCCAGAGTGCCTGCAGTCCATGTAGGAAAACCACAAGCAAAAAGGCAGTTGGAGCACTAGTCTTTCAGTGAGTGGTGGCTTTTAATTGCAAACCCAAACAGGTTAACAATACAGGACGAGATCTCAAAGAATAAGAAATTGGTAACTAAACCCCCTTTGTGTTTTGTATGCTATTCCTGGACTGTTAAGGGTGCTACATACTTTATGCAAATGCAGCGCTGGAGCGTCATTTTCTATGTAGTTCTACTACTTTTGTTCAGGGCTCACATACACAACGCTCTGTTGCCCAGATAGTGTAGCGGGTGGTTTCTTATTTTTTCCTTGGTTAGGTTCTTCTGATTTCCTGTTTAGTTTTTTTTACCAGTGTCATTTATTAACAATGGGTGATGAGATAAAAGGGTTCAAATCTACTATAGGTCATGCTTTTTAGTTTCTTTATGCCAAGTTGTTGTTTTACTTTATGTAAATAGTTATTGATGAGCATGCATACAATGCCAAAACAACCAGAGTGATTATGTGGGCCTAACTGTTAAGTAACTAAGGAGTTTGTCAACTTCCATTTAGCTAAAGAGTTTTGTTAATGTATCTGTTTTTCAGGACAAAGATGCGACGACACAAGGTCTTTCTCTTCGGCACATTGGCCTTGTGTGTCCTCTCCCTGCTGCAATACTGCAAGGCCCTCCACCACATGCTTATGCTGAGAGACCTGTATACCTCCTCCGTCAACCTCGAGGCCCTGGGCTTCCTCTGGAGAGGGAATGTTCACTCAGGGATGAAGCCTCTCCCTGGGTCTCGACCCTCCGACACGGGCCTGTGGGAGCCAGGGGATGACCGGGGGGACCAAGGGAATGCAGAGGTGGAGAGATGGATTGGGCATGGCGGTGAGGTGAGGGGGCAGATGACATGACTTTCCCTATACATTGTTTTGGGTCTATATGACATTGTCATTGATATGTTTGATTTTCCTCCTGTTGCTCTCCCACTCAGGACCCGTGGGGTAAGGAGCAGCCTGACTCAGGGAATGTTAACAGAATGACGGTCACTCTCCCAGACCCCAATGGACCATGGGGGGAACTTCACAAACGGAGCTTCCGTCTTCGCGATGACCCCACCCCGTTCTTTGCGCGCACCAAGTCTGGAGCATATTGCTTCCGAGAAGGGACGGAAGTGGCTTTTCTCAAAGACGACTCAGGACAAACGGTCCACGCAGCACGAGAGGGCCAGCGTAAGATACTGCATGCACAGCAAGAGGAACCCAAGTCAGCTCATGGGAAATACGCCCAGGGGAAAAGGCTGGTGAAGTGTATGTGTCGCCAAGGCTGGCACGGCCCTCACTGTGGCATCCCCACCATGGTGCAACACTCCAACCTGCCCACTAAGGGAAGTCTGATGCCCAGAATGGTTCCACGGAGGGTCATCAACGCCATTAACATCAACCACGAGTTTGACCTCCTCCACGCCCGCTTTCATGAGCTGGCCGACACTGTTGACCTCTTCCTGGTGTGTGAGTCAAACTTCACGGCCTATGGAAATTCCAAGCAGCTGCACTTCCTACGCCTCCTGCTTAACGGGACCTACAACTACATGCGCCACAAGATCCTCTATGTCTTCCTTGATCACTTCCCTAAAGGTGGCCAGCAGAACGGGTGGATCGCTGACGACTACCTGCGGACGTTTTTAAGCTATGACGGGATGTCCAGAGTACAAGGTGCCAGGCCGGATGATGTCTTCCTTATCAACGACGCAGATGAGATCCCGGCCCGCGAGGGCATCCTCTTCCTCAAACTCTACAATGGCTGGACGGAACCTGTGTCCGTCCACATGAGAAAGTCCCTTTATGGTTTCTTCTGGAGGCAGCCTGGGACCCTGGACGTCCACTCCGCCTGCACTGTTGCCATGCTTTTTGCCGTCTACGATGGAGACGGGATATCACTGAGGCGTAGGGATTACTACTCCATGCCGGGTTTCCGGAACTATCAGAGGGAGAGTGGACACATCCTGGTGCAGTGGTCCATTGGGAGCCCAGTCCACTACGCAGGCTGGCATTGTTCCTGGTGCTTCAGACCAGAGGGAATCTCCCACAAACTAATCTCTGCCCAGAATGGAGACTTCCCCCGCTGGGGCGACTACGTGGAAAAACGAGACCTGAACTACATCAAGGGCTTGATCCAGACTGGGGGATGGTTTGATGGCTCGGTGGGGGAGTACCCACCCACAGACCCTAAAGAGCCTATGTACGCACCCAAATATCTATTAAAGAACTTTCCGCTGTACCGCTACATACTTGAGAACCCATATGTCTGAATCTGGTAGAAAATCGGTAACGATTATTTTCTCATTGTTGATTTCAATGGAAGGATTTTTAACTTCAAGGAGTGTTGTCTTAACACAACTATGAAACCTCCACCTATGCCTCTGATTGAAGGGCAGGCCCTCCACTTCCTGTCTGAAGAAGAAGTAGCTAGTGGTTGAGAAGGAGTGTAATGAGTGACATCTGAGGCTCATTCTATCCGATTCTATCCCTTTTCAATCACAATATTTAAATGATAGTTAAACAATCCTCAATGACAAAGGCCCCTTCTACTCCAGAGCATTCAAGGACCGGTTTACGTTTGGGACATTGACTTTTGTACAGTTCCTAACTGTAGACGTGATGGCAGACAGGTATATATGTATAAAAGATCTATCTGATGATGGCCAATGGCCAGTGATACTGTAGTTTTCCCTCAGTCAGATCAACAATGTGCTTCTAGTGCCACCAGTTTTGCGTTTCCAGAGACCTCTGTGAAGAAAGAGACCTGAAAAACGATCTGTGCACATTTCTGTGGTGGTGGTAAAACTGTGTTACTGTGCTGAAATGGTTGTTCGAACAACACAGGGAAAAATATAGCGGGAAAGGGAAAGTCGGTTTTATATTGTTTAATACAAATTCAGGTTTCCCTCACTAATGTGGGCTTGTCTTAAACGTTGCTTAATTTGACTACACAACTTTCTCATAGCCTTCTTGTAAACAGATTGTGCATGGTTTACAGGTGAATAAATGTGAGGCCAAAAATAATATGTCATTAGAACCATGGAATCAGGCCAAACAATTGTCACATTGCTTTTAGACATTTCTGTCATTTGTGTTCATTGTTCATTGAGAGAGAAAATTCTTGAGAAACAAAATCCATTTCTTCTGCTATGGTCTCGTGATTCACATCACGTCTGGTAATTCAATCTGTTCTAGACACTCAATTTGACATGTATATAAGCCAATGCAATGGTTTCCTTGGTTTCGTCCTTAAAAATGGATTCCAATTCTTCAACAACCAAATAACGAACATGATAATAATATTCCTACAGATCTTAGGGACATATCCCCTGTGAATAGGATGTATAGCAATGACAATTATTAATGTATTCATGCTTAGTTAAGAAACAACAGACTGTCTGCCATCAATCGGATCAGCCTTCGATACACTGCAAGTCATTTGTTCCTACCTGAATTACAATAGAGTACACCGAGAGGTCTATTCAACAGAAACCAGTGCATCAACAAAACAAAAGCAAAATGTTTATGTTGTGAATATCTTAGTTTATTCTTGTTTCGCACTGCAGACCACGTTTTGTTGAGTAGCTATATGAACCCAAACCTACTGGCTGTAAAAACAGTAACAGGACGACATGAAGACAGACAAAAGTGCATAAAAAGGAGTAATTTATTAGTATACTTTAACTTACATTTTGAGTCATTTAGTACATGTATTACTTTATTAATCATGCATTTTTATTTCCAGATAAACTTACAATGTTAGGAAAGTTAAGACTGCTGTTTACTGTTGTTAAATCATGTCATGTTAATGTAGCTTTAGCTTTAGCACTTCCTTGTCTTGGGAGACTGACTTTGGGAATACGGAGATAATAATAATTGATTGGTGTATTGACAATGTTTCTCTTGGGAATCTGATGCTTCGTCAATTGATGCTCTGACTTGCAGTTTGCACACATTCTCTCTGTAAGGGCGTTCGTCTGTAGGAGGAAGAGAAGCGGACCAAAGCGCAGCGTGGTGGTTATTCATGTTTTAATAAATCACTACACATGAACAAACTAACAAAAACAAGAAATGTGAAAACGCAAAACAGTCCTATCCTATGACAACAAACACAGTGACAGGAACAATCACCCACAAACACACAGTGAAACCCAGGCTACCTAAGTATGATTCTCAATCAGAGACAACTAATGACACCTGCCTCTGATTGAGAACCATACTAGGCCGAAAACATAGAAATGCCCCAAAACATAGAAAAACAAACATAGACTGCCCACCCAACTCACGCCCTGACCATACTAAATAAATACAAAACAACAGAAATAGAGGTCAGAACGTGACAGTACCCCCCCCCCCAAAGGTGCGGACTCCGGCCGCAAAACCTTGACCTATAGGGGAGGGTCTGGGTGGGCGTCTGTCCGCGGTGGCGGCTCTGGCGCGGGACGCGGACCCCACTTCACCATTGTCTTAGTCCGCCTTATTGTCCGCCTCCCTGGCTTACTCACCATGACCACCCCTCTCAATGACCCCACTGGACAGAGGGGCTGCTCGGGACAGAGGGGCAGCTCGGGACAGAGGTGAAGCAGCTGCTCGGGACAGAGGGACAACTGCTCGGGACAGAGGGACAACTGCTCGGGACAGAGGGGCGATAGCAGCTCGGGACAGAGGGGCGATAGCAGCTCGGGACAGAGGGGCGATAGCAGCTCGGGACAGAGGGGCGGCAGCTGCTCGGGACAGAGGGGCGGCAGCAGCTTGGGACAGAGGGGCGACAGCTGCTCTGGACAGAGGGGCAGCTGCTCGGGCGGCCCCTGGCTGACTGACGGCACTGACGGCCCCTGGCTTACTTGCGGCCCCTGGCTGACTGGCGGCACTGGCGGCCCCTGGCTTACTGGCGGCCCCTGGCTTACTGGCGGCACTGGCGGCCCCTGGCTGACTGGCGGCACTGGCGGCCCCTGGCTGACTGGCGGCACTGGCGGCCCCTGGCTGACTGGCGGCACTGGCGGCCCCTGGCTGACTGGCGGCACTGGCGGCCCCTGGCTGACGGGCGGCACTGGCGGCCCCTGGCTGACGGGCGGCACTGGCGGCTCCTGGCAGACGGGCGGCACTGGCGGCTCCGGGCAGACGGGCGGCGCTGGCGGCGCTGGGCAGACGGGCGGCGCTGGCGGCGCAGGGCAGACGGGAAGCTCAGCTGGCGCTGGGCAGACGGGAAGCTCAGCTGGCGCTGGGCAGACGGGAAGCTCAGCTGGCACTGGGCAGACGGGAAGCTCAGCTGGCGCTGGGCAGACGGGAAGCTCCGGCAACGCTGGAGAAAAGGAAGGCCCTGGTAGCGCCGGAGAGGCGGGAGGCTCCGGCAGCGGCGCCGGACAGGCGGGAGGCTCCGGCAGCGGCGCCGGACAGGCGGGAGGCTCCGGCAGAGGCGCCGGACAGGCGGGAGGCTCCGGCAGCGGCGCCGGACAGGCGGGAGGCTCCGGCAGCGGCGCCGGACAGGCGAGAGGCTCCGGCAGCGGCGCCGGACAGGCGAGAGGCTCCGGCAGAGGCGCCGGACAGGTGGGAGGCTCCGGCAGCGCTGGAGAGGAGGAAGCCCCTGTAAGGATGGGCCGGAGAGACAGCCTGGTACGGGGGGCTGCCACCGGAGGGCTGGTGCGTGGAGGTGGTGACGGATAGACCGGGCCGTGAAGGCGTACTGGAGATCTTGAGAGCAGGGCTGGCACCAACCGCCCTGGCTGGATCTTCACCCTAGCCCGGCAGATGTGGGGAGCTGGGATGTAGCGCACCGGGCTAAGCACGCGTACTGGGGACACCGTGCGCACAACTGCATAACACGGTGCCTGACCAGCACCACGCCCGCCACAGTTAGCACTGCTAGGAGCACTGTAGTGCTGAGATGGCACAGGACGTGCAAGGCTAGGGAGATGCACAGGAGGCCTGGTGCGTGAGGCTGGCACAGTCTTCACCAGACCCCTCGCACGCACCTCAGGATGAGTATGGAGAGCTGACCCCGGTGCCATTAAATCCCTGACACGCTCCGTCGGGCGAATGTCGTGCCTCATGCACCAAACCAGCAAGTCCCTCATATCACTCTCCTCCAATTTCCCCATTAACTCCTTCACAGTCTCTGCTTCGCTCACCTCCAGCACCAGCTCTGGTTCTGAGCTCCTCCTTGGCTCCTCACGATAAACGGGGGGAGTTGGCTCAGGTCTGACTCCTGACTCTGCCACACTCCCCCTGTGCCCCCCCCCAAGAAATTTTTGGGGGTGACTCTCGGGCTTCCATCCGCTCTGCCGTGCTAGTTCCTCATAATGCCGCCTCTCTGCTTTTGCTGCCTCCAGCTCGGCCTTGGGGCGGCAATATTCTCCTGGCTCTGCCCAGGGTCCTTTCCCGTCTAGAATCTCCTCCCAAGTCCATCTCTCCAAGTAGTGCAGCCTCTCCCACTGCTGCTTCTGCTGCTGCTGCTGTTGCTCCTCCTGCTGCTGCCTTTGCTGCTGCTGCTGTTGCTCCTGCTGCACCAGTCGCTTCTCCTGCTGCTGCTGTTGCTCCTCCTGCTGCTGCCTTTGCTGCTGCTGCTGTTGCTCCTGCTGCACCAGTCGCTTCTCCTGTTGCTGCTGTTGCTGCAGCCTCTGTTTACCACGCCGCTTGGTCCTTGGTAGGTGGGTGATTCTGTAAGGGCGTTCGTCTGTAGGAGGAAGAGAAGCGGACCAAAGCGCAGCGTGGTGGTTATTCATGTTTTAATAAATCACTACACATGAACAAACTAACAAAAACAAGAAATGTGAAAACGCAAAACAGTCCTATCCTATGACAACAAACACAGTGACAGGAACAATCACCCACAAACACACAGTGAAACCCAGGCTACCTAAGTATGATTCTCAATCAGAGACAACTAATGACACCTGCCTCTGATTGAGAACCATACTAGGCCGAAAACATAGAAATGCCCCAAAACATAGAAAAACAAACATAGACTGCCCACCCAACTCACGCCCTGACCATACTAAATAAATACAAAACAACAGAAATAGAGGTCAGAACGTGACACTCTCACAGCCTTTAAAACGACTTACTCTGAACTCTGATACACCTCTTGTTTCTCAACACCTCTCGTTCCTCAATCCATGTTTTGATTATTCGTGCACTTAACTTTTAAACTCCCTCTGCCCTATCGTGCGTGCGTGCGTGCGTGTGTGCGTGCGTGCGTGCGTGTCTGTGTGAATATGTATTTTATCTATCTTGTTAGAAATGATTTGTAAGGTGCCACTTTTCGATATCTTTCTATCTGGAGTCCACATGATGAAAAGTGGGACTTCCACAGTGGCTACATTTAAAGGCCAGAATCTCAGGAATATTGGAGAATGGCATGTGAATGGCAACTATTCAAACTGCACTGTTGTTTAAGGTCCACAGCATGTTTACAGCAAGAAAAATGCCTTGGATGTTGTTGACTTTGCTTTTTTAGGGGGATTTCTTTTGTAATTTCTGGATGGTGTCCAATATTTCTTTGTACAACTATGAGGTACTACTCCTGTGTTCTAACTAAAAAAATTATAATTGTTGAAGTAAAAATCAATAACTAATCTTTTGTGACTTATTTTGAATCTTGTGCAAGTCCTGAGTCTTTTCCTTCATCAATCATTCCACTATATATTTGTATTGAACTAGTACGTCCCAATGTGGTAAATTTTTCAGAAATAGCTGTTCAGTTGACAAGAGTCAAAGTTAATCTGTTTATTACCTAGCATTACCTACGTACTATACTACACTGTAATTACACTGTGCCAGCCCAACGACCATGTAAAGACACAGGTATTAATTAAGGACACGTTTTGTTTCACCAACTTGTTTCAAATCCAAAAGTGATTATCAGAAAACGCATTATGGCACAACCTCTTGAGTCTAGACAGGAATACCACACTGCCAGTGACTCCGGTTAGGTCTGTCTTTCCTAAAGCAATGTATAACGAGACTAGATGCCTTCTCCATGCCTGAACTCTAGATGGCTGTCTATAAGAAAAATATGAATTTGAAGGAAATCATTCTGGGAGATTATTGCGGCAGAATTGACAGGGAAAGCCTAAGAGTTATCATTGATATGGCTCTCTTTACTGTAACATGGGACTTTTTATTCAATACAATTTTATTTAATTAACCATTATTTTACTTGGTAAATTGACTGAGAACACATTCTCACTCACAGCAACAACCTGGGGAATAGTTACAGGGGGGAGGGGAGGGGGTGAATGAGCCAATTGGAAGCTGGGGATGATTAGGTGGCCATGATGGTATGAGGGCCAGATTGGGAATTTTGCCAGGACACCGGGGTTAACACCTCTACTCTTACAGTGCCATGGGATCTTCAGTGACCACAGAGTCAGGACAACCGTTTAATGTCCCATCCATAAAATGGCATCCTACACATTTTATTTATTTATTTTTATTTCACCTTTATTTACCCAGGTAGGCCAGTTGAGAACAAGCTCTCATTTACAACTGCGACCTGGCCACAATAAAGCAAAGCAATCGACAAAAAAAACAACACAGAGTTACACGTGGGATAAACAAACGTACAGTCAATAACATAATAGAAAAATATATGTACAGTGTGTGCAAATGTAATAAGATGTAGTAAGATTAGGGAGGTAAGGCAATAAATAGGCCTAATAGTACTGTGCAGCCGTCTTCATCGACCTGGCCAAGGCTTTTGACTCTGTCAATTACGACATTCTTATCGGCAGACTCAACAGCCTTGGTTTCTCAAATGACTGCCTCGCCTGGTTCACCAACTACTTCTCTTATAGAGTTCAGTGTGTCAAATCAGAGGGCCTGTTGTCTGGACCTCTGGCAGTCGATATGGGGTTCAATTCAGGGTTCAATTCTCGGGCCAACTCTTTTCTCTGTATATATCAATTATGTTGCTTTTGCTGCTGGTGATTCTCTGATCCACCTCTACGTAGACGACACCATTCTGTATACTTCTGGCCCTTCGTTGGACACTGTGCTAACTAAACTCCAGATGAGCTTCAATGCCATACAACTCCCCTTCCTTGGCCTCCAACTGCTCTTAAATGCAATTAAAACTAAATGCAAATTCCCCTGCAAAGGTCTACTATTGATAAGAATGATCTGTCAAAGACAAAGGGGACGGGGGAGGTTTACAGACAGATCTTTGAGATGAGGAAGGGAGTTTTGGTTGTGCAGGGTTGTGCTTAGAGACAGTAAATGTATTGTTGAGTATGAGAGTGATTAAGAGGTACCATTTCTCTTTAATCTCCCATACACAATCATTCCTACTGTGTAAGAACTTCCCTCCTAAGACTTTTCACATCTTCTTTAGCCCTCCAGCCCATTCACTTTGTTGACTGATCTTTCCTCTCAAAAGCAGCTCCCAGTGTCCCTCATTGTCCCTAAACAATATGCTAGCCGTTCCCATACAGTGGACATCTTTACCAACAAAGGTATGTTGCCCTAAGTCCCTTCCACAAAAAGTGTAAAATGCTAACACCGCAACCATGTCTTTCCAGGACATGTGCAGTACCAGCAAATCTTCTGCAAGAGGACCAAACAGTTGGTGGTTTTGTCAGAGTCTAATTTAGCTGGCCGTTCACCGCAGAGAGGACAAGACCATTCGCCATAGGCACAAAGAGTTTCAGCTTCCCCAGACCACCATGCCGAACACCATTACCAGTGTACCGAAGCCGGATAAAGGACTATGGTTGCGTTTACACAGGCAGTCCAATTCTAGTCTTTTTTTCACAAATTGGTTCTGCAAAATATCTGATATGAAAATATCTGATGTGATTTAAACCAATTACTAGAAAAAAATATCTGAATAAGACCATGTAGAACCACCATAAAATAAATACTGATATTTTCTATCAATCTTCTAAAATTGTCTGCCTTTATGGATTCACAGAAGATATTTATATAACGTGTACAGGGATCTCTAGCTTCATACCGATGCTAGACATTCAGATATGTACAAAGAATGTTTCTTTGTCAAAATCTAAAATACAGAGGAGTGTACACTATTTAATGCTAACTCAAAATAGAGAACTGGGTATTTAACAATAATGTTATATGGTAAAAGTAACATACAAAAAAATTGTATGAACAGTGTAGTACAGTTCAGTGTGTCCAATTGTGTCTCAAGTGTAGAGACACACAAGTACAGAGAACTGTAACTATAGATGATTTCACCAGATAATGTGATTTACCCAAAGATTTTAGCAGACTTTTTGTCCTTTGTTAAAATAAACACTTTTTTTGCTCCATGAAGTAATTCAGGAGTTTTGTGCAATTGAATCAGTGAAGGTAACCTGTATTGGACTTGCTGATATTTGTTTGTGTTTCTTCTGACCAGAGGGAGCGAGTGCTCCGTGTCATGCAACTGGGGTCAAGATCTGTTTCTTGCTTTGCTCTTAGGAACAGGGCACTATTGAAAGTAGGGATTTTTGGGTGTAGCGTTAAGTGTGGAGAAATTGAAGTAGAAGATTCTTGGTGTTTGCGATGCCTGCCGTTTGGTGAGACGCAGACCCGGTGGTTGAGCGTGGCGAAACAGAGGAGCAACTGTCAGTCATTTTGAGTTTTGAGTCTTTTCCAGATGAAGTCATGTTAGGATATATCAGTTATCCTGTTAGAGCTTTTGTGCCGAATAAACTCCCGTTTCAGGTGCAACGTTTATGCTCATGTTGCAGCAGTTTGTAGGAGGGAGATTCCAATATGTGGTAAATGTGCAGGATGGGATTTGTGTAGTTTCGGTGAATAAAGATGTGTGTAAACTGTAGGGGTGACCATTTATCTGAGAATCGGAAGTGTCAGGTGTAAGAAAGACAGGTTGAGGTGGCTAGAGTCAGAGTAGTGCAGAAGGTGTCGTATGCTGAGGCAGTAAAGGAAGTAGAGGAGGATGGGTCAAAGGTGGGGATCCCTGTGAGTAGTAATTCTGTTTCAGCACAGAGGCATAGGCCAAAGAGTGATATATGCTTCAGTAAGTTTGGCTTCTTAGCGTTCATAGCAATGGTCATCAACTGTACCTCAGAAATGGGACATAAATCACTGACAATCAATGTTGTGGTGGCAGCTGCAGAGAAATATTTGGGTGTATGAGATTTGACTTTGGAAGAATGAAAGGGTGTATTGAGTGGTAGTGTCCCGTCCTCCCAGGCCTTTGGAATTATGGTGGCAAAATTGGGGTGAGCTGTTGTAGCTGCTCAAGGTTTATGATTCTGTTCTGTATTGAACTGTGATGCTATGCATTTCGTAGACTCATGTTATGTCTGCACCCTAACACAAGGCCATTCTGTTCTGGAACTTTTGCTTGTATATAATAACTGTTGCATAAACAATATGATTGTAATATCACCTCCCACTATATAAGGGACATATAACCATTTACTCTTCAAATCAAAGCAAATCAAATTTTATTGGTCACATACACATGGTTAGCATCTAGCATCTAGTTCTGACAGTGCAGCAATATCAACAACTAATCTAACAATTCCACAACAACTACCTAATACACACAAATCTAAGTAAAGGGATGTAATATAAATATATGGATGAGCAGTGACTGAGCGGCATAGACAAGAAGGCGCTATTGTGCATGGCCACGCAGTCATGGGTGAACAGGGAGTACAGGAGGGGGCTGAGTATGCACCCTTGTGGGGCCCGAGTGTTGAGGATTAGTGAAGTGGAGATGTTGTTTCCAACCTTCACCTCCTGGGGGCGGCCCGTCATACAGTCCAGGACCCAATCGCACAGGGCGGGGTTGAGACCCAGGTCCTCAAGCGTAATGATGCAAAAGAGTTTTCTAATGATAAATTAGCCTTTTAAAATGATAAACTTGGATTCGCTAACACAACATGCCATTGGAACACAGGAGTGATGTTTGCTGACAATGGGCCTCTATACACCTATGTAGATATTCCATAAAATATCTGCCATTTCCAGCTACAGTAGTAATTTACAACATTAACAATGTCTACATTGTATTTCTGATCAATTTGATGTTATTTTAATATACAAAAAAAATTTTACTTATTTTTCTTTTTACTGTTGTTTTATTTCTTTACTTACCTGTAGTTCACCTAACACATGTTTTGCACTATTGGTTAGAGCCTGTAAGTAAGCATTTCACTGTAGGGTCTACACCTGTTGTATTTGGCGCATGTGACAAATAAACTTTGATTTGATTTGACTTTGTCCCTATACTGACATTTCGCTTGTTTTGTTGCCTTGTGGAGGGAATAACTACACTGTTTGTATTCTGCCATATTCCCGGCCATCTTTCCATGGTTAAATGCGATGGTTCGCGCAGTCAGTTTTGCGCGAATGCCGCCATCTATCCACGGTTTCTGGGTAGGGTAGGTTTTAATAGTCACAGTGGGTACAACATCTCCTATGCACTTCCTTATAAACTCACTCAACGAATCAGTGTATAAAACTATATTATTCTCTGAGGCTACCTGGAACATGTCCCAGTCCGCGTGATCAAAACAATCTTACAGCATGGATTCCTATTGGTCAGATCAGCATTGAATGGTCCTTGTCACTGGTACTTCCTGTTTGAGTTTCTCCCTAATGGAGGGGAGAAGCAAAATGGAGTCGTGATCAGATTTGCAGAACAGAGGGTGGAGGAGGGCCTTGTATGCATCGCGGAAGTTAGAGTAGCAGTGATCCAGTGTTTTGCCAGCCCGGGTACTACAATCAACATGCTGATAGAATTTAGGTAGCCTTGTTCTCAAATTTGCTTTGTTAAAATTCCCAGCTACAATAAATGCAGCCTCAGGATAAATGGTTTCCAGTTTGCATAGAGTCCAGTTGAGATCCTTGAGGACCGTCGTGGCTTGAGGGGGGATATATATGGCTGTGACAATAACCAACGAGAATTCTCTTGGGAGATGATACAGTTGGCATTTGATTGTGAGGAATTCTAGGTCAGGTGAACAGAAGGACTTGAATTCCTGTATGTTGTTACAATTACACCATGAGTCGTTAATCATGAAACATACACCCTTCTTCCCGGAGAGATGTTTATTCCTGTCGGCGCGACGCACAAAGAATCCCGGTGACTGTACCGACTCCGACAGAATGTCCCCAGAGATCCATGTTTCCGTGAAACAGAGTATCTTACAATCCCGAATGTCTCTCTAGAAAGCAACCCTTGCCCTAATTTCATCCACCTTGTTATCTAGAGACTGGACATTAGCAAGTAATATACTCAGAAGCGGTGGGTGGGGTGCGCGCCTCCAAAGTCTGACCAGAAGGCTGCTCCGTCTACCTCTTCTGTGGAGAAGTTGTTTTGGGTTAGCTTCTGGAATCAGTTCGAATGGCTTGGGTGGTTTGAACAAAGGATGCGCTTCGGGAAAGTTGTATTCCTGGTTGTAGTGCTGGTAAGTTGACGTCGCTCTGATATCCAATAGTTCTTCCTGGCTCCTGGGCAATTATGCGTGAAACACGTCACTGTCCTAGAAATGCCTTGGACATGATGAAAACAAGCCCAGATTCCCCCAGGGTGAAATCCACCTTTAAAAAAGGTACTTAAAATATATGAAACCACAACAGAAAACGTGTAGTCTACAGATAACAAAATCTGCGGATGTGAGAAAATGGATTGATAAACCTATAAGAATGCAGTTCATGCCACTCGATCTAGAATTCTATTTATATGGCAATATAGCCTTTGTGACTTCAATATTCAAAACCTAAGTGTTGGTCCTGTGCGTTCGCATTGATGTTGTGATTAGACTGCTCGCCATAACACAGACAATGAGCTATAATAAGAAGGTGTGAACCCATTAGGGAAATCAATCACCTTAAAGCAGGGCTGCCCAACCCTCTTCCTGGAGATCTACTGTCCTGTAGGTTTTCAATCCAACCCTAATTTAGCGTATCTGATTCAGCTAGCTAAGGTCTTGTTGAGCAGCTAATTAGTAGAATCAGGTGTGTTAAATTAGGATTGGACTGAAAACCCACAGGAGGGTAGATCTCCAGGAAGAGGGTTAAATTGTCTTATTTCTCAGTTTAGTTTCTAATGATTCACAACAGAAATATTCCCTTATCTCTACTAGATGGTAGCAGAGCTTTGAGGAGAATTTTCCAGTGGCGTGTAGACTACACTGAAATCACAAGTTCTGTCAATCTGAATAATTACATAATTCAGCGTAAAAAATAGATAAATATTTTCTGTTTTACAGTTTGCGAGCAAACACACACACACAAAATTGCACAGTGGTAGGCCTACTTCTGCTGACTGTTTTGAATAACAATTTGAATGTATTTGACTTCATTTGAATTACCTGCGCTGTAATTTCTTTTTGAAAAGATATGATTTCAACGTACAATTGTAAGGCAACCAACTGCAATAGGATTGTGAGTTTGCTCAACTTTTGTTAATCAAATTTTTAGCAAACTCACAATCCTATTGCAGTGGGCTGTACGTTTGCTCAACTTTTGTTAAACAAATATTTTTGTTTAGGGGGGTGGGGGGCAACAGGACAATGCAAATAGTCTGGGTAGACATTTGATTAGCCATTCAGGAGTCTTATGGCTTGGGGGTAGTCTGTAATAGTTTGCAAGCACTGCCACATCCGATGAGCATTAGAGCACGGTGTACTATGATTCAATCTTAATCCTATATTGACGCTTTGCCTGTTTGATGGTTAGTCGGAGGCCATAGCAGGATTTCTTATAAGCTAAACTTAGAGTCCCGCTCCTTGAAAGTGGCAGGTTGGGATATGTTATTGATGCAATTATTGATGAAGCCCCTGACTTATGTGGCGTACTCCTCAAAGCCTTTGGAAGAATGCTATTGCAGCTGGCTGCCTTTTATTTGTACATTGAATCAACCTCAATGCCATTTTATTGAGCAAACTCACAATCCTATTGCAGCTGGTTGCCTTAAAATTGTACATTGAATCAACCTCACTGCTTACAAAGGGAAGTGTACGTTTCCTATTGGAATCCACCAAGAGTGGGGAAACCAACAATTGAAACTTTGATAATGACTGCCATGGTAGTAATAATTCATTTTGAGACTTCCTAAATCATATAAACTGGAACAGCCATCTCAAAAAGTTCAACTCCTAACAGGTTGGAATAGTTTAGAAAAATGTATGTTATTTATGTTTGTGTGGAATAGGATTAATCAACCAATCAATGTACATGTACAAACATATTGCAAAAATAAATATTCTGAAATAGAGCATGCTGGGAAATATTACGATGATGGGAGTGCTTTTCAACAAACATACATTTGTAATTTTACTCAACAAGTTTGTTCAAATTCAGCTCCCTTCGAGGAAAGTTTGTTGAATCAACATACAATTGTAAGGCAATCAGCGCAATAGGATTGTAAATTGGCTTAACAGTTGGGCATATAGTTGACCCAACATACAAGCCATGTTCGAATACCCATACTTGTGTCCTAAATAGGAGGCCTTTTAAGTAGGCAAAAAAATGTAGTTATATAGTATGTGACATTAGGAAAATCAAGACTTTTAATGCCCGAATGTCATGTTTCTAGCAGAATTCCTTGCAAACTATTGAAGAAGAGAAACATTTGTTCAAAACCACGTTTGTTTGAAAACAGGTGACGTTCTCTACAAAAATGAACGAATCGTGGGGAACAGAGATTGAAATTAAGCTAGCGGCTAGTCCTGTTCAGGCCGGGATAGTTGAAAATGGGCCCAACTAGCCCGCTTGCTAGTGACATTTCGTATTTTCTAATATCTCAGGGCACAGATTTTACACCAGGGCAGCGGGGCTAGTAAAAAATGGTGGTCGACTAGCCCGACTAGCCAGTGCCCAAAATCCTTAATAAGTTCCATTCATGGTGGGGAACAAGCGTGATTGCGCATTCGATGATGCCTTCTCAGCAATGTTCCCTGTAATGTTTTTCATCACTGAGCAAATTTCAGGTCTGCTGAGTGCAAACAGCTTATTCAAGCCTGTCTCAAAATACAACACTGCCCTTGTAAGACAAAAAAAAACTCTTTACCTGACTCGCTTTTCAAAGATGTCTAGAAATGTACACGTTTTGTGCTCTTGTAGGAAGCAATCACAATCATCATTGCTGACTACAAATTATATATAACTGGGCTAATAACCCACTAACTAGCAAAGAATATGAACAAATGTACAAATGTGCACACGTCGCTACATGTAGTTCTCTTGATCTCAAAACAAGCACATTTACCCACAACCGCTGATGCTGTAAAAACAGTCCAGTTCAAAGTGAATGGCACAGATCCGTATATAGCAATGGTCTATTTGCATATAGCAGCTCTGATTGGTTATGACGCACTGGTCTGTGTAGAGCATGTGCCTGTCGATGCAGTAGAATCCTACTCCAATGCGTTCTGTCTTCAACAAAACCTCTTGCATGGTTAGCTTTGTTTCAGTATGTTGCATTGAAATGGCTACTATTGCATTGATTCGATCACAATTCCCACAGTAAAGGGAAACGTTGATAGTGTTAACTAACGGGTAAAACTCTAGAAAGTTGGTTGAAGTACAATCTCATGCTTCTCTGAGTTTAGAGGGAACATTGCTTCTCAGTATAGATGTCTGGTCAAAAAGAGTATGACTTTGTTGCCACCCATAGCATTGATTGTTATAAAATAATAGCCAATCAGCATTGACCTAAACTAAGTGAGCTCAGCTGTGAATGGTCCTGGAGCACCAAAAAAAGTGTCAAGGGAAGCCTGTTTGGATTTGGCTTCACACCAATAATCTCCTAACGCACTTCCGCCTGCACCGATGCCCACCCATCAGTCATCAGGGTCCAGTGGGATTCGGCTCTCGCTCCCGTGTGCATATGACGGAACAGCTGCCGGGTGCCAGGGGTTCTTACTCCAGCTTGAGCTCTACCTGGCAGCTGTTCAGCCGGCCCCTTCGGGACGCGAGAGAGTGAGCGCCCTCATCTCCTGCCTAACGGGTAAAGCCCTGGAGTGGGCCAACGCCATCTGGGGAAAGGGAGGGCCCGGGCCTGGACAATTGTTTTTGACCATCCACCAGAAGGGAGAGAGGCGGGGGAGCGTCTGTTCCATTTAAGGCAGGGGATGAGGAGCGCACTGGAGTTTGCGCTGGACTTTAGAACTCTGGCGGCGGGCGCTGGATGGAATGAGCGGGCCCTGATCGATCACTACAGGTGTAGTTTGCGAGAGGATGTTCGTAGGGAGCTAGCCTGCAGGGACACCACTCTCAACCTGGACCAGCTCGTGGACTTATCTATCCGTCTGGATAACCTGTTGGCCTCCCGCGGACGTCCAGATCGGGGTCCGTTCGATCCATCTCCCAGCTCCGTTGACCCAACACCTATGGAGTTGGGAGTGGGGACCATTCCATGTACTAGCTGTGGCCGCAGAGGGTACACTGCAGGTCGGTGCTGGGGGGGTCCTCAGGGAGGTTGAGGTAGCAGGCGGAACACTGGTGGTTCATCCCAGGTTAGTAGGCACACAACTCACCCAGAGCCCCCTGTTGCTCACTTGTGGTTACCTATTGAATTTCCCGGATTTTCCCCTCATTCCCAGCATAAGGCGCTTGTAGATTCAGGCACACTTTGTTGACAGGTCCTTGGCACTTAGATTAGGGATTCCTATTGTTCCTGTTGATGTTCCCTTCCCTGTACATGCCCTAGAGAGTCGTCCTTTGGGGTCAGGTCTAATTAGGGAGGTCACAGCTCCCCATTGCTATAACAAACCAGGGGGGTCATAAGGAGAGAATTAATCTCTTTCTTATCGACTCGCCTGCGTTTCCCGTTGTATTGGGTCTTCCCTGGTTGGCCTCTCATGATCCTACTATTTCGTGGCAAAAGAGGGCTCTCAAGGGATGGTCCAGTCAGTGTTCAGGGAGGTGTGTAGGCGTTTCCTTAGGTGCCACTACGGTGGAAAGTCCAAACCAGGTTTCCACCATGCACATTCCTCCCGAATATGCCGATTTGGTACTCACCTTCTGTAAAAAGAAGGCGACTCAATTACCACCCCATCGACCGGTGGATTGTGCGATAAATGTCCTGTTAGGCGCTGCACTCCCCAGGAGTCACCTGTATCCTCTGTCACAGGAGGAGACGGCGGCTATGGAGACATATGTCACCAAATCTCTGGGACAGGGATACATTCGGCATTCCATTTCACCTGTCTCCTCGAGTTTCTTTTTTGTGAAAAAGAAGGAGGGAGATTTACGCCCGTGTATAGACTATCGAGGTTTGAACCAGATTACGGTAAAATATAGTTACCCGCTGCCTCTTATCGCCAGTATGACAGAGTCAGTACACGGGGCGCGCTTCTTCACACGCTTACAACCTGGTGCGTATCCGGGGAGGGGATGAGTGGAAGACGGCATTTAGCACCACTTCTGGGCACTATGAGTACCTCGTCATGCCGTATGGGTTAATGAATGCTCCATCAGTCTTCCAATCCTTTGTTGATGAGATTTTCAGGGACGTGCACGGGCAGGGGGTAGTGGTGTATATAGTTGACATTCTAATATACTCCGCTACCCTAGCCAAGCATGTGTCCCTTGTGCGCAGGGTGCTTGGTCGACTGTTGGAGCATGACCTATACTTCAAGGCAGAGAAATGTCTGTTCTTCCAACAGTCCGTCTCCTTCCTAGGTTACAGCTTTTCCGCATCAGGGGTGGAGATGGAGAATGACCGCATTTCAGCCGTGTGTAATTGGCCGACTCCAACCACAGTAAAGGAGTTGCAGCGGTTTTTAGGGTTTGCCAACTACTACCGGAGGTTTATCCGGGGTTTTGGGCAGGTAGCGGCTCCCATTACCTCCTTGCTGAATGGGGGACCGGCGCGACTGCAGTGGTCAGCTGAGGCGGACAGGGCTTTTGGTCACCTGAAGGCTCTGTTTACTATGTTCATAGTTGAGGTGGAAGCGTCCGACGCTGGAATAGGAGCTGTGCTATCTCAGCGCTTGGGTAGGCCACTAAAACTTAGCCTGGCAAGAGCGAAACTATGACGTGGGGGATAGGGAGTTGTTGGCTGTTGTCGTAGCCCTGAAGACGTGGAGGCATTGGCTTGAGGGGGCTAGACACCCTTTCCTAATTTAGACTGACCACCGAAATCTGTAGTACATCCAGGCGGCGAGGAGAATGAACCCTCGCCAGGCAAGGTGGGCCATGTTTTTTACCCGCTTTGTTTTCACCCTGTCCTACAAACCAGGTTACCAGAACGTTAAGGCGGACGCACTGTCCCGACTGTATGATACAGAGGAGCGGTCCACGGATCCCACTCCCATAATTCCAGCTTCTTACCTGGTGGCACCGGTGGTATGGGAGGTGGACGCGGACATCGAGCGGGTGTCACGTGCAGAGCCTACCCCCCCCCCCCCCCCCCACAGTGTCCAGTTGGGCGTTTGTACGTTCCGTTTGATGTTCGCGAACGTTTGATCTGTTGGGCCCACACTTCACCCTCCTCTGGTCATCCTGGCATCGGTCGGACAGTGCGCTTTCTTGCTGGGAAGTACTGGTGGCCCACGTTAGCTAAGGACGTAAGGGTTTATGTTTCCTCCTGTTCGGTATGCACACAGTGCAAGGCACCTAGACATCTGCCCAGAGGGAAATTACAACCCCTTCCAGTTCCGCAACGACCGTGGTCACACCTTTTGGTGGATTTCGTGACGGATCTTCCCCCGTCGCGGGGTAACACCACGATCCTGGTCGTTGTGGATCGTTTTTCTAAGTCCTGCCGTCTTCATCCATTGCCCGGTCTCCCTATGGCTCTACAGACTGCGGAGGCCCTGTTCACCCATGTATACTGGCACTACGGGGTGCCTGAGGATATAGTTTCTGATCGGGGTCCCCAATTTATGTCAAGAGTCTGGAGGGCGTTTATGGAATGCCTGGGGGTCTCGGTCAGTCTTACCTCAGGTTTCCACCTGAGAGTAACGGGCAGGTGGACAGAGTCAACCAGGATGTGGGTAGGTTTCTGCTGTGCTATTGCCAGGACCGTCCGGGAGAGTGGGCGGTGTTCATCCCCTCGTTCGGCGGTCGGCGTCACCGGCTTTCTAGTCATCACCGATCCATGTTTCCTTTTTCCTTTTGTTTTGTCTTGATTACGCACACCTGATTTCTATTCCCTTATTATGTTAGTTATTTCACCTCTCGTCTACCTTTCTGTTTTGTCCATGATTTTTTGGGGTTACCGTGTGTGTTGGAGGGTTTTCTCATTACGTGATGTTTCCTTGTTGGAGATATTCCGTTTTTTTGTATTAATATTTTGAGTAAAGACTTTTGTGTTTTTCCTCAAACCTGTGTCCTGCGCCTGACTCAGACAACGAATCCAGCACATTGTTACAATAATTGTAATATTATAAATACAAGTTAGCAGACCTGAGCTCACTCCTCATGCTTATTTTAAGCAGCGCGTTACTGGTCAGGCATCGTGTTATGCGGTTAAGCTCACGGTGTTGCCAGTACGTGATCATAGCCCGGTGCGCTATAGGGCAGTGTCATGCGAGTATGGGCATCCAGCCAGGGCGTATGGTGTCTGCTCAGTGTGTCTGGTCGGTACGCCGTTTCGGGCCAGGGTATCCTGCGCCGGCTCTGCGTGCTTTGTCTCAGGGGCGCTGGGAGGGTGCAGTGCGTCCTATGCCTGTGCTCCGCTCGTGCCGGGCAAATGTGGGAGTGGAGCCTAAGGGAGAGGTGCGAGTAGTAGGCACTAGATCTCCCGTGCTTACCCACAGCCCGGTTCAACCTGTGCCTGCACTCTGGAGGGTCCAGGCTAGAGTAGTGATCAAGCCTGGGGGAGTGGTGCCAAGGCTGCGCACCAGAGCTCCAGTGCTCCCCCACAGCCCGGTCCTTCAGGTGCCTCCTCCTAACACCAGGCCTCCTGGAGGTCTCCCCAGCCTGGTGGGTCCTGTGGCAGCCCCACGCACCAGGCTGTCTCTCTGTCTCCTCCCTACAGGTGTTCCTTCCTGTCTCTCCCGCCTGTCCGGCACTGCCGGAGTCTCCCGCCTGTCCGGTGCTGCCGGAGACTCCCGCCTGTCCGGTGCTGCCGGAGTCTCCCAACCCAGAGGCGCCAGAGCCCCTCAGCCCAGAGCTGCCCCAAGCTGCCACTCTGTCCCGAGCTGCCCCTCTGTCCCGAGCTGCCCCTCTGTCCCGAGCTGCCCCTCTGTCCAGTGGGGACATTTAGAAGGGTTGCCATGGTTAGGAAGCCACGGAGGCAGACAATGAGGCGGACTAAGATGATGGTGAAGTGGGGTCCGCATCCCGCGCCAGAGCCGCCACCGCGGATAGACGCCCACCCAGACCCTCCCCTATAGGTTAAGGTTTTGCGGCCGGAGTCCGCACCTTTGGGGGGGGGGGGGGTAGCCTGGGTTGCACTGTTTGTTTGTGGGTGATTGTCTATGCTAGTTGCTTGTGTCAGCACAGGTCTCATTTATAGCTTCACGGTCGTTATTGGTTTATTGTTTTTGTATTCAGTGTTCAGTACTTTCTTTAATTAAATATTCACCATGAACACATACCACGCCGCATTTTGGTCCTCTGATCCTTCTCGCCTCTCCTCTTCAGATGAAGAGGAGGAAGACCGTGACACTAATAGCCAAGCTAGATGTGAAAACCTCCCCTCCTAACACAGACCAGATTTGCCCTAATGACCAAGGGGTAGCTTGTTACTCAATGTAATAAAGTAATAACTTTTCAAATAAGTTACCTTACACGTTATGTTGGCTGACAATTTGCTAGCTACGCTGTCCTTACGACCCACATAGCATATCATTACAACAGTATGTACCGGTATGTTAGCTAGCTACCTAACGTTAGTAGTTATACATCAAACTTGCCAGTATATTAACTATAGGCTAACTACCCATTATTTATTATTCTGGTCATTCTTAGTTTAGCTAAATGGTATAGTCGTTGCAATTTCTCAATGGACATTCGGGTGCTTTCGTAAATTCACTCTGGCTATCTACAGGCTGGACAATAGAACAAGTCAAAATTCACCCAAGGCTGAAAAACAGCTTAAGAACGTTGGCTAAACTGGAACACTAGCAAGTGCTCATAGCAAATTAATGGAATCGAACGTTCGCAGAGCCTGTTTTGACTGGAGTGATGCTTAGAATTCCATTAAAAGTGTATCTCTTTTTATTTTACCACTACAATCTGTTCGTCGGACGACATTGGAAAAAAACAACTTGTGTAGAAAGTAAATATCCGCACATCGATGGTGTCAACTGTGCTTATGTCTGCGTAATAGAAAAGTGGGGAATTTTTTTAACTTAGACTATTTCTGGTCTAGCGATTGATGACAAACGAGCTCGCTGCCCAGACTTTCAGAATTACAAATAGAAGATTCTCCTGATTAAAATGGTGCACGTGTAACAGTTTTGCTCGAACCAGGGACCCTCTGAACACATAGACAACAGCCACCCTCGAAGCATCGTTACCCATCGCAGAGCAAGGGGAACAACTACTTCAATGTCTCAGAGCGAGTGACGTCACTGATTGAAACGCTATTACCGCTCACATTGCTAACTAGCTAGCCATTTGACACCGGTTACACATTGCGAGATATTTGGCGAAATATACAGAAATGCCTATATTTCCCCCATTGGAAACAATGGGAAGACCGCAGAGTTCCAATATTATATTTGTTGTTTACATTTTAACTATAAAACAACGTGAGCAGGTCTCATTGCCAACAATAGCGAAGCAGGCATTGTGACGTTGAACAATACGCTGGGAATAGAGCGTTCGAAAGGCGAGTTGGTGCCACAGTACTCAATAGAACTAATAGGAGCTGGCAGGGTGAAAAATGCAGGAAAATACGGCCTGTTTTTTCGCGATTACTTCAAAACGACAGCTGGGAAATATGGTCATATTATGACACTGGGCTCCACGGAGGATGTAGAAAGTTAACATCCACACCTCGATGGTGTCAACTGTGCTTATGTCTGCGTAATGAAAAAGTAGGGAAAAAATAAAAACTGATTAAACTGATTAAAATGGTACCCGTGTAACAGTTTTGCTTCTGTCCCTCTCCTCGCCCCTACCTGGGCTTGAACCCTCTGCAAACAGACAACAGCCACCCTCGAAGCATCATTACCCATCGCTCCACAAAAGCCTAATATCTACACGGATTTCAGAGCACTCTCGTCTGAGTGCAGAATAATTTCTTTACTAGCGCTCAACACCCGTTGAATATGGCCGGTGTCAGTAAACGTTGGTAAAAAAAGCGTAATTAAATTGTTTCCAGCAGCACATTTACAGTCACCAACTCTCTGGTAAACACTAAAACTGCCTTAACAGCTCTGCTAGGGTGAGTAAAATGGTCAGCGGGGTCTCAATTGTGTCTGGACGTAGCTAGCCAACCCTACTCCTCGCCCGAAAGTCCAGTGTGCACTCCGAGAGCGAAACGGTCTGAATTTACAATTTTTCTCTGAATAATAACACCATAATATTAATCAAATTAATGAACACAAATTTTCTCAAATCTATCCCATGTACTATGTTATTACAGAAAATGTTTTAAATTCTCTGGCAATGCCAATACGGAATACTATCAAATACTTCTCAAAGATGCCTCTGGTGGTCAAACTAGCAATAACTTGCTAATTAAATGACGTGCCACAGAATGCTGCAGCAGCACTCAGGGTTTGCCACAATATGACACAATTTTTAAAGGAGGAACCACTGTAGAAGTAGTTTAGCTCATCCGGTAGGCTTGTGTCACTGGGCAGCTTTCAGCTGTGCTTCCCTTTGTAGTCTGTAATGGTTTGCAGGCTCTGCCACATCCGACAAGCGTCAGAGCCAGTGAAGTATGACTCGATCTTAGTCCTGTATTGACACTTTGCCTGTTTGATGGTTCGTCGGAGGGCATAGCGGGATTTCTTATAAACTTCCGGGTTAGAGTCCCGCTCCTTGAAAGCGGCAACTCTAGCCTTTAGCTCTGTGCGGAGGCTGCCTGTAATCCATGGCTTCTGGTTGGGGTATGTACGTACGGTCACTGTGGGGACGACGTCATCGATGCACTTATTGATGAAGCCAAGGACAGATGTGGTGTACTCCTCAATGCCATCGTAGGAATCCCAGAACATATTCCAGTCTGTGCTAGCAAAACATTTCTGTAGCTTAGCATCTACTTCATCTGATAATATTTTTATTGATCTAGTCACTGGTGCTTCCTGCTTTAATTTTTGCAGAAATCAGGAGGATGGAATGATTTGCCAAATGGAGGGCGAGGTAGAGCTTTGTATGCATCTCTGTGTGTGGAGTGTAGGTGGTCCAGAGTTCTTTTCCCTCTGGTTGCACATTTAACATGCTGATAGAAATTTGGCAAAACTGATTAAGTTTCCCTGCATTAAAGTCCCCGGCTACTAGGAGCGCCACCTCTGGGAGAGCATTTTCTTGTTTACTTATGGCGGAATACAGCTCATTCAGTGGTATCTTAGTGCCAGCCTCTGACTGTGGTGTCTATGTAAACAGCTACAAAGAATATAGATGAAAACTCTCTCGGTAGGTAATGTGGTCTGCAGCTTACCATGAGAAACTCTACCTCAGGCAAGCAATAGCTCGAGACTTCCTTAGATATCGTGCACCACCTGTTGTTTACAAAAATACATAGACCGCCGCCACTTGTCTTACCAGGCGTCGCAGTTCTATCCTGCCGGTACATCGTATAACCAGCCAGCAGTATGTTGATATTGTCGTCGTTCAGCCACGACTCAGTGAAGCATAAGATGTTACAGTTTTTAATGTCACATTGGTAGTTTAAACTTCCCAATACCGTGTCCATTTTATTGTCCAAAGATTGCATGTTTGCTAGCAGAATTTAAGGAGTGGGGATTTATTTGATCGCCTCCGACTCCTCAAAAGGCAGCCCTCCCTCCGGCCTCTCTTTCGCTGCCTTTCTCCGAACTAACAGGTTATAGAGCAAACAATGCAATTACCACAAATCAAATCAAATCAAATTTATTTATATAGCCCTTCGTACATCAGCTGATATCTCAAAGTGCTGTACAGAAACCCAGCCTAAAACCCCAAACAGCAAGCAATGCCGGTGTAGAAGCACGGTGGCTAGGAAAAACTCCCTAGAAAGGCCAAAACCTAGGAAGAAACCTAGAGAGGAACCAGGCTATGTGGGGTGGCCAGTCCTCTTCTGGCTGTGCCGGGTGGAGATTATAACAGAACATGGCCAAGATGTTCAAATGTTCATAAATGATCAGCATGGTTGAATAATAATAAGGCAGAACAGTTGAAACTGGAGCAGCAGCACGGCCAGGTGGACTGGGGACAGCAAGGAGTCATCATGTCAGGTAGTCCTGAGGCATGGTCCTAGGGCTCAGGTCCTCCGAGAGAGAGAAAGAGAGAAAGAGAGAATTAGAGAGAGCACACTTAAATTCACACAGGACACCAAATAGGACAGGAGAAGTACTCCAGATATAACAAACTGACCCTAGCCCCCCGACACATAAACTACTGAAGCATAAATACTGGAGGCTGAGACAAGACATCAATTGTTATATGTTTTTTTTTGTCCTGGCTTGGCTTCCCCGCTCCGGAATAGACTTGAGTGTGCAGTTTTATTATGTGCATTTTTTTACTTAATATTCCTTGATTTACATATGTTGTTGTATTGGTATTTGTTGTAAGTTCATGCTGACATGATTTTCACCAAAGGACACACTAATTATTATTGTAGCCTAGTGGTTAGAGTGCTAGATCAAATCTCTGAGCTGACAAGGTAAAAATCTGCCGTTCTGCCCCTGAACCCATTGTTCCTAGGCTGTCATTGTAAAGAAGAATTTGTTTATAACTGACTTGCCTAGTTAAACAAAGGCCAAATAAAAAAAATTATGAACATTGTGTGATTCTGTAGCAGCTGTCAAATTCACTGTGTTTTGTTTTGACTTCGTACAACCCCCTCTGGCTGATGTTTAGAGAACATTTGGCACTGTCTGACTAAGCAGGGTCTGTTTTCTTTGCGACTTACTTTAACTCTCCGTGGTCCTAAATAAATAGTTGTTTATAAGTCTGAAAATGTCGGAAACATTAACTTGCTTGACCAGGCTGTAGGTTTATCTAACTGTTTGTTACATGCAATATCTTTTGTGGACTCTCCGGTTTTGTGATGAAACAAAGGTGTGGTTGAATTTATTCTGCCACTGTGTCTCAGCCTTAGGCCTTTATATCATGGTTGTGAAGGCATATTAACTAACAGGTTATAGAGCAAGCAATGCAATTATCACAACACAGGTTGTAATATGGCTTTTATTTCTAGCTTGGCTTCCCAAGTGATTTTACCCACGTACTGCTGTTGTCCAAGACTTTAATGTGCTGTTTTATTATGTGCATTCTTTACTTAATATTCCTTATTTTACACATGCTGTTGTGTTGGTATTTGTTTTAAGATTATGTGTAAGTATATGCTTACATGATTTTTACCAAAGGACATTGTACCTGTCGATGACATTTATAAACACTGTGTGGTTCTGTAGCAGCTGGCAAATTCACTGTATTTTGTTTTGACTTCATGCAACCCTCTCTGGCTGATGTTTAGAGAATATATGGTACTATCTGACTAAAGGTCCTGTGACGCATGTTAGACATTTTCTATGTCTCTGTTCTGGAGGTGTCTCCTTGAATTCTTGTATTAAACTGTATTGATCTTTGATTCATATGATCAACGACTGCTCTCCTTTTGTTCTGCTGGAAATTCCTGTTACAGACTAACATGGTTATCACTTAATTTTGTAAATACTGTATCACATCTCCTTACAAGAACAAGGAGCAGTCACTGGAGGTCGATAGTAATGCATGTTTTTTTGTGCATATTTTCTGAAGGGCTAATTGTTTTAATTGTAATTTGCCCTGGGCCCCCTGTTGGCTAACACCAGCCCTGGGAAGTGGCGACACATGCCCTGAGTGCTTGTGCTCTGAAGAGAATATCTACATTTTGAAGAATGAGTCAAACATATGTGGTTTCCATATGATTGATGTTGTTTGACACCGTTCCATTAATTCCTTTTCAATCATTCCAATGAGCCCGTCCTCCCATAGCTCCTCCCACCAGCTTCCACTGATGTCCATGCGTGTTACATGTGTAGGTACAAAATGTGTGCTTTCATATCCATCTGTGTTCCCGTCCGCTTTCTCTACCACAGTTAGAATACTGCAGAGCACAAGGTAGGCTGCATGAGGGAGAAGTTGAGCGTGTGTGTGTGTGTTTATGTGTGTGTGTACGTGCGTGTTTGTGTGGAAGCTTGTGTGTCTGTGCTTGCATGCATCTGTGTGTGTGTACTTGTAATCGTGCATCTTTGTGTGTGCACGCGTGCCTGTACTGTATGTGTGTGTGTGTGGGGCGGGAGGGAGGTTCCAACCTAGTTCATTCCCAACAAATCCCAGCTAACATATTTGCTCAGTGGGCATTGAGGAGATTACAGATGCCCCTTCAGTCTGATGGGCCTATGCTTACATGGTCCTCTGGTTCTGCCCTGGTAACTGCCAAGCACTCCTGAGAACATCTAGTAGAAGGTAAGAAGAGAGGAGGGTGGAGAGGAAGTGTAGAGTAGGTTATAAATAAGTTAATTGTTCCTTATTTAGTGTTGCACAACATTACCACATGCATGTATGGTGGAATGAAGCCTGGATACTTTGTCAGCCCATTACTTTCTTGTTGTCATATTTCCCCATTCTCACAAATCTTATGCAGCACAGTGAACAGACAGTCTTCATTCATTGTGCTGCAGATTGGTAAGAGTGAATGTGTAGTGATATGTAAAGCTGTTCCTTATTTGTTTTGGAATGGCCACCTGTGTGTGTGCGTGTGTGCATGCGTGTGTTTTTTTTGTGTGCATGCTTGTGTTTCTATGCTTGCGTGCCTGCATCTGTGTGTGTGTGCACACGCACCTGTGTGTTTTTGTGTGAGTGTGGGTGGGTGGGTGTGTAGGTGTGTGTGCCCTTGTTTGTGTGAGTACTGTGCATGTGCGTGCACTTACTTGTGACGGACATGAAGACCCCAGAGGCAGAGTACATGAAAGATGTGTAACTGTTCCACCAAGGGCTCAACCCTGCTTTTCTATTTCACGCTTTCTTTCTTTATCTCTCTGCGCTGTTGTAAATCCAGTTTGATGGCCTGAATGAATGATGCCACCTACCACATGTTGCTGCATGGAAGCTCTACCGACTAGTTCAAATAGAGTAACTAAGGAAGTTTTGGAGACCTACCGTACAATGTAAAAGAAATCTGAAATAACAGTTGGGCTCCACTTGCCAACAAACCAGCATGGCTAGACTTTTCCTGCATGGGAGGTATGTTTAATCACCTTTAGTGTTTTTTTTTCTCTCACTCTCTCTCTGTTTTTTCTCCCTCTCTCTTTTTACAGTATTTGGGAACGTTTCAATGGATTTTGTTCTGTTTGGAGTTAATTATTAATAAGATACCTCTCTAGATTTGTTGCAATTAATTTTCACTTTCATGTACTTACAGTTGAAGTCGGACGTTTACATACACCTTAGCCAAATACATTTAAACTCAGTTTTTCACATTTCCTGACATTTAATTCAAGTAAAAATTCCCTGTCTTAGGTCAGTTAGGATCACCACTTTATTTTAAGAATGTGAAATGTCATAATAATAGTAGACAGAATGATTTATTTCAGCTTTTATTTCTGTCATCACATTCCCAATGGGTCAGAAGTTTACATACACTCAATTAGTATTTGGTAGCATTGCCTTTAAATTGTTTAACTTGGGTCAAACGTTTCGGGTAACCTTCCGCAAGCTACATAGTTCACTTACATTTGTCATGACAATGTGTGACAATGAGTTGGCATGGTGGCACAAACAGACTGGCACTCATTCTATAGAGTCAATGATGACAGCTATTATAGTATCATGGGGAAGTGTTGTGGGGAAGTTAATATTGGGACAAGGTATAAGTGAGTCAACTTTTCAGTCAATTCCTCTGTTATAACATCTATATTTCATGTTCATAGGCAGGGATAGAAATGCACTTGCCAATCAGGAAAGTCAGGAGTATTTTATGGTTACTGGAATATTATAATCACTTTCCTCGAAATGATAAATTATCTATTTACACACAAAAATACAATATTTTTTTTTTCTTCAGTGTTAGGCTTCTGTTGTTTTCTGCAGTTGTTTTCAGACAAAAATGTCACCCACAGAGAACTCAACTTGCCTGACTGCTGAGTTCAACTTCCGTTCCCTTGCTCTGGGTATTAGGGCAACCCTTAATGTCAACCCCTGATAGGCATTGTCACATTTCCACATTTCATCTGTCGCAATTACTCAAAGGCTGTGTGCAATATGACATTATTTGATTCGTATTTTTCCTGTATTTTATTTACTGTGTTTATGAATTGATATGTAAAAAAAATAACATGATTGTATGTGCGGGAAGACACAGACAGATACATATTTCCTTGGGGGAAGGGAAACAGGGGTTAACCATATATGCTTAAGTACCATATTTAATTCAGTAGTTGTCACTTGTTAGTTTATGATTATCTGTTGTAACTGAGTACTGATTTTCTTACCTTTTTAACTGTCAGTATCAAAGTGTGACAGTGATGAATGTTATGGTTAAGGCTTGACGTCAGACGGGATTCGAGGACACACTGATAGTTTATCTATGACACTGTGTGATTATGTAGCAGCTGATGTTGTGACTTCCTACAAGCCTCTCGGGTTGATGTTTACAGAACATTGAATATGCTGTGTGATTAATGTTCAAGGGCGGCCTCGTTACAAATGTTCTTTGCTTCTGCTCTGGAGGTGTTCTTGCTGAATTCTTGTAATATACTTGGATATTATCAACAACTGCTCTCCTTTTGGTTCACATGAAAATTCCCATTATACTGTGAGACCATGATTTCTGATTTGGATTTGTCATGGGGATATTTAGGATCATGTTGCTTACGGCAGGTGTATTGACGAGAGCAAAGGGCCATTGGTCAGGAAATGAATATGGTTCGTGAACTGATACTGCGGGTCATTCAGTCTCACAGTATATTGTGGACCGGGAGGTGGGGTTCATGATCTGTTTTTATGTGAACTATGTAGCTGTGACCTTCCTTTAAGGTTGCATCCCAAATGGCACCTTATTCCCTTTATAGTGCTCTACTTTTGACCAGGGCCCATATGAAGTCTGTTCCCTTTGGTAACGTTCCACCATAATTGGCATGGTTGCATTTCTGATTTCCACCGAACCTTGTGTTCCTAAAAACCTGAGAATGTGTCAGAGCAAACTGACTTATTTCCATTGCTCAACACACTGCAGCCTCTGTGTGTGTGTGTGTGGTTGTGGATGTCATCAATGATGATAGTTTTTCTCAGACACAATACTAGCACTGTGAGACTGCAGAAGTAGCCTGTCCCCACCCGTTTTAACAAAGCAGCTCACCGGAGGATCAATTGTGTGTATGCAGTTCTGCCTGCCCTTCTCTAGTAAGGGCTCCCATGCAGCAGGGCTAAAGGTTTATTCAGGTCAACTTATCATCAAATCAAATCATATTTATTTATATAGCCCTTTGTACATCAGCTGATATCTCAAAGTGCTGTACAGAAACCCAGCCTAAAACCCCAAACAGCAAGCAATGCAGGTGTAGAAGCACGGTGGCTAGGAAAAACTCCCTAGAAAGGCCAAAACCTAGGAAGAAACCTAGAGAGGAACCAGGCTATGTGGGGTGGCCAGTCCTCTTCTGGCTGTGCCGGGTGGAGATTATAACAGAACATGGCCAAGATGTTCAAATGTTCATAAATGACCAGCATGGTCAAATAATAATAATCACAGGCAGAACAGTTGAAACTGGAGCAGCAGCACGGCCAGGTGGACTGGGGACAGCAAGGAGTCATCATGTCAGGTAGTCCTGAGGCATGGTCCTAGGGCTCAGGTCCTCCGAGAGAGAGAAAGAAAGAGAGAGAATTAGAGAGAGCATACTTAAATTCACACAGGACACCGGATAGGACAGGAGAAGTACTCCAGATATAACAAACTGACCCTAGCCCCCGACACAAACTACTGCAGCATAAATACTGGAGGCTGAGACAGGAGGGGTCAGGAGACACTGTGGCCCCATCCGATGACATCCCTCGGACAGGGCCAAACAGGAAGGATATAACCCCACCCACTTTGCCAAAGCACAGCCCCCACACCACTAGAGGGATATCTTCAACCACCAACTTACCATCCTGAGAAAAGGCAGAGTATAGCCCACAAAGATCTCCGCCACGGCACAACCCAAGGGGGGAGGGCAACCCAACTTATCACGCTGTTCTTCCATTCTGTAATCGCATGGACCAGTTTTGCCTACACATTTTCTCCATTTGTTTACAAAACATTCAGTTGCAATTGAGTTGAACTTGCAATAACTTGCAATAGTTATTTTTCTCTTTATATGGTCAAATAAAATTCCAGATTGGTTATAGGTACTGTTAAACCTAACACTACTACAATGTAAACTGTCAGATCATGCTTTCAGGTTTTAGATAAGACGTGTGTTCGCAGGTAGTAAATCAAATCAAATCTAATCAAATTGTATTAGTCATTTGCGCCAGATACAACAGACCTTACAGTGAAATGCATACTTACGAGCCCCTAACCGACAATGTAGTTAAAAAATATGGATAAGAATAAGAGATAAACGTAACAAGTAATTAAAGAGTAGAGGTAAAACAAATAACAATATATACAGAGGGGTGCCAGTACAGAGTCAATGTGTGAGGGCATCGTTTGGTTTAGGTAGTATGTACATGTCGGTAGAGTTAATTAAAGTGACTATGCATAGAAACAACAGAGAGCGGTGGTGTGGAGGGGAGAGGGGGGGGTGATGCAATGCAAATAGTCTGGGTAGCCATTTGACCAGATGTTCAGGGGTCTCATGGCTTGGGGTTAGAAGCTGTTTAGGAGCCTCTTGGACCTAGACTTGGTGCTCCGGTACCGCTTACCGTGTGGTAGCAGGGAGAACAGTCTATGACTAGGGTGAAAATTTGTCAATTTTTAGGGCCTTCCTCTTGACACCGCCTGGTATAGAGGTCCTGGAGGGCAGGAAACTTGGCCCCAGGGATGTATTGGGCCGTTCGCACTACCCTCTGTAGTGCCTTGCGGTCGGAGGCCGAGCAGTTGCCATACCAGGCAGTGAAGCAACCAGTCAGGATGCTCGCGATGGTGCAGCTGTAGAACCTTTTGAGGATCTGAGGACCCATGCCAAATCTTTTCAGTCTCAAGGGGGAATAGGTTTTGTCGTGCCTGCTTCATGACTGTCATGGTGTGCTTGGACCATGTTAGTTTGTTGGTGATGTGGACACCAAGGAACTTGAAGCTCTCAAACTGCTCCACTGCAGCCCCTTCGATGAGAATGGGGGCATGCTCTGTCCTCTTTTTCCTGTAGTCCACAATCGTCTCCTTTGTCTTGATCACGTTGAGGGAGAGGTAGTTGCCCTGGCATCACACGGCCAGGTCTCTGACCTCCTCCCTATAGGCTGTCTGGATGTTGTCGGTGATCAGGCCTACCGGTGATCATCAGCAAATATAATGATGGTGTTGGAGTCGTGCCTGGCCGTGCAGTCATGAGTGAACAGGGAGTACAGGAGGGGGCTGAGCACGCACCACTGAGGGGCCCCTGTGTTGAGGATCAGCGTGTTGTTGTTACCTACCCTTACCACCTGGGGGCGGCCCATCAGGAAGTCCAGGATCCAGTTGCAGAGGGAGGTGTTTGGTCCCAGGGTCCTTAGCTTATTGACGAGCTTTGATGGCACTATGGTGTTGAACGCTGAGCTGTAATCAATGAATAGCATTCTCACATTGGAGTTCCTTTTGTCCAGGTGGGAAAGGGCAGTGTGGAGTGCAATAGAGACTGTATCATCAGTGGATTTGTTGGGGCAGTATGCAAATTGGAGTGTGTCTAGGGTTTCTGGGATGATGGTGTTGATGTGAGCCAATACCAGCCTTTCGAAGGACTTCATGGCTACAGACGTGAGTGCTACGGGTCGGTAGTCATTTAGGAAGGCACTTAGTGTTCTTGGGCACGGTGGTGGTCTGCTTAAAACATGTTGGTATTACAGACTCGGACAGAGAGAGGTTGAAAATGTCCATGATGACACTTGCTAGTTGGTCAGTGCATGCTCGCAGTACACATCCTGGTAATCTGTCTGGCCCTACAACCTTGTGAATGTTGACCTTTCTAAAGGTCTTACTCACGTCGGCTACGGAGAGCGTGATCACACAGTCTTACGGTACAACTGGTGCTCTCATGCCTGTTTCATTGTTATTTGCCTCGAAGAGTGCATAGAAGTAGTTTAGCTTGTCCGGTAGGCTTGTGCCACTGGGTAGCTCTCGGCTGTGCTTCCTTTTGTGGTCTGTAATGGTTTGCAGGCCCTGACACATCCGATGAGCGTCTTAGTCCTGTATTGACGCTCTGCTTGTTTGATGGTTCGTTGGAAGGCATAGCATGATTTCTTATAAGCTATAAATAAAAGGTAGGAAGTTGCAAAGTGTGCACAATGGATTAAGTGGGTGTCTATATTTATTTGTCCTATTTCACACATGTACAAGTGTGTATTAATTGGAAATGTTTTTTGTTGTTGTTGCATATCCCAAAGACACCCTAGGAGAGTGGGATCATGGCCATGATCAGCCATTATCAACATTATCAACCCTGAAGCAATTTGGGTTAAGTGCCTTGCTGACTGACACATGTTGTTTACTTTGTTGGCTTGGGGATTTGAACAATCTGCCTTTCAGTTACTAGAGCATTGGCTCTAACCGCTAGGCTACCTGCCACCCTGCTTCATTATAAAGTTTTTATTTTTTATTTGTTTTATTTGACCTTTATTTAATTAGGCAAGTCAGTTAAGAACAAATTCTTATGTAGGGATAGGTGTAGGGATGGGCTATCTCCGCAGTCCCACAGTGCTCGTATTGTGTCTTAATTGATAACATCTCCACCCACATACACACAAAAGATTAGAGGTTGCAGTGTTGAGCAATGGAAATAAGTCAATTTGCTCTGACATGTTCTTAGGTATTTGTCTAACAGCAACTGTCAACAACAGAAGTTTCCATGGAAGGCAGAAATGGAACCAGGCCAATAATGGTGGAATGGGTCAACAAATGTATGTGACAGTATACGCATGCTAGGGTTTGTGAGAGTGATACATTGCACTGATATCCATGACCGTTTACATGCTGTGTACAGTATACACTGAGTGGACCATTCTTAATACAGTGAAAGAATGCGATGCTATTGTTTGAGGAGAGTGCACAGTTATGAACTTCAAAATGTATTAACGATGCAGGAAGAGTACCAGTGTTGGGAAGTTGTGAACTATATGAACTACAACATTTTTCAGTAGCTTGATGGTAGTTGAACTAAATTCAAATCTAGGTAGGTTTTTAAAGGTTAGAACCGGTTTTACTTCTATTGATTTGTTTTTCTTCTGATGCTTAATTATTGAGTTCAATAATTGAGTTTATGAATTTGGTTCGTTATGAGTATACAGTAAAAGTAAAACGTTTGGACACACCTACTCATTCAAGGGTTTTTCTTTATTTTTACTATATTCTACATTGTAGAGTAACGATGAAATAATATACATAAAATCATGTAGTTAACAGAAAAGTGTTAAAATATTTTATATTTGAGATTCTTCAAAGTATAGCCACCCTTTGCCTTGACAGCTTTGCACACTCTTGGCAGTCTCTCAACCAGCTTCACCTGGAATGATTTTCCAACAGTCTTGACAGAGTTCCCACATTGAGCACTTGTTGGCTGCTTTTCCTTCACTCTGCGTTCCAACTCATTCCAAACCATCTCAATTAGGTTGAGGTCGGGTGATTGTGGAGGCCAGGTCATCTGATGCAGCACTCCATCACTCTCCTTCTTGGTCAAATAGCCCTAACACAGCCTGGAGGTGGGTTGGGTTATTGTTCTGTTGAAAAACAAATTACAGTCCCACTAAGCGCAAACCAGATGACCATGCTGGTTAAGTGTGCCATGAATTTTAAATAAATCACTGGCAGTGTCACCAGCAAAGCACCCCCACACCATCACACCTCCTCCTCCATGCTTCACGGTAGGAAACACACACGCAGAGATCATCCGTTCACCTTCTCTGCATCTCACAAAAGACAAGGCGGATGAAACCGAAAATGACAGATTTCCACCAGTCTACTGTCCATTGACCATTATTCATGGCCCAAGCAAGTCTTCTTCTTATTGGTGTCCTTTAGTAGTGGTTTCTTTGCAGCAATTCAACCATGAAGGCCTGATTCACGCATTCTCCTCTGAACAGTTGATGTTGAGATGTGTCTGTTACTTAAACCCTGTGAAGCATTTATTTGGGCTGCAATTTCTGAGGCTGGTAACTAATGAACTTATCCTCTGCAGCAGAGGTAACTCTGGGTCTTTCTTTCCTGTGGTGGTCCTCACGAGAGCCAGTTTCATCATAGATTGTTTTTGCGACATAGATGGTTTTTGAAATTTCCCGCATTGACTAACCTTCATGTCTTAAAGTGATGGACTGTTATTTCTCTTTGCTTATTTGAGCTGTTCTTGTCATAATATGGACTTGGTCTTACCAAATAGGACTATCTTCTGTATACCAAACCAACCTTGTCACAACACAGGTGATTGGCTCAAATGCATTAAGGAAAGAAATTCCACAATGTACTTTTAACCTTTTAGGGATAGGGGGCAGCATTTTCACTTTGGATGAATTGCGTGCCCATAGTGAACTGCCTCCTACTCTGTCCCAGATGCTAATATATGCATATTATTATATGTATACTATTATACTATTTGATGGAAAACACTCTGAAGTTTCTAAAACTGTTTGAATTATGCCTGTGAGTATAACAGAACTCATAGGGCAGGCAAACCTCCAAACAGGAAGTGGAAATTCTGGGGTTGGTTGATTTTCAACGCATCGCCTATTCACATCCAAATAAGATATGGATCTGGTCGCACTTCCTACGCCTTCCACTAGATGTCAACAGTCAGTAGAACATGGAATGAAGCCTCTAGTGTGATGTGGGACCGGATGGAAGCTATTTGAGTCACTGGTCTGGCAGAATGCCAGTTCCTGGTTATGCAGTAGTCATTATATCGCCTTGCGTTCCATTACTCTGTAGACAAAAACGAATGCTCCGGTTGGAACGTTATTGGATATATATGATAATAACATCCTGAAGATTGATTGATTCTCTACTTTCTCTACTTTATTTGACCTGGACTATAACTTTTTGAAGTTTTCGTCCGAGTTCGCCTGGACCAGCGCCAGCTTTTGAACACTAGTAATGGACATTATGGAACAAAACAACAATTTATTGCAGAACTAGGATTCCTTGCACTGGAATATTTATGATGTAATTTCGTATTTCTGTTGACTCCAACATGGCGGATAAATATATTTACGTCTGAGCGCCGTCTCAGATTATTGCATGGTATGCTTTTTTCGTAACGTTTTTTTAAATCTGACACAGCGGTTGCATTAAGAACCAGTGTATCTTTAATTATATGTAAAACATGTATCTATCGTCAAAGTTTATGATGAGTATTTCTGGTATCTGACGTAGCTCTCTGTAATTACTCCAGATATTTTGGAGGCATTTCTGAACATGGGACCAATGTAAACCGAGATTTGTGGATATAAATATGCATATTATTGAACAAAACATAAATGTATTGTGTAACATTATGTCATATGAGTGTCATCTGATGAAGATTATCAAACATTAGTGATTAATTGTATCTCTAATTCTGCTTTTGTGACTCTATCTTTGACTGGGAAAAATGGCTTTGTTTTTTGGGATTTGGTGGTGATCTAACATAAATATACAGTGGGGCAAAAAAGTATTTAGTCAGTCACCAATTGTGCAAGTTCTCACACTTAAAAATATGAGAGAGGCCTGTAATTTTCATCATAGGTACACTTCAACTATGACAGACAAAATTAGAAAAAAAAATCCAGAAAGTCACATTGTAGGATTTTTAATTCATTTATTTGCAAATTATGGTGGAAAATAAGTATTTGGTCAATAACAGAAGTTTATCTCAATACTTTGTTATAATACCCTTTGTTGGCAATGACAGAGGTCAAACGTTTTCTGTAAGTCTTCACAAGGTTTTCACACACTGTTGCTGGTATTTTGGCCCATTCCTCCATGCAGATCTCCTCTAGAGCAGTGATGTTTTGGGGCTGTTGCTGGGCAACACGGACTTTCAACTCCCTCCAAAGATTTTCTATGGGGTTGAGATGTGGAGACTGGCTAGGCCACTCCAGGTCCTTGAAATGCTTCTTACGAAGCCACTCCTTCATTTGGGATCATTGTCATGCTGAAAGACCCAGCAACGTTTCAGCTTCATTGCCCTTGCTGATGGAAGGAGGTTTTCACTCAAAATCTCACGATACATGGCCCCATTCATTCTTTCCTTTACACGGATCAGTCGTCCTGGTCCCTTTGCAGAAAAACAGCCCCAAAGCATGATGTTTCCACCCCCATGCTTCACAGTAGGTATGGTGTTCTTTGGATGCAACTCAGCATTCTTTGTCCTCCAAACACGACGAGTTGAGTTTTTACCAAAAAGTTATATTTTGGTTTCATCTGACCATATGACATTCTCACAATCTTCTTCTGGATCATCCAAATGATCTCTAGCAAACTTCAGAAACACACCACCGCCCTTCTTCTTCCCGGAGAGTTCTTTATTCCTGTCTGCGTGATGTACTGAGAACCCAGCTGGCTGTACAGACGGGGACAGTATATCTGGAGAGAGCCATGATGTCTCTCTGGGAGGAGACCCTCGCCCTGAGCTCGTCTACTTTATTGTCCAGAGACTGAACATTTGTGAGTAATATACTCAGAAGCGGTGGATGGTGTGCTCGCCTCCTGAGTCTGACTAAAAGTCCACTGCAAGTACCTCTTCTCCGCCGACTGAGTTTTAAAACAGCCTCTGGGATAAGTTCAATTGCCGTGAGGGGTGCAAACAAAGGATCCAATTTGGGAAAGTCGTATTCCTGGTCATAATGCTGGTGAGTTACCACTGCTCTGATATCCAAAGTTATTTTTGGCTGTATGTAATAACACAAAAAAACATTCTGGGCTATTAATGTAAGAAATAACAAATACTGCAAAGTTGCTTAGTTGCTTAGGGGCTAGAAGCAGAGCTGTCATGTTTGTCGGCGCCATCTTGCGCCATCTTGCTATGTAAACAAATATCCAACTAACCATTTGCACTCCACTGCGCAGGAATCTACTACCCAAACAGGACAACTAAGCTGTCAAAGCTGTCAAACCTAGCAAACACGACAAACCATAATATAAGCCCAAACATAAACACAAATTACTCTAGCCAATCACTCGAGCTCCACCGCTGATGTGCTTTCCTGAACCAACCAAGTATCATGACATGACTTGCTAATCTGTGAGCTATTCCCCAAATTTCACAGCATCAAACATCGACAACGTCAAACATATATCTGCTGTTTACTTATTTCACTCACCTCGACATCATCGCATCAAGTGCAAGGACATGTGCAAATCCATATCACATCCGTATCTGCAACCAAAATAGATAAAGCCTCTTTCACAGTTTCTTTCAAAAGTAATGTATGCTTCGACTGTCATTTTGAGTAATGAGGTTTAAAAAAAACTTTGAAAAGTAAAATGACAGCATATCCTATTTCTGGTTCCTGGTTGTTGACAACAACCATGTGGATACAACAACAGGTGTTTAGCAAGTTAATTTTCCGAAATTGACACAGATATTATTGTTAGAAAAACAAGGCCATTTGCGTCAGCTATAGTAATTTAAGGAAAGGCCGTTGATGGCCGCTATGGGTTAGAATGGGTTTTATGTAAAAATTATTGCGTTCTGACCCCAGTGCAGCTCAGTTTAAACAAGCGTAACGGTAGAATCTTCTGGCAAGGTAGATAGCTACAAAGGACGGGGAACCAACGGACGGGTTGAGGGGTGGCGAATAACAATGACAAAAAATGTATACAAAAAAATATATTTTGGTGGGAAATTATACCACCACCTAAAAGGGAACTTTGGAGACTGTAAGGGGCATGTGCTCTGCACAGGTAGAACCAGATATGTGCACATGCCTGAGTTACAGTTAATTAAGGAGTTTGTAAACTTCAGTTTAGGTAAAGAGTTGTATATGTGTGTGTTTGTTTTTCAGGATGAAGATGCAAAGGCACACGTTTTTTTTCTTCTGCGCATTGGCTCTGTGTGTCTTCTCCCAGCTTCACAACTACAAGGCCCTCCACCACATGCCTATACTGAGTGAGCTGTATGCCTCCTCTGTCAATGCCCTGAGTTTCCTCTGGAGAGGGAAGGGGAACCCTTCAAACAATGCTCACCCAGAGAGGAGGCCTCTGCCTGGGCCTGTACCCTCCGACACTGGCCTGTGGGAACCAGAGGCATACCGGGAGGACCAGGGAAACGCAGAGGTGGGGAGAAAGATTGAACGTGGCAGTGAGGTGAGGGGTCAGATGACATGACTTTCCCCATACATTGTTTTGGGTCTATATGACATTGTCATTGATATGTTTAATTTGACTCCTATTGTTCTCCCACTCAGGACCCGTGGCGGAAGGAGCAGCCTGACTCAGGGAATGTAAACAGAATGACGGTCACTCTCCCAGACCCCAAAGGACCATTGGAGGAACTTCACAAACGGAGCTTCCATCTTAGCGATGACCACACCCAGTTCTTTGTGCGCACCAAGTCTGGTGCATACTGCTTCATAGAGGGGACGGAAATTACTTATCTCAAAGACCATTTAGGACAAAAGGTCCAGGAACCCGGAGAGGGCCAGGATAAGATCCTGCATGCACACCAAGAGGAACCCAAGTCAGCCCAGGAGAAAACAGCCTGGGGGAAAAGGCTGGTGAAGTGTATGTGTCGCCCAGGCTGGCACGGCCCTCACTGTGGCATCCCCACCACGGTGCAACACTCCAACCTGCCCACTAAGGCTCGTCTGACACTGAGAAAGGTTCCTCGAAGGGTCATCAATGCCATTAATATCAACCACGAGTTTGACCTCCTCCACGCCCGCTTTCACGAGTTGGCCGATGCCGTGGACCTCTTCCTGGTGTGTGAGTCAAACTTCACAGCCTACGGAAATTCCAAGCCACTGCACTTCCTGCGCCTTCTGCTTAACGGAACCTACAACTATGTGCACCACAAGATCCTCTATGTCTTCCTTGATCACTTCCCTAAAGGTGGCCAGCAGAACGGGTGGATTGCTGACGACTACCTGCGAACATTTCTAAGCCGTGACGGTATGTCCAGGGTGCAAGGCGCCAGGCCAGATGATGTCTTCCTCATCAACGATGCAGACGAGATCCCTGCCCGCGAGGGCATCCTCTTCCTCAAACTCTACGACGGCTGGACGGAACCTGTGTCCATCCACATGAGAAAGTCCCTTTATGGTTTCTTCTGGAGGCAGCCTGGGACACTGGAAGTCCTCTCCGTCTGCACCGTCGCCATGCTCTTCACTGTCTACAATGGAGACGGGATATTACTGAGGCGCAGGGAATACTTCTCCATGCCGGGTTTCCGGAACTATCAGAGGGAGAGTGGACACATCCTGGTGCAGTGGTCCATTGGGAGCCCCGTCCACTACGCTGGCTGGCACTGTTCCTGGTGCTTCAGACCAGAGGGAATCTCCCAAAAGCTAATCTCTGCCCAGAATGGAGACTTCCCCCGCTGGGGCGACTACGTGGAAAAACGAGACCTGAATTACATCAAGGGCTTGATCCGGACTGGGGGATGGTTTGATGGCTCGGTGGGGGAGTACCCACCCACAGACCCTAAAGAGCCTATGTACGCACCCAAATATCTATTAAAGTACTTTCAGCTGTATCGTTACATACTTGATAACCCATATGCCTGAATCTTGTAGAAAACTGGTGTGGATTTATATTCTCATTGTTGATTTCAATGGAAGGATTATTAATTTCAAGGGATGTTTCCTGAACACAACATCTCTCTGAATTTGGATCTATGAAACCTCCACCTTCCCCTCTGATTGAAGGTTCAGGCTGTCCACTTCCTGTCTAAAGATGAAGTAACTAGCAGGTGAGAGGAGGGATGATGAAGGACATCTGAGGGTAATTTAACTGCTGTTGATCTTGTGAGGGTTTTGCACGGTTTTTATTAGACTCGTTCTATTCAACTCTGTCCCTTTTCGATCACAATATTAATAGTTAAACATTGCTCAAAGACAAAGGCCTCTTCTGCTCCAGATCATTCAAAGACTGGATTCCAGTTGGGACATGATGACTGTTGACTTTTGTGCAGTTCCTAACTGTAGACCTGATGGCAGACAGGTATATATGTATAGAAGATCTATCTGATGATGGCCAATGGCCAGTGATACTGTAGTTTTCCCTTAGTCAGATAAACAATGTGCTTCTAGTGCCACCAGTTTTGAGTTTCCAGAGACCTTTGTGAAGAAAGAGACCTGAAAAATGATCCGTGCACTTTTCTGTGGTGGTGGTAAAACTGTGTTACTGTGCTGAAATGGTTGTTCGAGCAACACAGGGAAATATAGAGGGGAAGGGAAAGTCAGTTTTATATTGTTAAATACAAACTCAGGTATCCCTCACTAATGCACTATGGGTTTATCTTAGCTGTCGCTTGCTTGACTACATAACTATCTCATAGCCTTCTTGTAAACAGATCATTTATGGTGTTCAGATGAATGAATTTGAGGCCAAAAAGCATATGCAATTAGAACCATGTGATCCTGCCAAACAGTTGTCACAATGCTTTTAGGCATTTTTGTCATCTGTATGCATTGTTCATCGAGAGAGACATTTCTTGAGAAACAAAATCGTTCTTCTTCTGCTATGGTCTAGTGATTCACATCACGTCTGGTATTTCAATCTGTTCTAGACAGTCAGCTTTACATTTATAATAGCAAACATAATGGTTTCCTTGGTTTTGTCCTTAAAAATGCATTTGAATTCTTCCCAATTTAAAACCATTCACCATGAGAATACTATTCCTACAGCTCATAGGGACATATCGACTGTGAATAGGATGTATAGCAATGACAATTATTAATGTATTCATGCTTAGTTAAGAAACAACAGACTGTCTGCCATCAATCGGATCAGCCTTCGATACACTGCAAGTAATTTGTTCCTACCTGAATTACAATAGAGTACACTGAGAGGCCTATTCAACAGAAACCAGTCTGTCAACAAAACAAAAGCAAAATGTTTATGTTGTGAATATCTTAGTTCATTCTTGTTTCGCACTGCAGACCACGTTTTGTTGAGTAGCTATATGAACCCAAACCTACTGGCAGTAAAAACAGTAACAGGACGACATGAAGACAGACAAAAGTGCATAAAAAGGAGTAATTTATTAGTATACTTTAACTTACATTTTGAGTCATTTATTACATGTATTACTTTATTAATCATGCATCTTTATTTCCAGATAAACTTACAATGTTAGGAAGGTTAAGACTGCTGTTTACTGTTGTTAAATCATGTCATGTCAATGTAGCTTTAGCTTTAGCACTTCCTTGTCTTGGTAGAATGACTTTGGGAATAAGGAGATAATAATAATTGATTGGTGTATTGACGATGTTTCTCTTGGGAATCTGATACTTGTGAATTGATGCTCTGACTTGCAGTTTGCACACATTCTCAGCCACCGTGTCTACATTTAAAGACCAGAATTTCAGGAACCTTAAAGAATGGCATCCGAACTGTTGTTTAATGAGGCAGCATGTTCACATTAACAAAAAAAGCCTTGGATGTTGTTGACTTTATGTTTTTAGGGGGATTTAGACATCTGCATGGTCTTTTGTCATTTATAATTTCTGGATGGTGTCCAATAATTTTTGTGCAACTATGAAGTATAGCTCCTGTGTTCTAACTTCATTAACAGATTGTTTAAATAAATCAAGAACTAAGGTGACTTCATTTTGAATCTTTCCTCTTCCTTTATCAATCATTCCGCTACATATGTTATTGTAAGAAATAGCTGTTCAGTTGACTGACAAAAACGAGTCGATTAACAGCCATAATGAAAGTGAATGTGTTTATTACCTAGCATTACCTACCTACTAGAGTGGCAGATAGCCTGGAGGTTAGATTGTTGGGCCAGTAACAGAAAGGTTGTGTCGCGCCTGCTCTCGCTCTTCCCCCCTGGCACTCGAGGGCACCAGGCTCCCCAGCATTACACACTCCTGCAACCATCATTACGCACACCTGCCTTCCCCCCGTCGCACGCACCATCGATTATTGGAATCACCTGGACTCAATCACCTCTGTCATTACCTCCCCTATATTTGTCTGTTCACCCGCTCTGTTCCCCACTTCAGCATTGTCGTTTGTTGTTGTTTACCCGTGTGCTGACGCTCTTCCTGTTTTGTTACCTGTCTGTTCCTGAATAAATGTTGACTCCTAGTACCTGCTTCTCATCTCCAGTGTCAGTCTTTACAGGTTGCTGGTTTGAATACCAGAGCTGACAAGTGAAGAATCTGTCAATGTGCACTTGAGCAAGGCACTTAACACCAATTTTCTCTGGGGGTGCCGTACTGTTATGGCTGACCCTGTAAAACAACACATTTCAATGCACTTTTTTTCACTACACTATAACTGTGCCTGCCTAACGACCATGTAAAGACACAGGTATTAATTAAATACACTTTTTGTTTCATCAACTAGTTTCACGTCAACAAGTGATTATCAGGAAAGGCATTATTACATTACATTTAGAGTCTAGACAGAAATAGCACACTGCCAGTGACTCTGGTTAGGTTAGGTCTTTCTTTAATAAAATATTGTAGAGCAAGACTGGATACCATGCCTGAACTCTAGATGGCAGTCTAGAAGCAAAATCTGAATTTGAAGAAATACTTCTGGTGGATTATTTGAGGAAGAAAGACAAATGTTAATTCTTAAAATGACATTTCTATCAGGGTGCTTTGGATATTGGGTCTTATGCAATTGAAACTCCATTATTCCTAACAAAGGATGAACAATAAAATAATGAAAAAAACAAGTTACTTATAGCCTTATCCCATTTACTGTACAGTATTTTCTGTTTGAACAAAACATTTGATAATGTCTATATAGGTCTTATAGGTCTTCGGTGAAACTTTTCAATTATGTGTGTCATTGTTGATTTATGGCGAGGAGGTGTTTATTCTGTAGCACAAACACTCCCTTCAAACACTCCCTAAATCGTGGTATTGAATGTTTCAGCAAACATTTATCCCTCCATAACTGCCTACGAGACTATTGCAGCTCTGTGGGTGTAACATTTATTGACAATTTTGATACCTCCTGGAAACAAAGCTTGTTTTTTAAGGAGGATGGGATGCAACCAAATCATTTTGGTTCCTGGATCATTTCACAGCAATAATGCGTTAAGACAATGATTTATCAATGACCCAATCCCAGCTCAGTTAATCCCTACCATTGTGTTGCTGAGTTGTCATAATGCCAAGCACATGCACATTATCCCAGGGGCGCTGGAAGACACAATGTAAGTAACCTAATGTATGTCCCTCTTACTGTCCTGAATGCCTCTGCTGACCCCACAGCTATTGTATGCAGTAATCAAGTGCCTATGAACCAGAGTTATACTGTTAGCACTGAGGCGGTGTGCCCTAGTAGAAAGTCCACTGTGTGTAGCTCACCCTGCACTTACATAACTAACATGAGCATGTCTACTTCTGCTAAGCTTCCCAGTAAAGCAATGAAAACAATCAAGCATCACAGAAAAGTGCTAAAAAAAATTGCCCACGTTAACAATTGTAACTTAGGAAAAAGGATCATGAAATCAATAATTTGCTAGTAACATATGACATTTATATTCTGACACTTTCTGAAACTCACTTAGATAATAGCTTTGATGATACAGTGGTAGCAATAGATGGTTATAACATCTACATAAAATACAGAAATGCCAAAGGTGGAGGTGTTGCCATTTATGTTGAGAACCACATTTGTGTAAAGCTTAGAGGGGATCTCATGTTAAATACTGTTGAAGTAATATGGCTATAGGTTCATCTGCCTCACCTAAAGCCCATTCTGATGAGAAGCTGCTATAGACAACCAAGTGCTAACAGTATGTATCTGGATAACATGTGTGAAATACTTGATCATGTATGTGATATCAACAGAGTTTTATATTTTCTGGCTGATTTAAATATTGACTTGCTTTCATCAGGATGCCCACTCAAAGAAAAAGTTAAAACTGTAACTAGTGCCTGCAGTCAACCTACCAGGGTAGTTACAAACAGCACAGGAATGAAATCATCAACATGTATTGGTCACATCTTTACTAATGCTGCATACATTTTCTTTAAAGCAGTAACCAAATCCATCGGATGTAGTGATCACAATATAGTAGCCATATCTACGAAAACCAAAGTTCCAAAGGCTGGGCCTAACATAGTGTATAAGTGGTCATACAATACGTTTTGTAGTGATTCCTATGTTGTTGATGTATTGTAAAGACTATTTGTTGGTCCGTGCTGTGTACTGAGGAGCAACCAGACGCTGCACTTGACACATTTATGAAATTACTTATCACAGTTTGTAATAAACATGCACCCATTGACAAACTGTTATCCCTGTGGATTGATGGGGTATTTAAACATTTATACAGAATAAAAAGAAGAAGAAACTATACTATGAAACAAAGGTAAAACACATAAAGAATGATAGTAAAAAGCTTTGGAGCACCTTAAATGAAATTTCGGCCAAAAAGGCAAACTCAGCTCCATCATTCATTGAATCAGATTCAAAATTCAAAACATTCATCACAAAACCCACTGATATTGCCAACTACTTCAATGTTTTTACCATTGGCAAAATTAGCAAACTTAGGCATGACATGCCAGCAACAAACGCTGACACTACACATCCAAGAATAACTGATCAAATTATGAAATACAAGTATTGTCATTTTGAATTCCGTAAAGTTAGTATGGAAGAAGTGAAAAAATTATTGTTGTCTATCAAAAATGATAAGCCACCGGGTTCTGACAACTTGGATGGAAAATTACTGAGCAGACGATACTGCCACTCCAATTTGCCATATCTTCAATCTAAGCCTACTAGAAAGTGTGTGCCCTAAGGCTTCGAAGGAAGCAAAAGTAATTCCGCTACCTAAGACTAGTAAAGCCCCCTTTACTGGCTCAAATAGCTGACCAATCAGAATGTTACCAACCCGTAGTAAACTTTTTAGAGAAAAATTGTGTTTGACCAGATACAATGCTGTTTTACTGTAAAGAAATTGATAACAGACTTTCAGCACACTTATCAGGAAGGACATTCAACAAGCTCAGCACTTGCACAAATGACTTATGATTGGCTGAGAGAAATTCATGATAAAAAAGATTGTGGGGGTTGTTTTGTTAGACTTCAGTGCTGCTTTTGACATTATTGATCATAGTCTGCTGATGGAAAAACGTACGTGTTATGATTTGCATCCCCTGCTATATTGTGGATAAAGAGTTACCTGTCTAACAGAACACAAAGGGTGTTCTTTAATGGAACCATCTCCAACATAATCCAGGTAGATTCAGGATTTCCCCAGGGCAGCTGTTTAGGCTCCTTACTTTTTTCAATCTTTACTAATGACGTGCCACTGGCCTTGACGTGTATAGCCTTGACTCAACACTATACACATCAGCTACTACAGTGAATGAAATCACTGTAAGACTTAACAAAGAGCTGAAGTTAGTTAGCAATGAATAAGTTAGTCCTAAATATTTCAAAAGCTAAAAGCATTGTATTTGTGACAATTCGTTCACTAAACCATAAACCTCAACAAAATCTTGTAATAAATCATGTGGATATTGAGCAAGTTGAGGTGACTAAACTGCTTGAAGTAACCCTGAATTGTAGAGTGTCATGGTCAAAATATGTGGATACAATGGTAGCTAAGATTGGGAGAAGTCTGTCCATACTAAAGCACTACTCTGCCTTTTTAACAAAATTATCAACAAGGTAGGTCCTACAGGCTCTAGTTTTGTTGCGGGGGACCCCAACCTTACAATTGGTTCAGAACAGTGCAGCACGGCTTTCCTTAAAATGTGCACGGAGAGCTAGCATTAATAATATGCATGTAACTCTCTCACGGCTCAAAGTGGAGGAGAGATTGACGTCATCATTTTGTAAGAAGTGTTGACATGCTACATGCACCGAAGTATCTGTTTAAACTACGAGCACACAGCTTGGACACCCATACATACCTCACAAGACATGCCACCACAATCTCCAAGTCAAGAACAGACTATGGGAAGTGCAAAGTACTTGGTGCACCTCAGCCACGCTCAAGGTTCTAAACGATATCATAACCGCCATCGATAAGAGACATTACTGTGCAGCCATATTCATCGACCTGGCCAAGGCTTCCGACTGCGTCAATCACCACATTCGTATTGGCAGACTCAACAGACTTGATTGACTCGCCTGGTTCACCAACTACTTCTCAGATAGTGTTTAGTGTGTCAAACTGTTGTCCGGACCTCTGGCAGTCTCTATGGGGGTGCCACAGGGTTAAATTCTCGGGCCGACTCTCTTCTCTGTATACATCAATGATGTCGCTCTTGCTGCTGGTGATTCTCCGATCCACCTCTACGCAGACGACACCATTCTGTATACCTCTGGCCCTTCTTTGGACACTGTGTTAACAAACCTCCAGATGAATTTCAATGCCATACAACTCTCCTTCCGTGGCCTCCAACTGCTCTTAAATGCAAGTAAAACTAAATGCCTGCTCTTCAACCGATCACTGCCCGCACCTGCCCACCCATCCAGCATCACTACTCTGGAGGGTTCTGACTTAGAGTATGTGTACAGCTACAAATACCTAGGTGTCTGGTTAGATTGTAAACTCTCCTTCCAGACTCACATTAAGCATCTCCAATCCAAAATTAAATCTATAATCGGCTTCCTATTTCACCACAAAGAATGCTGCCAAACATACCCTCGTAAAACTGACCATCCTACCGATCCTCGACTTCGGCGATGTCATTTATAAAATAGCCTCCAACACTCTACTCAACAAGTTGGATGCAGTCTATCACAGTGCCATCCGTTTTGTCACCAAAGCCCCATATAGTACCCACCACTGTGACCTGTACACTTTTGTTGGCTGGCCCTCGTTTCATACTCGTCGCCGACCCATTGGCTCCAGGTCATCTACAAGTTGTTGCTAGGTAAAGCCCCACCTTATCTCAGCTCACTGGTCACCATAACAGCACCCACTCGTAGCACGCGCTCCAGCAGGTATATCTCAATGGTCACCCCCAAAGCCAATTACTCCTTTGGCCGCCTTTCCTTCCAGTTCTCTGCTGCCAATGACTGGAACGAACTTCAAAAATCACTGAAGCTGGAGATTCATATCTCTCTCACTAGCTTTAAGCACCAGCTGTCATAGCTGCTCACTGATCACTGCACCTGTACATAGCTCATCTGTAAACAGCCCATCCAACTACCTCATCCCCATACTGTATATATTGATTTATCTTGCTCCTTTGCACCCCAGTATTTCTACTTGCACATTCATCTTCTGCACATCTACCATTCCAGTGTTTAATTGCTATATTGTAATTTACTTCGCCACCATGGCCTATTTATTGCCTTACCTCCCTTGTCTAACCTCATTTGCACTCACTGTATATAGACATTTTGTTTCCTTTTTTTCTACTGTATTATTGACTGTACGTTTTGTTTATACCATGTGTAACTCTGTGTTGTTGTATGTGTCGAACTGCTATGCTTTATCTTGGTCAGGTCGCAGTTGTAAGTGACAACTTGTTCTCAACTAGCCTACCTGGTTAAATAAAGGTGGAGAAAATGGTGGAAAAAATAATACGCATGTGGCTGTACCGTCGGGCCTAGTTAGTACTTAGATGCGAGACCGCCTGGGAATACCATGTGGTGTAAACTCGAATTATTATTATTATTTAAAAATATGTAAATAGTTAAGTACAGTACAGATACACCCAAAAACTGCTTTAAAGTATTTTTACTTAAGTACATTACACCACTGCCATTTGGAATGTTGCCTTACTACAATTGCGGTCTGGCACCTGTTTATGAGCTCTACTTGTGGTTACTGTAGACATGGGATTTACAGCATACATTTGACTATCACATGCACTTAGATTACAGTACTATGGCCAAGACCTTTCACGTATGTGGTCCCGGGAATCAAACCCGCTATCCTGGCATTGCAAACACCATGCTCTACCAACTATACTACAGAAGATCAAGTCAGGTGGAGTCCTGCTTGAGAGGAGTCTGTGTGGCAGATGGACACCATAGCATGCCATTGCCAAGCAGTGAGTTTGTACATATTGGGCAAATTTATAGCCCCCATTGCAACAACAGTGGAATGGGCTGTGGTTTGAGGACAGGGTGTAGCTGGCCACCACTGCAGATTGAACCAAGAAAACCCCCTAAAATGCTTATTGTGTGTGTCTTGGCTGAGTGAGTGTTGTGGTGTGGTGGAAGACTTGTATTAAGGCAAGAGGAAAGTATGTGCTCCTTGGGACAACACATAGAAAACCAGACCAAAGAGGGAACGCCTGCCCAGTGTGGTCTGTCGGGTGTCATTTAAACCACTAATGTCTCAGTCAACTAAACTATAGAGAAGGATAGGAATGCTCCATAATGCGTCATCAAAACAATCATGAAATATGTTGTTATTGCTGTGTTTATGTCCAAAGGAGGCCCTAGTTATTTCAAGGGCGTTCTTGTGACATAGAGATTTGGGAGGTTGCCCACATGAACTTCACTCTAGCGTACTAACTGCCTTTGGCAGAAGGATACAATAATCCCTCAACACTCATAAGAACAGATGATAGGTCATATAACAATGGAGGTTGTTGAATTATGAAGACATGTACAGTGGGCGTTGACCTCTTCTCTTGTGTACCTTTCCTTGCTCGACTGCAACTGTTTGACAGACGTGTGGAACAATCAAGCTTGAGGTTGAGACAAAGATGTGTCAATATCTTTATTAACAAAGGTTTGCAAAGTTCATGTAAAATACGTATTGGTCATATGTCATCCATGCTCAAGCAGAACATGTACATTTATTTGAATTATAAAACTAAATATAATGTAGCACCTTTTTGTACATTATTTAGCACCATAAGGAGACAAACAATCGAGTAACTTGAACAGCAAAACAGCTTTGAATTCATTGGAGCATTTTGTCATGAATAAAGGAGGAATAGTTCTCGAATTGTGACATCTCTACCCCTGTGTCTACTAGCTAACTTTCTAAATGAAAAGTTCTCCCCTGAATGGCCAGCTTCTCAAAGCTAACTTCCTATCAACTCATTCCCCATTCTGACACAAAAACAACATTCAACGAAGTGCTGTGAGAAGAGGTTTGAACTTGGCTGAAGGATGCCACCTGTTGTTAAAAGCATTGACCTGCATGGTTAGGAATTGGTTTATGAGGGCCACAGTACTGTAAGAACTTGGAAGGGTTTTGGAAAGCTTGCACTTTTTTTTCCATTCCATTGAAAAGCAACCGTCTGTCGCACCATTAAACACATATAGAATTATATTTGCAATTCAGTTCCAAATATAAAAGTCTTGCTTAGTCCTTCATTCACTCTCTGTGTCTTTGCACTTAATCAGCCCTTTGATCAACAGTTTATCTTTGTTTGATCTCTGGACTCCCTTCTGCATGTGATATGAGGGTTGAGCTGTGTCTGGATGACTGACTAGAGGAAACTCACCTGCACCTCTGACATCCTGTTTTGAACCTTTACAAAAACAGCCCCCCTCCTTTTTACATACCTGTAAAGCCCATCTCTAACTCTCACACAGACATTCATAAACCTGCAGTAAAACCACACATTACAGTGTGATTTTAAAACGATTGAAGGATGTTTTAGCACCATCTATTATGTAGGTTATTTCAGCAAAAGGCTACTCCTGGCAACAGGACTTGTGTTGACTTTAGCCTCAGAAATGCTCTATTTCCTGAAGTAATGTTACTGTTGGAGTCTTACTGGGTTTCCCGCCATCACTTTTCAGAGTACCTGGCAAAATAGTATCACACAAGGAACCTCTGATATTTCCGTAAAAATTCAAATTCAGCAAGGCGAATTTGGCAAGGCGCCAAATCTCACAAGACTTATCCCAGCTGCTGTCATTGAAGGAAATACTGCCAAGAAAACTGTTGGAATCAATCAATTCATCTTTCTACTTCAGAGGACTTCTATGTGCAATTGAATACTTGATCCATGTCAACCCTATTTGAATGGTGCAATGGTACCCTATTCCAGCTGGCACTGTTAGTTTGCCACATTAGGTTCTGATTAGATAAGAACAAACAAAAACAGCACCAAACTGTAAATAAAATTTCTGTATCCTGTTACCAAGGGATCCATGTTGAACTATATTGAACTATATAAATTTGCCTACTGTAATGACACCTGTAGTCTTTTTCATTTATACCCACTGTGCAACTGATATCCAGCTGGAAAATATCAGGACCTTATGAACAGATTTACCAGACAAAATTGATCAAGAGCTCAGAAACTGAACACAAAAAAACAGCATAAAAACTAGACTAGTGTCCAGACAAAACATCTGAGACAAATGACAGTATTAAGGCATAGCACCAATCTGGGAGTTTGGGAAGACAACCAGGCTTTCTTGCATCAATAATGGTTTCAAAGCACTTCAATGTGTGTCAGTTCACTGTGACAACTCCTAATAAAGCTAACAACCAACAGTGAAATCCATTACAGCCAGATGTTTATAAAGGGGTTTGTGTCTTTAAGGGGACATCTCTTTCCGTGTGTCATAGGTCTTTTCCCTCCCAGCATCCTTGTGAGCATATACATCTAATAATATTTATTTTTCAATACAGGGGACAAGGAGTCTATGGATATGTACATGGAGTCATTACCTTACAAGCCCCCAGTATCCCTTTGCAGCGTATAAAGGCACTTAAAAGTAGGTGTGTGCATCAATGAGTAACCCTGCATAAAGAGGCCCCTCTTCCAATCGGAACCTCCTGAACTCTGACCTCTAGCCCCCTCCCTTCATGTCAGTTGGGGATCGTGTTCATTAGGGCACACCGTACCAAAACATTTTTAACATTTTGCAACGGAAAAAGAAAACAAGCATTTCTTCCTGGACAAGTCCATATAATACCTCCCCGTTTGGCACTGCTTAGAGCGTTTTCTTCCTGTTTTAGTGCCTACTGAACACGTCCCAGCAGGTCATCTCACTCCAGGGTGGGCTTGATGAGGTATCCGTTGAAGGTGATGTAGACATCCACATCGTCACTATACACAGCGTTCTCCCTCTCCCTCTTGTACAGCCGGACCCACACCTCGTCATTGAGCTCAAGGGGCAACATAAGGCTCTGGCTCTGCATGATGGACCTCTCGCTGGGCTGGGCGTACACGATGGCCTGCTCCTTGTCATTCCTCATTATGTGTAGGTAGGTCTCCTTAAAGTTCCAGGTGTGTATGTTGACATTGAAGAAGTAGATCCCAGGGACATAGCAGTTGAACTTTCCTTTGAACATGTCGAAGTGGCCATGGAGGTTGACGAACTCTGTGTCGAACACCAGGGCCTGGTAGTAGTCCACGCTGTGGAGGGACTTGCGACGCCCCACTGAGAAGGCTGCTTCCTGGGTCTTGCAGGGGTCCCCTGGGGGGCCCACCTGGCCCTTGGTTCCTTTGGGGCCCATTGGCCCTCGGGATCCAGTAGCGCCTTCCTCACCAGACTTCCCAGGCGTCCCCCTGTCCCCGCGGTTTCCCTTGTCCCCTGTGAGGCAAGATGGAGGATATACAGCACATGAGTCCTTAGAGAGCTATGACACAGTAATGTAGACTAAAGGTCCAAATGGGGTAATGTTGAGATTAAAGTCAGTACAACATGGATCATAGAAGACTATGTATAGATAGATGGTTTATGATTTTCTCCAGATAGGAATGTTACGTAAACTTAGAGTCACTCCAGACTTCTCATAATTGTAGCCCATTCAGTATATGAGAATTTAGGGTTCCGGAGTTATGCTTATCTTTCACAGGATATTTTTTTCTGCTACTTTATTTTTGGAAGGCCACAGCATGTTTTTCCAAGCCAGGTCATACTCTCTGGTGAGCACACACACACACACACACACACACACACACACACACACACACACACACACACACACACACACACACACACACACACACACACACACACACACACACACACACACACACACGCACACATGCACACACACACACACAAACTCTTACGTTTTTGGACATGTTTTCAGCCACATAAGCAAGTTCAGTGCCAGCTTAATGTTCTGAAATAGCAGCAGACATTTTAGCCTCTAGTCCACTGACTGGAGAGCATTTCTTACAGCAATGAAAGGAAGCCTTGTATTGGAATACACATAATCATAATCCAATCAAATCAAATTCAGTCAGTGGGTACAGTATAGCCTGGTCCCGGATCTTTTTGTGATGTTTGGCAAACTGTTTAGTCTTTGGAATGACAACCACCATAGGAGTTGGCAAAACAACACAAAGAGACCTGGGATCAAGCTATGTGTATTGCAGGTGTAAAGGCACAATCCAGGCGCACCTTTGAGGATAGTCATGTTGATATAGGTGCGGACTTCAGGCATCTGGTTCAGGCCACTCTTTTGGTCCCCCGTCTGAGGGGCTGGGGGGCCCTTCTGTAGCTCCAGGTCGTCACAGCAGCGGCGGCAGGGGGTAGGAGGGGCACCTCCGGGGGACGGGACAGTGATGACCAGAGGGAGGAACAGGAGGATGGGGCTCAGGAGGAGGAGGTGGTCAAACATGGTTGCTGCACCTGAGAGGACAAGGAAGGACAACAGGCAGATTTAGACATAACCTTTGTGCTGTAAATGCTGTAAATCTTTGAACAAGGAGAGTTATTTGAGGGTATTATATCCAAGATGGGCTTATACCGAAGTCCAATTGACAGTGGTGTTTGCTATTATAAACATGAAGGTACAGTTGTAAATTGGTCCTGCTGACAGAATAAATAAAGCACTCATAGTGGAGAGAAATACCATTTAATTCCAGTATCATATGAGATTCTACATCGTTGTTTATTACATAACTCAAATAGTAAAGGCTCGATTCAATGCGTAACGCAATTGAAACTTAAAAGCAATGTTCCCACATGAGTGGAGACTGCAGCACGTAAACTCTGCATATGTAGGCTTAATCGGAAATGACTTTTAAATGTAATTCAGGCAATAGTGCTGAACTTTGGCGATACAGATTGACTCGAGCATGAAGAAAAAACAAGTAAGACAAAGAGGTATTTATGTTAACCTATGAGTAGGGTAAATTATACTATAATGAAGCTGTTCCCAAACTAGGGGTAACGACATATTGTGTGGTCGCCTAATATGAACATGCGGTTAAGGGAGAATCTCCAAAATCAGGTAAAAAATATATATTTTATATATATATATATATATATATATATATATATATATATATATATATATATATATATATATGGTTGAAGTCGGACGTTTACATACACCTTAGCCAAATACATTTAAACTAAGTTTTTCACAATTCCTGACATTTAATCCTAGTAAAAAAATCCCTGTCTTAGGTCAGATAGGATCACCACTTCAGTTTAAGAATGTGAAATGTCAGGATAATAGCAGAGAGAATGATTCATTTCAGCATTTACTTTCATTACATTCCAAGTGGGTCAGAAGTATACATACACTCAATTAGTATTTGGTAGCGTTGCCTTTAAATTGTTTCACTTGGGTCAAACGTTTCGGGGGGCCTTCCACACGCTTCCCACGGTAAGTTGGGTGAATTTTGGCCTATTCATCTTGATAGAGCTGGTGTAACTGAATCAGGTTTGTAGGCCTTCTTACACGCACACTCTTTTTCAGTTCTGCTCACAAATTTTCTATAGGATTGTGGTCAGGGCTTTATGACAGCCACTCCATTACCTTGACTTGGTTGTCCTCGAGCCATTTTGCCACAACTTTGGAAGTATGCTTGGGGTCATTCTCCATTTGGAAGACCCATTTGCAACCAAGCTATAACTTCCTGACTGATGTCTTGAGATTTTGCTTCAATATATACACATCATTTTATTTCCTCATGATGCCATCTATTTTGTGAAGTGCACCAGTCCCTCCTGCAGCAAGGCACCCCCACAACATGATGCTGCCACCTCCGTGCTTCACGGTTGGGATGGTGTTCTTCGGCTTGCAAGCCTCCCCCTTTTTCCTCCAAACATGACAATGGTCATTATGGCCAAACAGTTCTATTTTTGTTTCTTCAGACCAGAAGACATTTCTCCAAAAAGTACGATATTTGTCCTCATGTGCAGTTGCAAACCATTGTCTGGCTTTTTTATGGCGGTTTTGGAACAGTGGCTTCTTCCTTGCTGAGCGGACTTTCTGGTTATGTAGATATACAGTGGGGCAAAAAAGTATTTAGTCAGCCACCAATTGTGCAGGTTTTCCCACTTAAAAAGATGAGAGAGGCCTGTCATTTTCATCATTGGTACACTTCAACTATGACAGACAAAATGAGAAAAAAAATCCAGAAAATGTTTAATGAATTTATTTGCAAATTATGGTGGAAAATAAGTATTTGGTCACCTACAAACAATCAAGATTTCTGGCTCTCACAGACCTGTAATTTATTCTTTAACTCCAACCTTGACTCCAACCTAAGTGTAAACTTCTGACTGTAAATATATACACAGTAACAGTCAAAGTTTGGACACACCTACTTATTCAAGGGTTTTTATATATTTTTACAATTTTCTACATTGTATAATGAAGACAGCATAACTATGAAATAACACATATTGAATCATGTAGTCCCCAAAAAATGTTATGCAAATCAAAATATATCTTAGAATTGAGATTCTTCGAAGTAGCCACATGCTGCTTTGATGATAGCTTTGCACACCCTTGGCATTATCTCAACCAGCTTCACCTGGAATGCTTTTCCAACAGTCCTGAAGGAGTTCCCACATATGCTGAGCACTTGTTGGCTACTTTTCCTTCACTCTGTTGTCCGACTCATCCCAAACCATCTCAACTGGGTTGAGGTCGGGGGATTGTGGAGGCCAGGTCATCTGATGCAGCACTCCATCACTCTCCTTCTTGGTCGAATAGCTCTTACACAGCCTGGAGGTGTGTTGAATCATTGTCCTGTTGAAAAACAAGTGATTGTCCCACTAAGCGCATAACTGACGGAATGGCGTTTCACTGCAGAATGCTGTTGTAGCCATTCTGGGTAAGTGTGCCTTGAATTCTCAACAAATCACTGACAGTGTCACCAGCAAAGCACCCCAATACCATCACACCTCTTCCTCCATGCTTCATGGTGGGAACCACACATGCAGAGATGATCCATTCACCTAAACTGTGTCTCACAAAGACACGGCGGTTGGAACTCCAAATCTCAACTATGGACTCATCAGACCAAAGGACAGATTTCCACAGGTCTAATGTCCGTTGCTCGTGTTTCTTGGCTCAAACAAGTCTCTTCTTCTTATTGGTGTCCTTTAGTAATGGTTTCTTTGCAGCAATTTGACCATGAAGGCCTGATTTACGCAGTCTCCTCTGAACAGTTGATTTTGAGATGTGTCTGCTACTTGAACTCTGTGAAGCGTTTATTTGGGCTGCAATTTCTGAGGCTGGTAACTCTAATGAACATATCCTCTGCAGCAGAGGTAACTCTGGGTCTTCCGTTCCTGTGGCGGTCCTCATGAGAGCCAGTTACATCATAGCGCTTGATGGTTTTTGCGATTGCACTTGAAGAAAGTTTCAAAGGTCTTGAAATTTTCCAGATTGACTGACCTTCATGTCTTAAAGTAATGATGGACTGTCATTTCACTTTGCTTATTTGAGCTGTTCTTGCCATAATATGGACTTGGTCTGTTACCAAATAGGGCTATATTCTGTATACCACCCCTACCTTGTCACAACATCACTGATTGGCTCAAACACATTAAGAAGAAAATAAATTCCACAAATGTACTTTTAACAACGCACACCTTTTAGTTGAAATGCATTCCAGGTGACTACCTCATGAAGCTGGTTGAATGCCAAGAGTGTGCAAAGCTGTCATCAAGGCAAAGGGTGGCTACTTTGAAGAATCTCAAATATAAAAAATATTTGAATTTATTTAACACTTTTTTGGTTACTACATGATGCCATATGTGTTATTTAATAGTTTTGACGTCTTCACTATTATTTTACAATGGAGAAAATAGTAAAATATAGAAAAACCCTTGAATGAGTAGGTGTGTCCAAACTTTTGACTGGTACTGTAAATATATTATATAGTTTTTGTCTCTCAAAATCATTGTAATGTGGTTAACCTTAAAACCAGAGAGCCCCTCTTAGATCCTGGGAAAAGGCCGCACTTGACCATTGCACTTGAATCATTGGCTAAGCCTGCTAACCTGTGAAACCACACACCATTGCAGAGACTTTGATATTGCCGGCCTCAATTGATATGGTGAACACAATACCTTTGTCAGATAACACAGTGAAACTAAGAATTGACGCTATAGCTAGCAATCAAAAGCAAACTGACTGAACAACTTTATCCTCTCCAAATGGATGTTAACTGTGAGGGCCGAGATGCAAATTCGTTGACTTTTGTTCGCTACATGTCCTCGGATGCTTTTCATGAGGACATATTGTTCTGTCTCAGTATTCCCGAGCGTGAAACGGCAGAGGGGATGATGAGTGTGCTGCGTGGCTATATTGACGAAAAAGAGATTCCATGGGATTGAATAGTGGGATTTTTGCACAGATGGGGCTCCATCTATCACGGGATGGTGGGCAGGCCTCTGCACTCTAGTTATACATGTTTCTCCCTCTGCCATATGGATGCATTGTATGATACACCCACTGGGCTATAATGGGTACACCGAGAGCAACTTGTGGCAAAAGAGCTGAGCGCAGAACTCTGAGATTTAAGCAGCAGGTAACTTCAAGTGCAAACTACGTTGCACACGCCTGTTTGCAAAACTTTGTGGAGATAAGGGATCAGAGCCTGACAATGTTCTATTTCACACCGAGGTTTGTTGGTTATCGAGGGGGAGTGTTGGAAAGATTATTGGAATTGAGAGAGGAACTGTTGTCATTCGCAATGGAAGTAAATCTTTCTGTGTAATGAAAATAACATTTCTCTCCTTGCCTATGTAACAGACATATTTGTGAAACTGAACGAACTAAACGCAAGCATGAAGGGGAAATACAAAACATTTCTACAGATGAGTGACCAATCAGATTTAGCTGATTTGACTGTGACCCTGGCTTAGTTGACATGCCGGTAAGTGGAATTGAGCAGCTGATCGAGCTGCCATGTGACTGAATGCTGAAGACAAGGCATTCACGGGTCACTATGGAGGAGTTTTGGTTTATGACTCAAAGGGAATACTGTGCCGTCTCCCTCCGAATATTAAAACTCACAGTACGCTGATTCAGTGCTCTCCTCTGTATTAGAAGAAAATACATTTGATCCAGGTTGGATGTGACAGGAGAGATGAGGTGCGCACAGTACACCACACCCCCTGACTTTGAGAGGCTCCGACACGACATGGATCAAGCACACCCATCTAATTAGGGGTGGTGAGATAAGAGTAATTATGTCAGAAAATTTGCAATTGACTTTCATAGCCCCACATTAAAAGTATGTGATTGTGATTTGAGAACACAATCAGAAATACAGTTAGAATGTTTTACAATGGACTGCCATAGCCCCAATAAACAAAGTAATCATCGGCTGTTAATTTCATGCATTTTTTTCACATGGTTGGGGTCGCAATCATTTTCAGATATCGAAATGTGGTCGTGGGCCAAAAAAAGTTTGGGAAACCCCCTGCTATAGTGGTTTAATGAATATCCACATGAATAAGATGGAAAAAAAACATTCCTGAAATATCAGTCTGCTTAGTAACTGAATTATTACGTGTCCCACTGCTGTTCCAGGAGAGTGGGAAAAAGAGGATTTTGGATCCAGAGAAAACATACCATATATTTGCATAGGGGAGCAGGGAAAGCAGGGGGGAGCAGGGGAGCGGGGAGAGTTTAGGAATGGTGAACACGCGCCAGCTATGAACTATACTGCTAGGACATGGAAACCCATTTCATGAAGCTCCCGTCGAACAGTTCTTGTGCTGACATTGCTTCCAGATGCAGTTTGGAACTTGTTTGGAAAGGTGGCATCCTATGACGGTGCCATGTTGAAAGTCACTGAGCTCTTCAGTAAAGCCATCCTACTGCAAATGTTTGTCTATGAAGATTGCATGGCTGTGTGCTCAATTTTATACACCTGTCATTAACGGGTGTGGCTGAAATAGCCGAAACCACTAATTTGAAGGGATGTCCACATACTTTTGTATATATAGTGTATTTCACAGTGGTTTAAATGGTACAATGATTCTCTACTCTATACTTGCTTGTTTTGTCACATAAACTGAAATTAGGCGAACTATTCAAATTTTAGCAACCAGGAAATGGCGGAGCGGTTTCTGCATAGTGCATGTTTTTGGTTTTTATATATATAATGATGTTGGAAAAATACTGTGAAATTTTGAAAATATTAAGCCGTTGAAGCTCATTTACTGCATTTCTATACTATTTAAAAAGTCTAAAATGCTCTTTAGAAAACAGCAAAAACAAGCAAAAAGGACCCCAACCATCCTGTAGCTTCATGTACCTCAGTTGACCAACAAACACTTAGCCTATTAGCTATACAATTAGCCGCTACACATTAACTCAGCACCTGGATAACAAACTATAGTTTAATACATACAGACGGAGGTATTCTACATGTTTTACCATGGGGTTGGGATACATTTTTGCCTTTTTAAAGCTAATTCCATGCAATTCTACCTATTTTGCCATGACTTATGTCATGTTAATATGATATCTGAGTGAGAGAGACAGACAAAATCAATGGGGGCCAATTGGAGGTCAGGGCCCCTGGGCTCGTGCCCAGCGTTACCTGTCAGTAATTCGGCCCGATCACTACAAATTTAGATAGCTAGCTAGACTAACTAGGTAGATTCTCAATTGCGAAACCCATTGACTGAGAAAGGCAGAGATCCCTCCTCTCTGACCTTCTCCTCCAATGGGTTTTGAGAAGGAGGCAAGGAGAGAGGACGCAAGGAGTATGCAATTGAGATTGTAATTATACCCTAGACTAATCCAAAAATGTTTTATGACGGGCTAATTGAGTGACTGTCAGTGAGTGACATATAGCAAGAGGAAAACTGCTGATGCACGACTAAGTTTCGAAATTGCACCTTGTCTATTCACTATTCTAACTCTCACCAGAATTTGAGATCCTGACTGAGTTCCTAAAAACAGTCAGCAACTCCGTGTCCTCATGTGTAATTACGGCCATGCCTGTATGGTCCTGTTGAGAGGCAGCCAACTATTGAAACTAGCTGCGGCTGCTGATATGCAACTTCACCAGCCCTCTGATGCTGCTCTATCCTCCTCTCTGCAAGTTCTGACGACGCCCATCAGTTAGACATTACATTTAATGTAGCCAAATTAAAGATGTGGAACTGCGTGAGACGTGCACTCTTGGCATTGTGCAGAAGCTACCGCAGAATGACAGATAATGTGATTGATAGTAAAGCATGCAGTAACTTACCTCTTGTAGAAGTCTCTTCAAGTGGTGTTGATCAGCTGAGGAGAGAGAGGAGAGAGAAAGGAGAGAGAGAGGGGAGGAAAGGGGAGGGGGAGAATCCTGAGTCAGCCTCTCTCTCTCTAAAATTCAAATGCAATGTTGCCAAAGCAAAGTGATACACATAAAACAATGAAAACAACATCGACAACAATAAGAATAGCTACAAGTACTAATCAAAAACTGGTAAACCGATCTTAATTTGAGCCAGCACGAAAATAATCATGCAGCA